>NC_091992.1:131486473-131820574 GCF_044704955.1 Pristiophorus japonicus | reverse complement strand
CCCTCTCTCCCTCCCTCCTTCCCCCCCCTCTCTCCCTCCTTCCCCCCCCTCTCCCTCCCTCCTTCCCCCCCTCTCCCTCCCTCCTTCCCCCCCCTCTCTCTCTCCCTCCTTCCCCCCCTCTCTCTCCCTCCTTCCCCCCTCTCTCTCCCTCCTTCCCCCCCTCTCTCTCTCTCTCTCCTTCCCCCCCTCTCTCCTTCCCTTCCTCTCCTTCTCCCCGCTCCTCCCCTCCCCACCACCCCCCTTCTCCCCACCCCCCTCCTCCCCTCCCACCACCCCCCTTCACCCCACCCCCCTCCTCACCCCACCACCCTTCTCCCCATCCTCCCCACCCTTCTCCCCATCCTCCCCACCCCCCTTCCTCCCCACCCCCTCCCTCCCTCCCCACCCCCCTATCCTCTCCCCCCCTAACCCCCTCCTCTCCTCCACACCCCCCTTCTCCTCCTCCCCACCTCCCCTCTCAGAAACACAGGCACTGACAGAGAGTGAGAGACACACACACAGACAGACAGAGATAGAGACACTGACAGAGACACACTGGGGGGAGGGGCGTCCCAGCACGCTGTTGGAGGACTCCAAGTGCTGCAGTCGGTAAGTAGAAAATGTTTTATTTATTGATTTAAAAAAAAAATTATTTATTAATTATTTTTGATTGATTTATTGATGTATTTATCATTTATCATTGATGATGGCTCTTTATTTGTAAAACTGAAGTGTTTAATGTTTGTAAACTTCCCTTTAAACCCTAGCACCCCCCCCCCCCCATTCCCTAAGCCTGATTTGTAACCTACGCCTGATTTTCTAAAGTGTAGACAAGGTTTTTTCGAATGTACAAAAATCTTCACTTATTCCATTCCTAAGTTAGTTTGGAGTAAGTTTTCACTGCCTAAACTTTGAAAACAGGCCTAAGTGGCTGGACACTCCCCCTTTTGAAAAAAAAATTCTGTTCCAAAGTGAAACTGTTTTAACTGAGTAGAACTGGAGCAAACTAAATGCTGAGAGTTCAAATTTCTAAGATACTCCATTCTAAACCAGTTGCTCCAAAAAAAACAGGAGCAACTCAGGCCGAAACTTGGCCCCTAAAGAACCATTAACAGGTGTAAAGGATGTTCTTTTGGAAAACAATGCAGAGAACACACATATTTCAATAATTTAATTGAAGTTCTTGCTCAATTTTCGCTGTTGGACCAATATTGGAATTTTTCTCAAAGAGCCCAAAAGTTTACGTACTTAACTTGTACATGGATCCAATAAAAGGAAACAAAATGTAGCACTAATTTGAAGATTTAGGAACCAGTACAGCTGGAAAATGAAAATGTATTATTTTTGGCAGGAAGGTTCAAATTCACTACCTACCAGAAAGTTCTGGACCACCACAGAAGTTCAGAAATGTATCCTGTCCCATTGTCTCATGCCTATTCTCCCCACCCCTTGGCACTGGATACATGTATGATTTTGCATGATGACAATGTCATCCTGCTCACAGTGAAATTCAGAAGCAAATACAAACAAGATTGCAAAGGTCTGGCCCTCAGCCTTATTGCACACCCAGGAATGAACATCCCCGATTATGACAGATAGAGATGAGCTTCAATGACTAGAGGCCTACCTACACTTCTCTGACTTTTCTTAAATTCTTATGAATCCTCGCCTCTGAGTCAGAAGATTGTGGATTTAAGTCCTGCTCTAGGGTCCTGAGCACATAATCCAGACTGACACTTTAGTGCAGTACTGAGGGAGTGCTGCACTGTTGGAGGTGCCGCCCTTCGGATGAGACATTAAGCTGAGGCCTGGTCTGCAGCTCAGGTGGACGTAAAAGATCCCATGGCACTATTCAAAGAAAAGCAGCGGGATTATCCTGGTATCGTGACCAATGTCTATCCCACAATCAACTCCTAAAGCAGGTCATTTATTTCACTGCTGTTTGTGGGAGCTTGCTCTATGCAAATTGGCTGCCGCGTTTCCTACATTGCACGTGTCTAAGCCTCAAAAGTATTTCATTGGTTGTAAAGCGCTTTGGTACTCCTGAGTTAGTGAAAAGCGCTATATAAATGCAAGCAATTTCTTTTAATCATTTTTATGCACATACAATAGTTGGTAGATGGTGTCCTTCACATAGATGCAAAAATAAAGGTTTGTGGAAGTACAAATTCAGCATAATGACAGTATAGAAAACTGGGTGAAGGGCGAAGACCATGGCATAGGACACTATTTGAGTTGAAAAAAAGACTGTGTAAATCAATAAGTAGTGATTAAGTGATAACACCCTGGGACTTAAAAGGCTGAATTTGATAGGAAGGGAAGAATGAGAAAGCCAAGAAATTTCACAGTTTCAAGGTCCTAGGAAAGAAGCAAAGAGTAGAAATCAGTTTTGATGTCAACACGGTAAAGATGCAGAGGGCAGGAAGGATATATAGGACAGTGTATTTTGAAGCTGAGGAAGAATGAGAGAAAATGGCTGTAGAAATAATCAAATAGAGAGATAAGAAAAGTAATAATGGAGATATAAATTGGAAGCTGGAGAAATAACACCCATCAAATGACAAGTTTTTCCTTGTTTTCCAACACACTCCTAGCTGGCCTCCCACGTTCTACCCTACATAAACTTGAGGTCATCCAAAACTCGGTTGTCCGTGTCCCAACTCACACCAAGTCCCGTTCACCCATCATCCCTGTGCTCGCTGACCTACATTGGCTCCCAGTTAAGCAATGCCTTGATTTCAAAATTCTCATCCTTGTTTTCAAAAACCTCTATGGCCTCACTCCTCCCTATCTCTCCAATCTCCTCCAGCCCCACAACCTCACCCCCATCCCAAGATGTCTGCGTTCCTCTAATTCTGTCCTCTCGAGCATCCCTGATTATAATCGCTCAACCATTGGTGGCCTTGCCTTCAGTCGCCTAGGCCCTAAGCTCTGGAATTCCTTCCATAAACCTCTCTGCCTCTCTTTCCTCCTTTAAGACGCTCCTTAAAACCTACCTCTTTCACCAAGCTTATGGTCATCTGCCCTAATTTCTCCTTACATGGCTCAGTGTCAAATTTTGTGTCTTATAATACGTCTGGGAAGTGTTGGAGGACGTTTTACTACGTTAAAGAAGCTATATAATACAGGTTGTTGCTGTTATATTTTTCCCCAGCAATGTAAAAAGGGGGGCAGAAGACTCATATAGTTAAGGTCTGTCCTGAACTTTTACAGGAATAAATGTCATTGAGGACAGAAAAAAGTTTTGCACAAAAACACACACACACAAGCAGTGGAGAAAATGTGAAACTTCCATTGGAGATCAGGGGAGACAGTGAGTCCAAGAATGTCAATAAATATAGGACTAAAGGTGAAGCCTTCAAAGGTAAGAAGCAGCAGCTGTTTGTTGAACTTGCAAGAAACAGGAAGAAACTGTACCTTCAAAGCATTTTTATTGTCCTATTGAAAGACATGAAGGTGATCAAAATGTAATGACTTAACTGCTGTCCTACAAAGAAGGGCGATCGTTTCCACTGAGGGCACGCACAGTGAAGCCATCAGCAAGGATGGATAGAATTCGATGATAATGGCAGGGGGTCATCGATACGTAGAAGGAATATTAACAGAGCAAGCAGATGGATCCTTGCTTTAATGTCGAAAGACAGTTCTCCAACAGTACAACACTCCCACAGTACTGCAATGAAGTGTCAGTTTAGATTATATGCTCAAGTTTGAGATAGATGTGAATCCACAAACGTCCAGCTCAAAGGCAAGTTTACAGTCAACTGAGCCAAACTGAATTAAGGTGACCATGAATATAGTTTGTGCAACACAGCGGCAGCCTGTTGAGAAGTGCATATTGCTATCGATAGTCGAAGGCACTGGAAGTTTCCAGCCAATGACAAATGAGTCAAAGTGTTTAAAAGCAATGTTCCATAACAAAGGTAAGAACTACAGTGGCAGAGTCATGCTGAAGACCATATTGGTGATCGTGTGTTCGACCAGAAATGTCAGAATAGTGGATAATGTCAGTTAACAAGATGGCATTAGTTGATTTACTGCATACAGCAGAGTAAGTTCATCAGCATATAATTTGAGAACCACAAGAGGGATACCATCAGGAGTGTCTACTGGAATCTAAAAGAATGAAGAATCCCACAGATGGGGCATTGTGATGGAACAACATGGAGCATTACAGGAATGTTCTGTGCCAAGATTATGAAGATTAGAGTTACATTAGAAAAATGATTCAGAAAGGTCAGTTTTTGAGAAATAGCTCTGACAGGGGGGCCAGAATGAGCGACTACTGGAGGGGCTGGAAAATAAGAGCTGACATTTCACAGTTCATTTCACTGATGGATTTAGAAGTTACACGCAGTTAACAAGTTGGCTCAGTATGATTCAGTCGAATCAAGATGCCAGGTGCAATAAGAAAATCAGAATTTTTATGAGACCTCAGAAATGGCAGGGATGATCTTACAGCAATTGGACATCAAACAACGGAATAAAAGTGCTGCTTATCTCAAAAGATAACACTTTCTATGAGGCTCCAACACTCTCTTAGGTGCTATACATGACAACAATGAAGTGCCAATCAATCTTTCATATTTCACTGGGAAAGAAATGTCCTTTTGCTATTAGTTATGCTAGCCATCTTCTTAGATTTCATTTTTTTTTAAAGTGATACAGGCACAGCATCGTGAATCTGGAATTCCGGAATCCGTACTGTTCCAGAATCCAAGACGATCTGTGGTGGGGTCGTTGAGAATCCGGAAAATGTTCCAGAATTCAGACACCCGCCTCGGGCCACCGCCGACCTCGCACCCCCCGCCCCCCCCCCCCACCGCCCTCGCACCGCCACCCCCCCCACACCTACCTACCTTGGCCCAGGCGTTTCCGGACTCGGGACGTCGGAAAGACGTTCCAAAGTCTGAAAATACACAGAATCCGGAACGGCCTCGGTCCCAAGGCTTCTGGATTCTCGATGTTGTACCTGTGCTAAATTATTCATCACGCAGTGAGCTCCCTATCTCAGGCAGGTTGTCAAGGAAAGACACAGAATGGACATTAAGTGTTTTGCCCAGGTGGTAGATAGGTTGGAAAAAATCCCACGGGTACTCTCCTGTATTTCTGAGAGTTGGTTACAAAGGAGGATACGCAGAGGCCAGCAAATGTTGCTCAACGTCACCACGGCCAGCTTCGAACCTAGCACTGAATTGAAGTGATGGTGTTTCTTCTTCTTCTTCACTCTCCTCTCCCTCTTCTTGGTCAACCACTGGCTGGGCAGGCTGCATTTCTTGGGTGTCTGAAATGAAGAACGCATAAGGATGGATTTGTGGTGACAGGAGTGTGGGAAATCAAGAGGTGTATGCCAGAAGGAGGGCAACGTATGAGTATACCAGCATCTTTTATCCTTTCAGCCCTGCGGCTGGCCATGGACTCAGCCATGTCCTTGCCAAGAATGGCCTGCACTGTCTCCAAGGGGATTAGGTGAGGCTAGGAATGAGAGATGTGCTTCGTGATTGGTGCACATTGTTGGTAAGTGAGTGATTGGGGGGGGTCACACATTGAGCAAGACGTTTTCCCATCTTCCCGGCTTAGAAAGGACGCATGGGTGAAAGAAAAGGGAAATCCATTTTTTTCCCCAAAATCTGGAGGGCTGAGTGGGCAAATGCACTGTGAGATATAAAACTACGCCAGACATCAAGAAAGATCCCCAAGTCCTGAGTTAAGAGTTTGCCCACCTCAGTTGGTGGGTGGTGTGATTATCTGAATATCACAAAGCCAAGACTTGCTCTTTTAAGTGCTGTGCATCACCCCTCTGTGGGAAATGCACCTGCAAATGGCCCATGCAGTTAAATAGTCAGCTACAAATGAAGAATAGTTGCTTGAGAAGTAACAGAGGATCACTTCTACCTATAAAGCTGTACCCAATGAAGAGTTGACAAGCTCAAGATTCAGAGAAAAACTGGATAAAGATGAAAACTTATGACACAAACAGGCTTCTCACAAAGCAATATGTTAGTATAGTAGTAAAGAGAAAATCTAAACAGAATATTTAAGGTTCCCAAAAATAGATTTACGAGTGGTATGGAGGAATGTGACTGAAAAGGGTTACTGGTTTCTCGGATATATATCGGCTTTGTTTTCAGTAAAGTCATCCTCAACAATCCAGCAAGTTTTAATCATCAGTTCACAGTATCGATGTGGTTCTTTTCGGAATTCTTCCCTTAACTTATTTGTGGCTGGATTATGAAAATTAGACTGTAGCAGCTGTGGCAAAGTCATCAGTTCTTCATGTTGAAGCAACTATGATCTAATAACTCGGGGGCTTAACGCTACCCGTTACTGGCAAAAAATGACAATAGAGTGGCGGTTCCCGTGGAATCCTCCATTTTGGACCTAGCCTTAGCGCTGCCGGTAAGTATCAGCACCCTGCAAAAAGAAAATGGTGGATTGATGATGTCAGTCGGCCTGCAATGCTGACTTATCACCACGGCCAGCTTTGAACCGAGAGCTGAATTGAAGTGATGGTGTTTCTTCTTCTTCACTCTCCTCTCCCTCTTCTTGGTCAACCACTGGCTGGGCAGGCTGCATTTCTTGGGTGTCTGAAATGAGGAACGCATAAGGATGGATTTGTGGTGACAGGAGTGTGGGAAATCAAGAGGTGTATGCCAGAAGGAGGGCAACGTATGAGTATACCAGCATCTTTTATCCTTTCAGCCCTGCGGCTGGCCATGGACTCAGCCATGTCCTTGCCAAGAATGGCCTGCACTGTCTCCTCCAAGGGGATTAGGTGAGGCTAGGAATGAGAGATGTGCCTCGTGATTGGTGCACATTGTTGGTAGGTGAGTCATTGGGGGTGGGGGTCGCACATTGAGCAGTGTGTGAGGCTAGTGTGCAGTTGGTAGGAGACGGCTTTTGAAGATATTCACTGACCTTGAACAGTGGTCGAAGGTCATGAAACTTCTTTGGGCACCGGAGTTAGGTGATGGGGGCGACACTGCTGGCAGTAACAGGGTCGGTGATGTCGTCCCACATCCTTCTTTCTGGAAAGCCTCCTGGCACTTGTGGGTAGAGGACCTGTCTTAGTGTTGAACCCCTGCACAAGGTTTGACAAGGTGCCACATAAAAGGTTACTGCACAAGATAAAAGTTCACAGGGTTGGGGGTTATATATTAGCATGGATAGAGGATTGGCTAACTAACAGAAAACAGAGAGTAAGGATAAATGGCTCATTCACGGGTTGGCAATCAGCAACCAGTGGGGTGCCGCAGGGATCAGTGCTGGGACCCCAACTATTTACAATCTATATTAACGACTTGGAGGAAAGGACTGAGTGTAATATAGCCAAGTTTGCCAACGATACAAAGATGGGAGGAAAAGCAATGTGTGAGGAGAACACAAAAAAATTGCAAAAGGACATAAACAGGCTAAGTGAGTGGGCAAAAATTTGGCAGATAGAGTATAATGTTGAAAAGTGTGAGCTCATGCACTTTGGCAGGAAAAATCAAAGAGCAAGTTATTATTTAAATGGAGAAAGATTGCAAAGTGCTGCAGTACAGCGGGACCTGGGGGTACTTGTGCATGAAACACAAAAGGATAGTATGCAGGTACAGCAAGTGATCAGGAAGGCCAATGGAATCTTGGCCTTTATTGCAAAGGGGATGGAGTATAAAAGCAGGGAAGTCTTGCTACAGTTGTACAGGGTATTGGTGAGGCCACACCTAGAATACTGCATGCAGTCTTGGTTTCCATATTTATGAAAGGATAGAAACATAGAACATAGGAGTAGGCCATTCGGCCCTTCAAGCCTGCATCACCATTAAATAAGATCATGGCTGATCATTCCCTCAGTACCCCTTTCCTGCTTTCTCTCCATACCCCTTGATCCCTTTAGCCATAAGGGCCATATCTAACTCCTTCTTGAATATATCCAATGAACTGGCATCAACAACTCTCTGCGGTCGGGAATTCCACAGGTTAACAATTCTGAGTGAAGAAGTTTCTCCTCATCTCAGTCCTCAATGGCCTACTCCTTATTCTTAGAATGTGTCCCCTGGTTCTGGACTTCCCTATCATCGGGAACATTCTTCCCGCATCTAACCTGTTCTGTCCCGTCAGAATCTTATATGTTTCTATGAGATCCCCTCTCATCCTTCTAAACTCCAGTGTATAAAGGCCCAGTCGATCCAGTCTCTCCTCATATGTCAATCCAGCCATCCCCAGAATCAGTCGCTGCACTCCTTCAATAGTAAGAACATCCTTCCTCAGATTAGGAGACCAAAACTGAACACAATATTCCAGGTGAGGCCTCACCAAGGCCCTGTACAGCTGCAGGATATACATGCTTTGGAGGCAGTTCAGAGAAGGATCACAAGGTTGATTCCAGAGATGAGTGGATTGACTTATGAGGCAAGGTTGAGTAGGTTGGGCCTCTACTCATTGGAATTCAGAAAAATGAGAGGTGATCTTATCGAAGCGTATAAGATTATGAGGGGGCTTGACAAGGTGAATGCAGAGAGGATGTTTCCACTGATAGGGGAGACTAGAACTCGAGGGCATAATCTTAGAATAAGGGGCCGCCCATTTAAAACGGAGATGAGGAGAAATTTATTCTCTGAGGGTTATGGATCTGTGGAATTTGCTGCATCAGAAAGCTCTGGAAGCTGGGACATTGAATAAATTTAAAGACAGAAACAGATAGTTTCTTAAACGATAAGGGAATAAGGGGTTATGGAGAGCGGGCGGGGAAGTGGACCTGAGTCTATGATCGGATCAGCCACGATCGTATTAAATGGTGGAGCAGGCTCGAGGAGCCATATGGCCTACTCCTGCTCCTATTTCTTATGTTCTTATTCTTACAAAGCTGGAGTGCTGCATGCAAGACTCTGGCTGCCTCTTCCCTGGCTAGCTGAGCCATTTGTGTTAGTGCTTCAGGTTTGTAAGTGAATTCAGCTTTAAGAGCTGAATAGTCACATTTGGGACTTTTTAAACTGTAAATTTTTTTTGAAAGGCAGTAAGGACTGCGCCACCAATCTCCAGTCCCTCAGACAAATTTATTCTCCTTAGTGTTGCGGCCATTAACCTCGAGCGGCTGGTGACACCGCCAACTATAGTGGCGAACACAAATTTCGAGGCCTGTATGCCTTAGAGGAGATTTCTTCACTTTGTTCTGCAATCAACCATAGCTTCATAGGAACATTGGTAGGACATTCAGTTCCTTGACCCTGTTCTGCCATTTCGTTAGATCATGGCTGATCTGTACCTCAACTCCATTTACTCACCTTTTCTAAATATCCTCAATATCCCAATCTCACTCTTGTATTATTTAAAGGTGAAATGTGTTTGGCCAAGTATATACAGATTTTAAACTGTGTTTATGACTACTTTTCCAAACTGTGTAAAAAAAAAATGCAATAAAAATAAAAACAAGCATGCTGATTTTTAGCATGTGGTAAATATTATTCATGGCGACTGAACATTTTGATCATTGCGCAATCACCATTCACAAATTCCTAGTAATAAAGCAGCCAACAGCTTTGTTCCATTATGCGCTTGTTATTATTGAATGAATTGTATTTGAATATTAGATTACAATTATTACACCTACAGGCAACTGCACACATTTGCAAAAAGTAATTCAAGAATCTGTAAGTTAAACAAGGCTTTTTAATAATTCAACCAGTTATTAAAGGTTTCACCATCAAAAATCTTTTTTTCTCTGGACAGTCGGCGGTGAATGTAACAGGGCTAGGTGTTCCACAAATATTAACATGGCAGGGTCCTGAGAGCACAAAAACGGCCACAGAAGGTATGCTGTGTGCCAACACATTCATTCCAAGAGCCCCCCCTTTATGCTTCATCAACCCTATTTCAACAGCTAATTGTTAGTTCTGAATAGAATCCTGCAGATTCAAGTGAAAGAGGTCCAAATGCAAGAGATGCCTGGCTGATGATCCACTTGGTTGTAACTGAATGTGAACCATCTATTGTCTTACATTAACTTTTATTTTGAAAAGGATATTGCTGGCACAACATATATTTAACCTTTTGTTAAGCCATCCAATGGGACCAGAGATGGTACAGAATACATCAGAGCATATACCAGGACTCACTGGGTACCACATTTAATTTTGAACTGACCCTACCAAACTGTGCCTTGAGGTACAGGTCATGAATTGGTTTAGAGATCTAACTTGTGCTGTATTAATCCCATGGAAGTGCCTGTGAATACTGTCACTTCTTTCAGTATATTATGAATACATCCCCCTTTTCTGTATGGTAATTTCAGTTAATCTTTCTCTAACTGCATTGCAGGTGACAAGGGTGGTATCCAAGGGAATTTTATTAAGTTAAAGTGCCACTATGAAATGCTAAACTGCTCCCACAATAGCCTACTAACCCAAATTACTTCTGAAGATTTATAGCACATGAGCAGGTTCTCCATCATCAGCTAGCGTCCTCCTCACTGTCTGCTCCCCGTGGCCGAGGAGCTCCCCCCGGAGTCGCAGTGCGGATTTCATCCCTTCTGGGGCACAACAGACATGAGTTTTGCAGCGCGACAGCTGCAGGAAAAATGCAGGAAACAGCGCCAGGAGCGTCCTCCTCCATTTTGAATGTCCCCAAAAGTATGTCACTATCCTCCGCCTGCTCCACGACGACATGCAGGCCGTGATCCTTACCAACGGCTCCATCACAGACCCAATTCACGTCGGACCGGGATCCAGCAGGGCTGCGTCATCGCCCCAACCCTCTTCTCAATTTTCCTCACTGCCATGTTCCACCTCACGGTCAACAAGCTCCCCGCTGGAGTGGAACTAAACTACAGAACCAGTGGGAAGCTGTTCAACCTTCGCCGTCTCCAGGCCAGGTCCAAGACCACTCCAACCTCTGTCGTCGAGCTACAGTACGTGGACGGCGCCTGCGTCTGTGCACACACAGAGGCTGAACTCCAGGACATAGTCGACGTATTTACCGAGGCATATGAAAGCATGGGCCTTACGCTAAACATCAGAAGGACAAAGGTCCTCCACCAGCCTGTCCTCGCCGCACAGCACTGCCCCCCAAACATCAAGATCCACGCCATGGCCCTGGACACTTCCCTTATCTCGGGAGCCTCCTATCAACAAGAGCAGGCATTGACGGCGAGATCCAACACCGTCTCCAGTGTGCCAGTGCAGCCTTCGGCCACCTGAGGAAAAAAAAGTGTTTGAAGACCAGGTTCTCAAAACTGCCACCAAGCTCATGGTCTACAGGGCTGTAGTAATACCCGCTTTCCTGTATGGCTCAGAGACGTGGACCATGTACAGTAGACACCTCAAGTCGCTGGAGAAATACCATCAGCGATGTCTCCGCAAAATCCTACAAATCCCCTGGGAGGACAGACGCACAAACATTAGCGTCCTCATCCAGGCCAACATCCCCAGCATTGAAGCACTGACCACACTTGATCAGCTCCACTGGGCAGGCCACATAGTTCGCATGCCAGACACGAGACTCCAAAAGCAAGCGCTCTACTCGGAACTCGTCCACAGCAAACGAGCCAAAGGTGGGCAGAGGAAACGTTACAAGGACACCTGCAAAGCCTCCTTGATAAAGTGCGACATTCCCACTGACACCTGGGAGTCCTTGGCCAAAGACCGACCTAATTGGAGGAAGTGCATCCGGGAGGGCGCTGAGCTCCTCAAGTATGGTCGGCGAGAGCATGCAGAAATCAAGCGCAGGCAGTGGAAGAAGCGTGCGGCAAACCAGTCCCACCCACCCTTTCCCTCAACAACTATCTGTCCCACCTGTGACACAGACTGAGGTTCTCGTATTGGACTGTACAGCCACCAAAGAACTCATGCTAAGAGTGGAAGCAAGTCTTCCTCGATTCCGAGGGACTGCCTATGATGATAACCTGAAGATCACACACATTTGGGGTAAAACTGCCCTGTGTCCCGATAGGGGGAGTAACCGGCTCAGGACGAGACTTCCTGCGCCCGGCGCAGAAGCCCTCCCCCCCCCCACCCCGCCGAGGAATTGCCCTTACTGCTCTTCAAAGTGCTCCACTTCCTTTGTGGGCGGTAACCAGGGTGCTACTGGGGCATTGAAGCAAGCGTTACGCGGATGCTCCGTGTAGTGCTGGCACGCTTCAACACCCTCCCCTTTGATTAAAGAGGAGGGCCGCTGCACACTGTACTGCCTCCACTCGGCCACCAGGGCAGCGGCGACCAGGGCAGCGGCGACCAGGGCTGCAGCCCAGCATCCAAGGCAGAGCGCGGGCTGCACGAGGGTGGCCCGGATCAGGCTAGGGCCGCGATCGTTGAGCCGACCCAAGAGTTGGCAGACAAAAAAAGATGGCGGCCCAGGGCGCTCTCCCCTTTAAGGAGTGCCCCAAGAACGGATGTCCACCTGCCTTGCGGCCTGTGGGGCAATTAACCCCGCGGGGCGTTAAGGAGTCGGTGCGGGGTTGCCACGCACAGCGATGACGTCATCGCCGGTTGCGCGGCGGCCCAGGACGCGCCGCTGCTATAGTAGCACCTCCACAAACTCCCGGGCAATTTCCTGGAAGGTGGTAGCAGCCCCCCCCCCCAATCCCGGGCAAAAAGTGTATTGACCCCGGAGGTGCTAACGGGGCTATAAAAAGGGGCAATTTCGCTCCCATTAAACTTAAGAGCAAACAGCTCACTTTCTTTCAGATGACCGCGAATAAAACTGTGGTTACTAGATCCACTTTGGGGGAGGGGGAAGAGGAAAGAGAAGAACACATTCTTTATGCAGATTTGTTGTATGCAGAAATGTAATCTCATTCCTAAATCAATAATTTAAAAGGACTTCTAAATCAGTAGTTTTTTCCCCCCCCCAGTGACAGTGCCTGTTTTTTTAATCATTTGTTGTGCCTTTCAAGCCTTACTCATTTACTTAAGCAGTTATAATTTTAATATCAATTTAATGACAGTTTTAAATTATATTCGATGTTAACTGTATTAATTAGAGTATGTGGCCTTGTAGTAAACAGGGTTACAAGGAGCTTTCTGAGCTGTCTGTGCCAGTGTTTCATGCTCAGACAGCCCTACCTACCCTTCCTACTCTTTATTTCTGCACAACATGAGCTACACAAGGTCTGATCAATTGCACTCTCTCAATACTAAATACCACAAATGGACCCACATCAGACATACTACACAAGAATTACAAACAGCTTAGGAAAAACAGCACACCATAGTACATAGAGGTGCAAAGACAACGGCTGTGTGTAGGGAAAAAAAATAAGAAATGCTGAAGAGTTTGAGAACACAAAAATGATGTCATGTGCCACACCACGAACTGAGGGGCTCAGATAGGGTCAAGAGCTGATCAGTAAATTTTGAACCGCTGTCAAAGTGAACTGAACATTAAATTTGCGTTATAGTTCCCAAGCTGGCTAGTTTTATTCTGAATCTTCAGAAATTTTCCATTTTGTCAGGTGTGGCTCAGAACTTCCATGTCTGTGGGGAATATCTAACTGCGGGATACTGTCAAATGGCAGGAGGAGAGGGCAAGGATATTACTGTGTTATTCAAGGTTTTGTGTAACATGCGAGGAATGAAGCTAACACAAGGCAGATTTCAACCCATTAATAGGAATGGGTCACCCAAAACAAGTACACTTGTATCCATATAGCTCTGAAAATGAGCATCTGTAACAGGCAGCATTGTCAATTATCAGACTTCCTTGCATCTTTGGTCTTTCTCATTATCCCTGAAAATCAATCTACAATTCAGTGCAGTGAGCGTGTATGTTAGTGTGGGTGGGAGCGATGGCTTTTAAATGGCTTTGGAACTTTTAAACTGAATCAATTAAACCATAACATTACAACTAACAGAATGAACGCTATACTTAACCACATCACAGCCTGCAGCTCATCAATTGTCATTCAAGAACATTCTGAGATCTCTTTCCCACAATTTAAGTTCTAAAGTTCTAAAGGGCATATCTCAGATTGAAAGTGAAACACATTCTGTAAAGCAAATGAAAGTTCTGAAGTGCCTTATAAGGGAGAAGCAAAATCTATCATGATGCTTGGGGAGAATTTGGGGAAAAATTATCCCAAGCTACAGGGTTATTTGGAATAACAAAGCAAAATATTTGAGAGCAAACCGCTCACCTGCTAGCTGCAGATGGTATGTGGCAGGGAATGGACTCACGTGGAGAAGAGGGAAAATAAAACATTTAAACTGGTACAGTACTTTAACCTGGAAACAAGGCAGTGCTTCGAGTTAATACAATATGCCATTACCTCTGGAACTTGGATTCAATTTCAGCTCCTCTCTTTGCAGCTAATAGGGTCCTACATGAAATGTCTGGCCAGTCCGAAGCCAACTCCTAGTAGGCATAGCTCACAGCACCAAACTGCCTACACACTGGCACTAAAATGGGTTATCTCACTCAAAAAGACCAGAAGTATGGATGAGAAATGGAATAATTCAGACTGCTGCAATAGGAGGTGCTCTTCAAGTGTTGGGGTTATGTCACATTGGAGTTTTAAACTCCATCTGGTCATGCTGCACCCACATTTGGAATGCTCAATGCTGACACGAGTGGAAGAAGTATTGTATTTGCCTAGATTGACATCTCTCATTTTGACAAACACAAAACCACTACTTTAACCTTAGCGTCCCGAGCTGAAATGGATTGACTTTTAATCAGTTATTACATGCTGTTCAGTTATGTTTTTCATCTCCGTGACAGAACTCTTGGAGCTTTTGAAAATGCTGTTTTTAATAAGGACCAACAAATGCACAACAGATGTGAGACAAAGCAATTTACTGCCCATGAGCATCTATTAATAAACACAAAGGCTGATGGCAACCACTAATGCTTGTATTGCAAATTTCATTGCTTTGTTTTGATGGTGTGCTGTTTATTTGGTGGGACTGGGCACAAGTTCTTAGATGTAACAAAAAAATCTATATTCTGCATGAATCTGGTTCCCCGCTGATAATAATAGCCTAGAAAAGGCTGTTGGTGTTGTAATCGAGGGTTAACAGAGTGTTCATTTAGGTTTTTGAGCTTTACCGAGAACGCTGTTTAGCTCTTCATTTTACTGATTCTAGTAGATACATTTATATAGCGCCTTTAACATCCAAGGAGCTTCAGATGAGTGTTATTAAAGACAAAATTTGACACCAAGCCACACATGGAGATGTTAGGGCAGATGATCAAATGCTTGGTCAAAGAGGTAGGTTTTTAGGAGCATCTTAAAGGAGGAAAGCGAAGTAGAGGTAGTAGTAGAGGCGGAGATATTTAGGGAGGGAATTCCAGCGATTAGGACCAAGGCAGCTGAAGTTGGCCACCAATGGTGGAGCAATTAAAATCGGGGATGCTGCAGAATTGGTAGAATGCAGGGATCTTGAGGGGTTGTAGGGCTAGAGGAGGTTACAGGGAAGGGAGGGGAGAGTCCATGGAGGGATTTGAAAACAACAATTAGAATTTTAAAATCAAGGCTTACCTTTAACCAATGTAAGTCAACGAGAACAGGGGAGATGGGTGAGCGGGACTTGGTGCAAGTTAGGACATGGGTGGCAGAATTTCGGATGACCTCAAAGTTTATGGAGGGTAGAACTAGGAAGGTCGGCCAGGAGTGTGTCGGAAGAGTCAAGTCTAGAGGTAACAAAGGCATGGATGAGGTTGCAGCAGCAGCAAAGCTGAGGCAAGGGCAGAGATAATGAATGCAGAGTTGTATTTGTTGAGTGTACGGAACACACATTCAAATCCTTCAAATAACACAAGAAAGACTTGTTAACTATGCATTTTACAGCACCATGGAGTGTACAAATCCAAGGAAATGCCGCATCAATAACCAGGCACTGGAAGCACGACTTAAAAGGGAGTTATGAAAGGAAGGATACAATCTATGGATCTTCGAAATGCTCCTTCCAGCGATCACTGACTGCCTCTCTGTACTCGATGAGTACCTCCCAGTTCTTGGCCAGCAGTGGGGTAGAGTCTTGGGTGCTTGGGCCGTAGGTGGTCTTGACTGTACTGAAGAATTCATGTATGTCGTGGTTGTCGGCTCGTTGCTTGATCTCCTGCCCTTTCTCCACCCACCATCTGTTCTTTAGGTCATGAGTGGACCTTGGCCTTCAGATGTTTGTAGAACTGCTTTCTTGCTCTCGAGTTGTGTTGCTGTTTCCAGTCCAAGAATGTCTTGCGCTTGTGGCTTACTAGCTCCTGGATCTCTTGGCCGTTCTCGTCGAACCAGTCTTGGTGTTTCCTGGTCGAGTGACCGAGCATCTCTTTGCAGGTCCGAATTATGGAGGACTTGAGGGCAGACCAGGCGCTGTGGATATTCTGCATCTCTGAGTCACTGGGAGTCGCCGGGTTGGCAGTGAGGCGCTGGCTGAACAGTGCTTTCTTAGCCGGGTCGTGGAGTGCTCCAATTTGATTTTCCTGCGGCATTGTTTCTGTTGCCGCCGCTGTTTTGGAGTGACCTTGATGGAGATGATATAGCGGATTAGGCGGTGGTCCGTCCAGCAGTCATCGGCTCCGGTCATGGTGCGCGTGATGCGTATGTCCTTGCTGTCCCTTGCTCGGATGATGACAGAGTTGAGCAGATGTCAGTGCTTGGAGCGAGGGTGCTGCCATGAAGTCTTATATTTGTCTTTCTGATGGAACAGGGTGTTGGTTATGACAAGGTCATGTTCTAAGCATTTTGTCAGGAGGAGGGTACTATTGGAGTTTGTTTTCCCTACCCCCTCTCTGCCAATCACACTTCCCCAGAGGTCAGTGTCCTTTCCAACTCTGGCATTGAAGTCACCCAGCTTGTCGTCCGCTGGTACGCGGGATAGTTATTATTCGAAGCTGGAGTAGAACTCCTCTTTGGTCTCGTCTGCAGTTTCCAGTGTTGGAGCATGCGCGCTGAAGACCGTAGCGCACTGGTGATCCGAAGTGTCATGAGACGTTCGTTTATTCCACAGGGGAAGTCTCTGAGATGGCCAACTACTTCATTTTTTATGGAAAAGCCAACCCCATGAAGATGCCGATCTTCTTCTGGTTTATCTTTCCAGAAGAAAGTGTAACCACCACCTTGTTCCTTGAGCTAGCCTTCTCCTGCCTACCGGGTCTCGCTTAGGGTGGCGATGTCAATGTCGAAACGTCCGAGTTCCCAAGCAATGATAGCAGTATGCCGTTCCGGTCTATCATTGTCGGGGTTGTCCATGAGGGTCCTGACATTCCAGGTCCCGAACATCATTTTGATGGGTGAAAGATACCTGTGTTTGAATTCTTTTAACGTGGGGTGGCCGTTGCACATCAGTTACCACACGGTAGCTGGCGTGCAACTAAGATCTCCACAACCGAGCTTCTGTCTTTGACGTAAGTGTTCTTGACTCCATCCCACAGCATGCCACCCGCCACCATCTCAGCACAACTCCAACCCAGAATAAGGTAGAAAAGGCCATCCATCAACTAAAAAACAACAAGGCCTCAGGAGCAGATGGAAACCCGCCAAAGCACTACAACACGGTGGAGAAGCACTTTTGGCGCGAATACACAATCTCATTGGAGAACATGCCAGGGGATCTCAGAGACACGGCAATCGTGACTATCTTCAAGAAAAGCAGCATGTCCGATTACAGTAACTACAGAAGAGTTTCCCTGCTGTCTGCCACCGGGAAAGTCACCGCAAGAATCCTCCTCAATCACCTTCTCCCTGTGGCTGAAGAACTCCTCCCAGAGTCGCAATGCGGATTCCGCCCACAAAAGGGCACAACAGACATAATCTTCACCATGCGGCAAATCCAAGAGAAATGCAGGGAACAGCACCAACGCCTGTACATGGCCTTCTTTGACCTCAACGGCCTTCGACACTGTCAACCGTAAGGGATTATGGAGCATCTCCTCAAATTTGGCTGCCCCCAAAAGTTTGTCACCATCCTTCGCCTGCTTCACGATGACATGCAAGCCATGATCCTGACCAACGGACCCACCACAGACCCAATCCACGTTCGAACCGGGGTCAAACAAGGCTGTGTCATTGCACCAACGCTCTTCTCGATCTTCCTTGGTGCAATGCTCCATCTCACGCTCAGTAAGCTCCCCGCTGGAGTGGAGCCAATCTACAGAACAAAAGGAAACTGTTTAACCTCAGCCGCCTCCAGGCCAGATCCAAGATCATCCCATCTTCTGTCACTGATTTCCAGTACGCAGCCAACGCCTGCGTCTGCGCACACTCGGAGGCCGAACTATTAGTCATCGTCAACACCTTCACTGAAGCGTACGAGAGCATGGGCCTTACACTAAACAGCCGTAAATAAAGGTCCTCTACCAACCTGCCCCCACCATGCAGCATTACTCCCCGATTATTAAAATCCACGACGTGGCCTTTGACAACGTGGACCATTTTCCATACATTGGGAGCCTACTGCCAACAAGGGCAGACATTGATGATGAAGTCTAACACCGCCTCCAATGCGCGATAGCACAACCTTCGGTTACCTGAGGAAGAGATTGTTTGAAGACCAGGACCTCAAACCCGGCACCAAACTCATGGTCTGCAGAGCAGTAGTGATACCCGCCCTCCTATATGGCTCAGAGACATGGATTATGTACAGCAGGCACCTCAAAGCACTGGAGAAGTACCACCAACGCTGCCTCCGCAAGATCCTGCAAATCCATTGGCAGGATGGGCGCCCCAACATCAACGTTCTCGCTCAGGCCAACATCCCCAGCATCGAAGTACTGACCACCCTTGACCAACTCCGTTGGGCGGGCCACGTCGTCCGCATGCCCAATAAGAGACTCCCCACTCTACTCGGAGTTGCGACATGGTAAGCGAGCCCCAGGTGGGCAGAGGAAACGCTTCAGACACCCTCAAAGGCTCCTTGAAAAAGTGCAACATCCCCACCGACACCTAGGAATCCCTGGCCCAACATTGCACAAAGTGGAGGAAAAGCATCCAGGAAGGCACCGAACACCTCGAGTCTCTACGCTGAGAGCAAGCTGAAGCTAAGCGTAAACAGCGGAAGGAGCGCACAGCAATCCAAGCACCCCACCCATCCGTTTCTTCTACCACCGTCAGCCCCACCTGTGACAGAGACTGTAGGTCCCGCATAGGACTCATCAGCCACGAGAACTCATTTTTAGTGTGGAAGCAAGTCATCCTCAATTCCGAGGGACTGCCTAAAAAGAGAATCTATGGAATAGATAATAAAGAGGAGAGGGGGCTGTGAAATCCATGGCTTCTCCCTCATTCAATGCTGGTACCATAATGCTGCTGTCATGTAATATTATGAGTGACTGTCACACATTCACCTTGACTAACATCACAGACAGCAAATCATGCAATGAAAGTTGTGGTTATTCAATGCAACATTCCAACATTTTATTGCCCAAGAATGGAAGAACATTTGCTTCAATAACCAATATTGAATCCTGCTGACATAGAAATCTTAGATTCTAATCTTCAAGATGTTTTGTTGGCTGGAGTCCACATCCTGGGAGATCACACTGAGCCAACCTTGAGACACAGATTCACATTTGCTCAAAGTTCTGCTCTCACACACATCAGCTGACATGAGTGAATGCCCAGGTGCATGGGGCATGTCGTGACGGAAGAGGCGGCTGCTTCTCAAGACAACACCACATCTGGCCAATAAAGCATCTCTCTGCAAGAAACAGTAGACATGCCAGAAACTGAGCACGACCAGGCAGCCATTGAAACAATGGATGCACAGCTGTGGAGTCATCTTAACAGACCACAACGTGAACAGGTAAAGGGCCAACGGAGTCCCCAAAAGGCCATCACGGAAATTCTGCAGTCAGGCAGCACACTCACTTCTCCTAATATAGAAGCACTGAGGGAAAGTTGTAGATTAGATGCCATGCTGCACAAAAAAAAACCACAAAAGGATTAGCACTGGGGCATAACAAACTGAGAATATTCAGAAAGTACATAATGGCTTGAATAAATGTGCTGCATTTGATTTGTACATTACATTGTGCTGATGATTTGTAAACCAGTGCAGGATAATACAAGAGCACAGCAAAAGGTAGTAGCTGAAGGAGTGCACAAGAATTTGTAGCGGGAGGTGCCTACAAGGTTTTTTACTGGCATTTATGTCAACGGGAAAATTCAGAGATGAGGCTGCTCACACTCTTATTGGAATATGTCTTCTATGAATGTGTGGCACACCAGTCTTCACTGTTATTTTTATAAGAACTTCCTTGTTATTATTGTGGCCCTCCCAATCTGTTATATACTCAGGATTCTGTCTTTGTTCTATTGATATACTCAGGATTCTGTCTTTGTTCTATTGTGAAACCTCTTTGGAGTAAACCAGGGATCAAACCTAGGACCTTTTGGCTAATCGCTTATTTGGGATAAACTCACTGAGGCATTGGGGGAGCCTCTATCTATATTATTTGAATTTTATTTATTTTTTTCTTGTCTAATCTATCGGTTCTATACTCATTTTATTACAAAGTTTAAATATTCTGCTTACCCATTTCCTTTGCATCCTGCCATCCACTTTGGCAAGGGATCCAAATCGGAGACTTATTTTGGCCAGAGTAGCTGCTCTAGCTGATTGCGTGCACAGGTCTCAACATTAGGTGAAGACAGGATTGGGCTCAGCTGCAATATCCCCACCCGATCAAATAACCTGCCAACACTCACTGTCAAAGGGTCGCACATCAATTATGGTCAACCGAACGAGGCACCAGAGGGTGACTGGTGCCACGATAACTGTACCCAGTCAGCAATCAACCCATCCAGAAGAGGGGAGTGAATTAACAGAACATTTTAAAAACAACAAAAAGAGAGAAAAGCAGTGTCAAAAGTTATTGCTGTAATGTTAGCTCTCATCTCAGTGTAGTGTAAAATTGAAAACTTAAAAATGTGACTGGTTCTGGGAGGCTGGAATATGCTAGGACCTGCTGGCAGTCTAAGAGTTAAAGCACACACCAACACATCCCATAGATTGAGTGGAAATCAGACACTTCCCCACAACAAGGGAAGGAAATTTGGAGCATAAGTCACGCAGCCATCGCTTGCACACCTCCCAGCAGCTGGGTGTGGAGCAACATTGGCAACGGCCTGGTTATACTCGAAACGGAAATAAATACTTTGCACGCATTCATAGACACCAAAAAAACCTTAACCTAGCTGCCCTATTAGTATATTTTAATCTTCGAACACTTTTTGAGAGTAGCATACATGAAGATCCAAGAGCCGGTCATTAGAGTGAAAGGTCACTGCCCAGACACACTGGCTGCAAAGCTGCATGAACACAGTGACTTTCAAGTTATCCAATTGGTGACATCACATTTCTTTCACAAACATTTACTCAGGGAATGTAACTGAAACACTTGTGGTGTGGTATGGTAATCTAACACCGACACATCGATTATCTCCTTGGACCTCTTTCCCAAAATGGCCACCCTTTGTAATGCAAACCCCAACAAGATTCCATCTCAAAGCAGAGCTGTCAATGCCTCTTTCACTTTAACACACCTGTCTGCACATTTCCATCAGACTGTTTACACCGTGCAATACGAGGTTTATGGCTATCACTTTCATTTTAACCCATCCAATGTTGTAATTAGCACTTCCTGCTCTGTGAAAAAAAATATGAGGCTGATAAAAGGCCGATTCCCTTTCTCAGTTACACGGCTCTTGCACAGAGCAGTCACATGGAGCTTTTCAAAGGGCAGCTCAACAATCCAAAATCACTCAAGCTTCCTTCCCTGTGGGTCAGCCAAGGAGCAGCATTGATAATACCATGGAGCCGTCTGTGTGCTAGATTACACTGCCATGTTTGTCAATGCAGAAAAGAGGTGGTGTGTGTGGGGGAGGGTATGCATCTGTAAGAACCACTGAGCTGAAATATTTATGTCATATGCCAAAACCATGGTCCTTGTGTGTAATAATGGCCCCAAGTTTCCACATGATTTGCTCCTGATTTTTAGGAGCAACTGGTGGAGAACGGAGTCTTATAGAAATCGCAATTCTCCACATTTAAGTTTTCTGCAGTTCTAGTCAGTTAGAACAGTTTCACTTTTGAACAGAATTTTTTTTTCAAAAGGGGGCGTGTCCGGCCACTGACACCTGATTTGAAAGTTTCCACAGTGAAAACGTACTCCAAACTAACTTAGAATGGAGCAAGTGGAGATTTTTGTAGGCCTGAAAAAACCTTGTCTACACATTAAAAAATCAGGCGCAGGTTACAAATTAGGCGTCCGGAACGAGGTGGGGGGGGGGAAGTCATTACATTCCACAATAAATCCTTCGTTATACTTATACAAATAATTCCAACCTGAATAAAAATTTATAAGCAAAGAAAAGATTAAATAAACCATGTTCCGACCTGTGTGAAAGTGCTTCAGGCAGGGAGAAGGCTGCAGGAAGCCTCAAGTTGAGGCACCGTTCCCGACGGCAGGGGAGGGAAGGCAGTAAGGGCCCGACCGACGGCAGTAGCCGTTCCCGACGGCAGCGGGGGGGAGCGGGGAGGCAGCGGGGGGGAGGCAGTGAGAAGGCTGCAGGAAGCCTCAAGTTGAGGCACCGTTCCCGACGGCAGGGGAGGGAAGGCAGTAAGGGCCCGACCGACGGCAGCAGCCGTTCCCGACGGCTGGGGGGGGGGGGGTGGAGGGTGGAGGCAGTAAGGGCCCGACCGACGGCAGCTGGGGGGAGGCAGCTGTTCCCGACGGCAGCGGGGGGGGGAGGCAGTAAGGGTCCGACCGACGGCAGCAGCCGTTCCCGACGGCGGGGGGGGGGGGCAGCAGGGGGGGAGGCAGTGAGAAGGCTGCAGGAAGCCTCAGAAGTTGAGGCAGCCATTCCCAACGGCAGGGGGGGGGGGGGGGGGGGGGGGGGGAGGCCCCCCTGCCGTCGGTCGGGCCCGTCGGGAAACGGCTGCCTCAACTTCTGAGGCTTCCTGCAGCCTTCTCACTGCTGCAAGAAGCCTCAGTACTGATCATGGAAGGGCAATGTGCTTTTATTAAAAAATGTTAAAAATTGAACAGCTACAAAGAACTACAAAAATGGCCGAGTGCAATGTTTCCTTCACACTGCGCGAACGCTCCAACGCGCACGCGCAGGGTTGTCGACACTCATTTAAATGGTACCCGCCCCCTCCCACTTACAATATCGGCGCGAGTGGTAGGCTCCGCCCCCTGGGCGCCGCGCCAAGCTGACATCGAGCTGCAAAGCGCTCGAGAATAGCGTGGGTTTTTTTCAGGCGCCGTTTGCGGCGCGAAAAACGGGCGCCCAGCTCGGAGGGGAGCCTGTTTTGCCGCGTGTGGAAACTTGGGGTCAATATTTCAGTTCTGCAATTCTAGAATTATAATTTTATTTTTGTCAACATTTACTTCAAATGATGGTAAAAGTGATCATCTTTGCTTGATTTAGTTCTGGGAAATAACAGGTGACAAATAAATGATTTCGAGCATAGGAGAACAAGTGGGAAATTGCAAGAGCTGAACGGCAAAGGAGAGAGAGAGAGTAGCTGTGTCCAACATCAAAGCAGCATTTGACCAGGGCAGCAAAGAGCTGTACAAAAATGGTCAATGGGGGGGGGTCAAAATTTGTGGAGTAATACCTGACGCAAAGGAAGATGTGGTTGTTGGAGGCTAGACATCGCAGCACAAGAACATCACTACAGGAGTTGCTCATGGAAATGTTCTCAGTTGCTTCATTAATGACTTTCCCTCCATCATAAGGTCAGAAGTGGAGCTGTTTACTGACTATTTGTTCAGCTCCATCCATAATTCCTCCAATAATGAAGCAGCCCATGCCAGCCGACAGAAGGATCGAGATAACATCGCGCCTTGAGCTAATAAGTGGCAGAGAATGTTTGCGTTACCCAAGTGCCAGGTTATACCACCTCAAACAAGAGAAAGAATGCTCAACCTTCAATGACACCACCATCATCGAGTCTCCACCATCAACATCTTGCAGGTAACCATTGACTAGCTGAACTGAAACAGCCAGATCAACACCACGGCTATAAAAGCAGGTTCGCGGTTCGGTACTCTGACGAGTGGTTCACCTTCCATCACCACCCCAAAAAACAAAGCTAACATTTCAGGTTGATGACCTTTCAGGATCTGACAATTTGAAATGTTAATCCCGTGTTTCTCTCTCCACAATGCTGCCTGACCTGCTAAGTGTATCCAGCATTTTCTGTTTTTATGACCAAGCTATACCATGGCCAACATTTTTTAAGATAGCCGTGAAACTGAAATTTTAGTAAACCAACTAAAATGAGTACAGAGTTTAAGAAAAGACAGTGACAGACTGCATACACATTGAACTGGAGAGGATTATGTTAATTGTTTTTATATGAAAAACATAAACCTCTTTGAGCTTTGCTTTTGAAGTTTATGGTATCGCTTCACCTCTCAAGTCAATGTCATAAAGCACACTCTAACCAATGCAAAATCCTACAATTACTGGAAAGCCACATACTGATCACAGGTGTCCCTGGATAATCAGAAGCAGAAACCTTGACTTCTCTACTTAATGGTGACTACACTTCAAAAGTAATTCATGTCAAGTGCTTTGGAACATTTCTGATTAATGTGATAAAGAACTATAAAAATGCAAGTCTTTAATTAACCATAGAAATTCAGAGTATTGAATAATTCCTGTATAAAAAATCATGTTTCGATTCATCAGCAGATACTTACATATGTACTGCTGTACATAAACAGGACTGGATTCACATAACTTTACACAGAACGCAAAGTATTCCAAAGGAAGATTTCGCTCAGTTGTTCCTGTGTCACTATAGTATATTAGTCAAAATCTCAGTGCTCAGGTAGAGAAATAAAATGTGTGTCTTTGGTATCTCTCTGCTTGTCCTCCACTTTATTTCTTTGGGTCTTCTATCTTATTATCCACCTGTTTTGCAATATAATGCTCTTTCTATAGTGGTCAAGCAATTCTTCTTGGTGCTGACTCTATTTCTCCAACTCTTCTAATTCTTTGCCTCTTCCTCGCTGCAAGTATCCCCCTCCCGCTGCCTCCTGTGCCAAAAGGAAGCAGGGCAGCTAGTCGGGAAGGCCCAGACCATGTTAGCCATGGTCTGGGCCAAGGATTGCATAGAAGCAGAGAGACTTAAGGTTATAGGGAGAGGAGGAAGAAAGCTCCCTCTGCCTTTTCCATGTCTGAGTTCTCTTTCCTGTCTTGCTCCCAACTACTCCAGACTCCAGCTATGCCTTTCATCATTCCCAATAGTTGAGTCTTTGTCAGGACTCTCAACACCTCTTATCTCCATTTAAATAATCTTTTCACAATACTGGCCTAATCTTACCTCAGTTATTTGCCGATTACAAACTTGTAATCGAGTTTGGTGCTGCTGCTACTGTTATATTGTGATTCTGATGTATATAGTCTGATGTGACCTCTCTTTCTTTTCTTTTGTTCTTTATCTGTATGTTTCCTTAGGTTTTCTCCCCAATCACATTTAGTAGCTGTTGTGATTTAATTCCAAAATTCTCAATCAAAAGCTAAAATATATACAGACAGTGGAAAGCAAAATCTTATGAGTTCTATGAAATTCATAAATCACTCAAGATTTACTTTTGTGATTTATGTAAGCTGAATTTTGAATAAGTTATCACTCACAACCACTCACATTTCTACACTTTATTCTTCAAAACTGTCAGATTCAGCAAAAGAATATTTGATCTTGCCGCTACAATGACAATAACAATAAGGACCGCTGTCCACAATCCACCATTCCATTCATAAATGTACAGTAGGGTGGCCACCCATTTGGTTAGAAGCCAGACGGAACAATTTGGTGCTGACCACACCGGAACTTACTTGATTTAAAACCGGACAGCAATTAAAAAATAATCACATACACTGGTGGGTCACTCTACATTTGTACAGAGCACAAACAACTGAATGCCTCAAGTCCACACTGTGGCTATCTTTACAGGGGAAGTGAGTCAGGCCAACATTGCAATGTGAAGGCAGCAGCAGCAACTCTGGGATCTACAGGCTGCAGATCAAAGGCAGCAGGGTACAACGGTGAGAGGAGGTGGAAAAACCCCAGCAATAAAATGGACCCATTTCTCATTTTATGTATGTGTAAGTGGATCCTTCTCACGCATGCAAATAATGTTTCTTTGATATAAACCTCCTATCCTCTCTGGATGCCGCTTCCAGTTTTAGAATGAGCAAAAGGCAACAACCCCAGCAAACATAATTCTACACAAATCCGCTCCCAGCTCACCTCCA
The DNA here is from genome assembly GCF_044704955.1 of Pristiophorus japonicus. NCBI lineage: Eukaryota > Metazoa > Chordata > Chondrichthyes > Pristiophoridae > Pristiophorus > Pristiophorus japonicus. The sequence goes on along the minus strand of NC_091992.1, from coordinate 131,794,407 downwards.
ACTTATTTTTGAAACACGAGAAAAAAGAACTCCGTAGTTATCTCACTTTATAACATTCAGAATTAGCCTATAAACACCAGATTGAGCATCTCACAGAAACATCTCTTCACAATCAGTTGACATGGACTTTCTGAATTTTTCTGCAGTTTGGTAGCGTGAGTCATCACCCAATACATGACATCCCCACAACATTCAACCAATGCATGTTACCTTCCCGCCCTCCGCCTGCCCACTTTTATCGCCTCGTTTTGTAAAGGTGCTGACTTTTGCTGGGTTTCAGTTCCATGGATACCAGCAGCCCTCCGCTACTTCACGCAAAAAGACCATTCTTCACATACAAGTGTAGACACTCGGGACTGGATTTGCCAGGGGGGGGGGGGGGGGGTCAGCGGGTGCAATCAGTGGTGGGTCGGGTGGGAAAGTGATTTTCCACCCCCCCCAACCCCCGGCAGCGGGTCGGGACCTCACTGTGAACCTGCTGCCATGCGCCTTTACCAAATGTCAGGTCTGTCGGTGCTGAGCAGACCCGACATGCAGCAGCAGGGGAGGCAATTAAAATCAGGAGTGGCTTACTTACAGCCACTTAATGTTTTTTTCCCAGCTTTGACAGGTTACTCACCGATTTCCCGCTGTGCCGAGACCCTGTCTGTGACGCTGAGGCAGGTCACTCATCATTGAATCAGTTGATGAGTTGACAGCTTCAAATGTCAAGTCAAAGCTCACAGCTGATTGAGAAATGTTCCCTTAATCATTAGCTTCTCTAAACCGCATTTCCACTACAGATTCAGAATGCTGCATATCATTAACACAAGTCTCCATCCAGTCTGACCTAATTACCTCTCCCACCATTAACAGATCGCTCCTGCCATCTATTCCATCAGCACGGGTGCCATTGAAACTCTCTCACCTTGGTCCTCAGAACCCAACCATGATCAGCCCCAACACTAGCATCACCAGGCACACCAACAACATCAACCTTCTCCACAATCAACTGATGCAACAACACACATGGCATCAGCACCTGACCACACTGCAGCCCGGGAGGCCAGGGATGGCCTCACCATGGTCAGATTTACTTCACTTGAAGCTGTACACCCTGGTTACCACATGATGTGCCAGGTTGGCACCACCCAACACCATAAAACATCCCGACAATGCCCAAGCCATTCCTTTCACACTCATGACCATTATGTTACCGTTATGTCTCATCATTCACTGCAACTCACTAAGCCACTTCCAAATGTGCACATAAAACTGTCCAACAACTCAAAGTGCTGAAAATAAAGGTTTCAATGTTTCACACCACATTAACATAAAGTTTACATGAACACTGGATAAAATACCTCTGTGCCTACCCTTGTATGCTGTTAGTTGGTATGATTCATTAGGATGAGGTTGAGTGTGAGGGGTGGCTAGTGAGATGGGGATGTGATAATGTAGAGAGAAAGGGATGGGTGGAGGTGCAAGGTTAGTTGGTATGAATAAGGATTTGCAGGAGTATGGTAGGGAAGGCAGAGTGATGGGGATGTGATGAGTTGCACAGCAGGACGAGGTTCGGTGTGGCTTTGTACTAATGTTTCTTGATCTACGGAGATCATTTAAACATTTGCGGCACTGTACCCAGGTCCTCCTGACCACATCCCTGCTTGTGTCCTCCTCTGCAATGTGCAACCAGACTGTGTTGGTGTCATGGGGAGGTCTCTTCCGCCCATCGGAAGAGAAGAGGACCTCACTGCGTGTTGTGGCTCCCTCCATAAGTATCTGGAGGGAGTCATGGGAGAGCCTGGATGCAGCCCCGCACCTCTATGCAGTGGTGGTCAGTGTTTGCAGCACTTCAATGCTGTAGAACACTGACAGTACAAATGTCAAATTAAAGTTGGCCATGGTCCCCTTAAGGAAACCGGCTGATGATGAGTCATCACCAGACCCGCTTCCTTGAATTGGCTGGGAAAGGCGCTGGGCGGACTTAACAAGCCCCATCAAGGTAAATTCATTCTACATAGCAGCCTGGAGCCGACAGCAGGGCTGAGACCCGCCACGGACCCGCCGAGGTTCGTAAAATCCAGCCCAAACCCAATCCTGCTCTTACCCAATATCCACTTTTCACAGGAGTCACTGGATGGTGAATGGGTGTGGAAAACCAAGCTGATTCTCCCCAGAAGCATCAAGGCCAATTATGGCATCTCAACTACTGTCCGAACTGAGATTAGCTTTCAGTGCAGACAGGGATTCAAACCCCAGTCTTCCTCGCCTGTTATATATCTAGTGCTACACTCTGTGCTGTCTTAACTCACTGAGCCATTGGGGCAGCACAATTTTTTCTTTTTGCAGTTTTGAAATGGACAGCCCTGCTAAGCTCGAAACTTGAAGCCGACATACATAAACACATGCTGACTTTAAAGTGAAGCCAATTTAGCCATTGTTTATGTCTGAAATTAACTTCTCTGGTCACTTCATTCACACATAGCACCTTGGGACTAGCAAGAGATTCCTCAAGCACTGCAACAATGTTCTATGGTGGGAAAAAAAAAAAAGAGGTCAAATTTCATCTACTGGGGTTATCCAAAGTTTTCATTGCAGAACATCAAATGAAAAGAGCCAGGTGTTTGAGATACAGTAGGCATTACACAGCAACACATATATTCTTACCTCCTTTTCATGCATTCGAACCAGAGTCTGCTCATTGCAGAATGTGCTAACATTTCCCAAGCTTGCTTTAGGTGAAATCTATAGAAGAAAAAGGAAAGAAAATAATACATCCTGTTTAGTATCAAAGAGAAAGAGGGGGAGAAAGCCTTCAGGAGACACAATTTCATGATACAAGGATCCAATAATAGTCTCCTCACTCTCCATAACTACGATCATTTGGGAATCTAACACCTACCGGAGACAGAGGTATTGGTTTCTCCCGCAAATATCTGGGGTTTTCAATCTGTAAAACAAAAACAATGCCAGAATCGTTATTGATCATGGAGGTCTCATTTTCCCGTTTAACTCTCAAAACACAATCAGGTAACTTCAAAAGACAGGGCGCCTAAAAAGCTATTTATCTTTACCTGTCAAAGAATTGTTTAGTTGCATCTTACTGATTTTATTACTCGAGCTCTGGCCATATATGCCCTGCCCATAGCAAAAAAAATCCAGAACCAAGCTATAAACCCAAAGTAGTCCCATTATTGTCTAATCCTGAAATTCACATTGACCAGAAAAACATTGAATAATTTATTCACATTCAAATATTATAAACCACAAAAAGGCAGCTCCCAGGCTTGGGATTTTAGGTCATGAGATTAGACAGTTTGTTGTGTTGGTCCATTTTAAGATCAACCCAGCACAGCTTTTAGCTCAAAAGATGGAATTTGCACATCCTTTTGGAATCATGGCCTAGTGCACCCCATCCACCAACTTAAACATTCACTCCCTCCACCACCAGCGTACCGTGGCTGCAGTGTGCATCTACAAGATGCACTGTAGTAACTTGCCTAGGCTTCTTCAGCAGCACCTCCCAAGCCCGCTATCTCTATCACCTAGAAGGACAAGGGCAACCGGCACATGGGAACACCACCACCTCCAAGTTCCTCTCCAAGTCACACATCATCCTAACTTGGAAATATATCGTCGTTCCTTCATCATCGCTGGGTCAAAATCCTGGAACTCCCTCCCGAACAGCACTGCGGCAGTATCTTCAACACACAGACTGCAGCGGTTTAAGAAGGCAGCTCACCACCACCTTCTCATGGGCAATTAGGGATGGGCAATAAATGCTGGCCTTGCCAGTGATGCCCACATCCCAGAGCGCATTAAAAAAATCGAGAGGATTATTAGCACCTGCTGAACGGTATCACAGTAAGACTGTTTTCAGGAGAGAACTTTATACAAATTACAATTGTTTTAAGTATTCAAAACATCCAAGAGTAAATGTATATTGTGCACTGAGCTCACCACTGGGAAACTAGTTACACCAAAATTCCGAAAATGCAAATCGCTCTCTTATCCAAGGACCATTTGCACATTTTCTCAAATTCCATTCACAGTTTATTAGTTTTGTGCTAGTGAAATTATCAATTTAACTCTTTCAAAATTAATCTTTACTAAGTTATGTGATAAAAAATGCTAGTATTGTTAGGTTATTTCTGTGAAAAATGACTTTCAAAGGCTGGTTTCCAATTCTAACAATTCTGAAATGCCAAGTCATTTTGGGCAGGGTGCAGCAGAGCAAATTATTTGAAATGCAAAGTACTTCTGCATAAACCTGATTTAAAAAAAATATTATTTACCACACCTTCTCCAGACATTAATGTGCATGGATCTAAAAGCAGATTGTGGAGATCAATCACTTGACGTCATCTATTCAAATTACATGATGATTCAGTGAATTCCACTCCAACTTAATGCTACTGAACTGATCAGGGAATTGGCATCGTTACCATGTTTGTTTTCCGATTTCTTGTATCTTTTCATTTGAGCAGTGAATGGCAATGACACTGCTGAAACCAGGTTGAGAAGTTACCAAATTTGACACCATGAGGAAGCCAAATAAGTCATTAATCAATGACACTTTACTAATTCAATCATTTCAATCATGTGTACATTAATTAAGCTTCATCATATCTTTAGGTTCAGAAACTACTCATAATATGGGACACTGTTACTAGGTCTCAAGAGTACAGAAAAGCATGTCTGCTCCTGAAAATTACAAGGGACAGATGAATAAGTCAAAGAGGAACAAAAACCCAATTTCATAGTTTTGTCACAATGAAATCTTGGTAGCACTGCTATCTGAATTAAACCTTAATGGGGTCATTGTGAAGATACTCATGGGTTAGCTATGGACCATAAATGAATGAGCCTGCATAATTCATAAATGAGTCAGGACCTGAATAAAAAAAGATATGCCATTATTGGTCCATTGTCCCTCAGTGTTAAAACAAGCTCTTGGCATAAACTGAAGCATGTTTTAATAATCCATGGAATTACACACAGGAGGGACTGGATTACCATTTTGAACCCACTCCCAATCACAGCACGAGGAGAAGAAAACTTTTGAAGCCTCAGCTAGGAATTTTATTCTTAATCAGAATTCAGAAAACTTTTAACTTCATGACTAAAGATCACATGAGCGTATTCAAGTACAAGAGCATATCTTCTGTATTTCCCACAGCGGGATTGAGGTTGCAATTGGGGATTGTGGGATGTGGGAATGAAGAAGATTGCACATGGCCATGGGAAGGACTTGGGAAAAAGTTTCAAATGAGCTCAGAGACAGTAAAATGTTCTTTGACTGGCTCTTGCAACATACATAAATAAATGCTTCCCTTAACCACTACAAATAGATATAGATATCATCTGCCAGTGCTATATAAAGAAATAACTTTGCGTATGTAACTGCTGTATTTGCATAATTCAGTTGTCCAATATGTTAGCCATATGTGGCTAATTGGGAATCCAGATGTGGTGGATTGTATTTTCGATTAGTAAATAAAAAATGCCTAACAGACACGGTCATTGGACATGTAATCTCAATAATCACATTTGCATGACGTATGCATGTGTACTTAAATCTTTTTCTGCATTTGTTGGTAAGACAAAAAGCAGAGTGTGTGAGTATTTTTTGATCGATGACTATGCTTTCCTTTTTCAGTTACTCCTTATTGGTTATCAGTTCAGAAAGCAGTTAGTCGTGATTTTATGGCCCCGACCTGCGCGAGACCATCAGCGGCAGATCGGGGCCATAAAAGGAGCGGCGAGCAGCGGCCATGGGCAGCGTGGAGGCGTACCATTTCAAAGTACAGCGCGAGCTGGTGCAGGAGGGAGACGGCAGCGAAGAGGAAGGTCATCAAGGTCCAGGTCGGTGATTGGAGCGTGGGCAGGTAACAGCAGGAGCGGCAAGGTCTGGGCGAAGGAGCGGCGAGAGAATGTAGAGGAATGTGATCAGGACCCGGGAGAGGCGAGCGTTCGGGGCCAGAAGAGGCGAGGGCCCAGGGGCAGCACGGGCCAGCCCACACTGCGATGTGTGCGCGCACTAGGCCCGTGCAGCAGAGCTGGTCTCCAGTCGTCTTGGGTAATCCTTGCCACTGGACCAAGACCTAGCTCTGTCAAGCCCGTGTGGTGGCTGGTGTGCAACGGCCACCACACGTTAAAAAAATCCACGCACAGGCATCTTCCACCCTTCAAGATGTAATTCGGATCTGGAATATTAGGTCCTTCATTGAAACACCTGTGAGCTCATCCTTTTTTGGCGTGGCAGCAAGTCATCCTCGTTTCGAGGGACTGCCTATGATGATCAGCTAAAGTGGTGTGTAACACGGGTGAAAACGGCAGACTTCAGCACTATGGAAACACCACAAACATTGTATGGAGAGGGCAGTCGTCATTGTGATCAGCTGGACCAATCAGAATAACTGCTCCAGGCAAAAAGAAAGCAAACTTAACCAATATTGAGAAGCACCAACAGAGCACGGGGAATGGGCCTGGTGCACTTCGCGAGTCAATATTCTCAGTAATCACTTTTATGAAGTTAAAGTATTGCTTACAACTGCTGGACAAAAGCCGAGAACACAAGAACATAGAAGCTACATTAAGAGGTGCTGAGTCTGATAAATTCATGCCAGAGTTCCAAACTACGGTGAAAGCGAAAGACTGCTAAGTTTCGCACTGAATAGTGGTAGATCTTTGTTAAGTAAGTATAGAAGTGAAGTACATTTAAAACTTAGCAGTTTTAGCATAGATGCATTTAGGGGGAGGCTTGATAAACACGAGAGAAAAGCAACAGTAGGATATGCTGATAGGGTGCGATAAAGAGGGGTGGGAGGTAGCTCGTGTGGAGCATAAACACCAGCATAGACCAGTTGGGCCGAATGGCCTGTTTCTGTGCTGTAAATTCTGTGCAAAAATAAGATATTTTCTACTAAAATTAGTGCATGTGGCTACAATGGTTTTGCTGTAGCCACAATTGTGGCTAGTCAGTGAATTCTAATGAACAATATGGACATTAATTAAAAACCCCTTGAATAGGTTCATTGCTTTTTCTGTCAAAGCTACCTCAGATAAACTTCAAAAGTTCATGCGTTAAATTTTTCCATGTTTTTAAATAAAAAAATTCATAGCAATTTTCCATCTTCACAATACTAAAGGTTTCCTAACTTTGTGTTGTTAGTTCTTTGCCATTGCTGCACAAGAGGAAGATGGGGTTTACAAATGGCAAGACCTGGCACTCAATGTCCAGTCTTGCTGACAATCATGAACAAACATTCCAGGGTGTTTCCCCTGGCTGGAGAGACTAGCACCAGGGATCATAGTCTCAGGTTAAGGGGTCGGCCATTTAGGACCGAGATGAGGAGAAATTTCTTCGCCCAGAGGATTGTCAATCTTTGGAATTTTGTACTCCAGAGGGCTGTGGATGCTGAGTCATTCAGTATATTCAAGAGCGAGAACGATTTTGGGCACTATGGAATGAAAGGATGTGTGGAAAGGGCGGGAAAGTGGAGTTGATGTAGAAGTCCGCCATGATCTTATTGAATGGTGGAATAGGCTCAAGGGGCCGAATGGCCTACTCCTGCTCTAATTCTTATGTTCTTAGTTGTGCGCTCATCCGCTCACCTTCAAAATATGATATTCTTTAAACTCAGAATAGAGGGAATCTTGATGTGTATTCTGGAGCTAAAATTAAGAAGGGAGATTAGCAAAAAGAACCATGTCAATAACTGAAGCTCGAGCAAATGCTCAAATTAATCCCCAGGTTCCAGGAAGAAGAGTAGGCCTCTGCAACAAAAACTGCAACCATGGACAAACCAAATCAAATTTATAAATTTATTTCAGCGATTTGATTGGTCAGTTTTTGCTACTTTGTCAGTGCTATTGGTAGTTTCTTTTTCCTTTTCGTTCCAGGATGTAGGCATTGCCCTTAAGAAGGTGGTGGTGAGCCGCCTTCAACTGCTGCAGTCCATGTGGTGAATGTATGCCCACAGTGCTGTTAGAGAGGGAGTTCCAGGATTTCGGTTCCGGTTCACCCTATCCCGGAACCAGTGCGCCACAGTTATCAGCGCAAACGCCCCAACACTCGACGCAACAGATGAGGCCAAAGAGGAATTCTACTCCAGCCTCGAACAATCCCTGTCCCTAGTCCCTATAGACGACAAATTGATCCTCCTCGGCGACTTCAACGCCAGAGTCGGTCAGGACACAGACCTCTGGGGAGATGTGATCGGCAGAGGGGGTAGGGAAAACCAACCCCAGCGGTATCCTGCTCCTGACAAACCCTTGCTCCAAGCTCGACTACATCATCGTCTGAGAGAGGGACCGCAAGGACGTGCACATCACCCGCGCCACGACAGGAGCCAACGACTGCTGGACGGACCACCGCCTAATCCGTTCCGTCATCAACATTAATATAGCCCCAAAGCGGCGACAGCAACAGAAGCAATGCTGCAGAAAAATCAACGGCGGGGCACTCAACGACCCAATTAAGAGAGCCCTATACAGCCAGCGCCTCACTGACAACCTGGCGACCCTCGATGGCCCCGAGACGCAGAGTGCCCACAGCGCCTGGCCTGCCCTCCAGGCCACCATAACCAGTGCCTGCAAAGAGACGCTCTGTCACTCAACCAGGAAACACCAAGACGAGAATGACCAGGAGATCCAGCAGCTAATAAACCGCAAGCGCAAGGCATTTCTGAACCTGGAGCAACAACCCAACTCAGGAGCAGCAAAGCAGCTCTACAGACCGCCGAAGGCCAAGGTCCAACAAAAAACCCGCGAGCTAAAGAATAGATGGTGGGTGGAGAAAGCACAGGAGATCCAGCAGCTGTCCGACAGCTATGACATGCGAGGATTCTTCACCGCAGTTAAGTCCACCTACGGCCCAAGCACCCAAGGCCCACCCCACAGCCGGTCAAGAACGGGGAGACACTCATTAAGGACATGAGGCAGTCAGGGCCTGCTAAAAGGAGCACTTTGAAGATCTCCTTAATCAAGACTCTGCCTTGGACACGAGTGTCCTCGACTACATCCTGCAGCATGCTACCCGCCACCATCTCAGCAAAATCCCAGCCCTGCACGAGATAGAAAAGGTCATCCGTCAGCTCAAGAACAACAAGGCATCAGGAGCAGATGGAATTCCCGCTGAGGCACTAAAGTATGGCGGAGAAGCACTATTGCCACAAATGCATGACCTCATCTCTCTTATCCGGAAGGAGGAGAGCATGCCGGGAGATTTCAGAGATGCCGCAATCATGACCATCTTTAAAAAAAAGGGGACAAGGCCGACTGCGGCAACGACAGAGGAATCTCCCTGCTGTTGGCCACTGGGAAAGTAATCGCTAAAATCCTCTTCTCCTTGTGGCTAAAGAGCTCCTCCCAGAGACAATTGCAGATTCCGTCCACCAAGGGTACAACAGACATGATCTTCACCGCGCGACAACTACAAGAGAAATGCAGGGACAGCACCTACCCTTGTACATGGCCTTCTTCGACACTGTCAACCATGAGAGACTATGGAGCGTCCTCCTTCGTTTCAGCTGCCCCCAAAAGTTTGTCACCATCCTCTGCCTGCTCCACGACGATATGCAGGCCGTGATGCTGACCAATGGATCCACCACAGAACCAATCCACGTCCAGACCGGGGTCAAGCAGGGCTGCGTCATTGTGCCAACGCTCTTCCCGATCTTCCTTGCTGCAATGCTCTATCTCACTCTCAACAAGCTCCTTGCTGAAGTGGAACTAAACTACAGAACCAATGGGAACCTGTTCAACCTTTGTCGCCTCCAGGTTAGATCCAAGGTCATCCCATCCTCTGACATCGAACTACAGTACGTGGACGACGCTTGCGTCTGCGCATATTCAGAGGCTGAACTCCAAGCCATCATCAACATCTTCATCTACAAGAGCATGGGCCTTACGCTAAACATCCGTAAGACAAAGGTCCCCCAGCAACCTGACCCCGCCACACAGTACTGACCCCGGTCATCAAAATTCATGGCATGGCCTTGGACAACGTGGACCATTTTCCAGCATCGGGAGCCTACTATCAGCAAGAGCAGACATTGACGACGAGGTCCAACACCGCCTTCAGTGCGCCAGCGCAGCCTTCGGTTGCCTGAGGAAGAGAGTATTTGAAGACCAGGACCACAAATTTGGCACCAAGCTTATGGTCTGCAGGGCAGTAGTGAAACCCACCCTCCTATATGGCTCAGAGACGTGGACCATATACAGTAGACACCTCAAAGCACTGAAGAAATACCACCAGCACTGCCTCTGCAAGATCCTGCAAATCCACTGGGAGGATAGACGCACCAACGTCCGTGTTCTCGATCAGACCAACATCCCCAGCATCGAAGCACTGACCATACTCAACCGGCTCCGTTGGGCGGGCCACACTGTCCGCATGCCCGACACAAGACTCCCAAAGTGCTCTACTCCTACACGGCAAGCGAGCCCCAGGTGGGCAGAGGAAACGTTTTAAGGACACCCTCAAAGCCTCCTTGATAAAGTGCAACATCCCCACCAGCACCTGGGAATCCCTTGCCCAAGACTGCCCTAAGTGGAGGAAGAGCATCCAGGAGGGCGCTGAGCACCTTGAGTCTCATCGCCGAGAGCATGCAGGAACCAAGCGCAGACAGCAGAAGAAGCATGCGGCAAACCTGACTCCCCACCCACCCTTTCCTTCAACAACTGTCCGTCCCACCCATGACAGACGGCAATTCCCGTATTGGACTGCACAGTCACCTGAGAACTCACTTTTAGAGTGGAAGGAAGTATTCCTCGATTTCGAGGGGCTGCCAACGATGATGAATGATGAAGGTACGCCCATAGTGCTGTTAGAGAGGGAGTTCCTGGATTTTGACACAGCATTACTGAAAGAACAACAATAAGTTTCCAAATCAGGATGGTGTGCAACTTGGAGGGGAACTTGCAGGTGATGGTGCTCCCATGCGCCTGCTGCCCTTGTCCTTCCAGGTGGTAGAGGTCGTCGGTTTGGGAGGTGCTACCAAAGAAGCTGTGGCGAGTTGCTGCAGTGCATCTTATAAATGGTACACACTGCAACCATGGAAATTAATGTTGAAGGTGGTGGATAGTGTGCCAATCAAGCGAGCTGCTTTGTCCTGGATGAGGTCAACTTCTTGAGTGTTGTTGGAGCTGCACTCATCCAGGCAAGTGGAGAGGATTCCAATACACTCCTGACATGTGCCTTGTAGATGGTGGAAAGGCTTTGGGTAGTCAGGAGGTGAGACACTCGCCGCAGAATACCCAGTCTCTGAGTTGCTCTTGTTGCCACAGTATTTATGTGACTGGTCCAGTTAAGTTTCTGGTCAATGGTGACCCCCCCCCCCACCCAGGATGTTGATGGTGGGGGATTCGGCGATTGTAATGCCGTTGAATATCAAGGGGAGGCAGTTAGACTCTTGCTTGTTGGAGATGGTCATTGCCTGGCCCTTTTGAGGCATGAATGTTACTTGCCACTTATCAGCCCAAGCCTGAATGATGTCCAGATTTTGCTGCATGCGGGCATGGACTGCTCCATTATCTGAGGAGTTGTGAATGGAACTGAACACTGTGCAATCATCAGCGAACATCCCCACTTCTGACCTTATGATGGAGGGAAGGTCATTGATGAAGCAGCTGAAGATGGTTGGGCCTTGGACACTGCCCTGACGAACTCCTGCAGTGATATCCTGGGACTGTGATGATTGACTTCCAACCACCACAATCATCTTCCTTTGTGCTAGGTTTGACTCCGGCCAGTGGAGTGTGTTTCCCCTGATTCCTATTGATTTTAGTTGTACTAGGACTCCTTGATGCCACACTCTGTCAAATGCTGCCTTGATGTCAAGGGCAGTCACTCTCACCTCACCTCTGGAATTCAGTTCTTTTGTCCATGTTTGTACCAAGGCTGCAATGAGGTCTGGAACAGAGTGGTCCTGGCAGAACCCAAACTAAGCATCCGTGAGTAGGTTATCGGTGAGTTAAGTGCCACTTGATAACACTGTCGACGCCACCTTCCATCACATTACTGATGGAGTATACACTGATGGAGTGGGTAAATTGGCCAGATTGGATTTGTCCTGCTTTTTGTGCACAGAACATACCTTGTCAGGTGGATGCCAGTGTTATAGCTGTACTGGAACAGCTTGGTGAGAGGCGTGGCTAGTTCTGGAGCACAAGTCTTCGGCACGACAGCTGGTATGTTGTTGGGGCCCATAGCCTTTGATGTATCCAGTGCGCTCAGCCGTTTCTTTATATCAGGTGGAGTGATTCAAATTGCCTGAAGATTGGCTTCTGTGATGGTGGGGAACTCAGGGGGAGGCCGATAGGAATCATCCACTCGGCACTTTGGCTGAAGATGGTTGCAAACGTTTCAGCCTCGTCTTTTGCACTTGCGTGCTGGGCTCTGCTATCACTGAGAATGAGGACATTCATGGAGCCTCCTCCTCCCGTTAGTTGTTTAATTGCCCACCACCATTCAAGGCTGGATGTGGCAGGAGTGCAGAGCTTGGATCTGATCTGTTGATTGTGGGATTGCTTAGCTCTGTCAATAGCATGCTGCTTCCACTGTTTAACATGCATGTAGTCCTGTGTTACTGCTTCCTCAGGTTGGCATCTCATTTTTAGGTATGCTGGGTGCTGCTGCTGGCAAGCTCTTCTACACTGCTCATTGAACCATTGGTCCCCTGGCTTGATGATAATAGAAACATAGGGCCCAAGTTTCCACATGATTTGCGCCTGATTTTTTAGGAGCAACTGGTGGAGAACGGACTATCTTAGAAATCGCAATTCTCCACATTTTTTTTTCTGCAGTTCTCGGCAGGTAGACCAGTTCTACTTTGGAACAGAATTTTTTTCTTCAAAAGGGGGCGTGTCCGGCCACTGACGCCTGATTTCAAAGTTTCCACAGTGAAAACGTACTCCAACCTAAGTTAGAATGGAGCAAGTGAAGATTTTTGTAGAACTGAAAAAACCTGTTCTACACATTAAAAAAATCAGGCGCAGGTTACAAATTAGGCGTCCAGAACGAGGTGGGGGGGGGAGGGGGGAGGGAAGGGAAGTCATTAAATTCTACAATAAATCCTTATTTATACTTCGACAAATATTATACAAATAAATCCAACCTGAATAAACATTTATAAGCAAATAAAAGATTAAATAAACCATCTTCCTACCTGTGTGAAAGTGCTTCAGGCACGGAGAATGCTGCAGTCAGCCTGAGGCGCCCGTTCTTCCCGCCATCAGTACTGCCATCCCAGGAATCAGTCTGGTGAACGTTCGCTGCACTCCCTCAACAGCAGATTAGGAGACCAAAACTGAACACAATATTCCAGGTGAGGCCTCACCAAGGCCCTGCACAACTCCAGTAAGACCTCCCTGCTCTTATACTCAAATCCCCGAGCTATGAAGTCCAACATACCATTTGCCTTCTTCACCGCCTGCTGTACCTGCATGCCAACTTTCAATGACTGATGTACCATGACACCCAGGTCTCGTTGCACCTCCCCTTTTCTTAATCTGCCGTCATTCAGATAATATTCTGCCTTCATGTTTTTGCCACCAAAGTGGATAACCTCACATTTATCCACATCATATTGCATCTGCCATGCATTTGCCCACTCGCCTAACCTGTCCAAGTCACCCTGCAGCCTCTGAGCGTCCTCCTCACAGCTCACACCGCAACCGAGCTTCGTGTCATCTGCAAACTTGGAGATATTACACTCAATTCCTTCACCCAAATTATGAATGTATATTGTAAATAGCTGGGGTCCCAGCACTGAGCCCTGCGGCACCCCACTAGTCACTGCCTGCCATTCCGTTTATCCCGACTCTCTACTTCCTGTCTGCCAAGTTCTCTATCCACGTCAGTACAATACCCCCAATGTGTGGGACCTTGTCAAAAGTCTTTTGAAAGTCCAAATACACCACATCCACTGGTTCTCCCTTGTCCACTCTACCAGTTATATCCTCAAAAAATTCTAGAAGATTTGTCAAGCATGATTTCCTTTTCATAAATCCATGTTGACTTGGACCGATCCGGTCACTGCTTTCCAAATGCGCTGCTATTTCATCTTTAATAATTGATTCCAACATTTTCCCTGCTACTGATGTCAGGCTAACCGGTCTATAATTACCCTTTTTCTCTTTCCCTCCTTTCTTAAAAAGTGGTGTTACATTAGATACCCTCCAGTACATAGGAACTGACCCAGAGTCAATAGACTGTAGGAAAATGATCACCAATGCATCCACTATTTCTAGTGACACTTCCTTAAGTGTCGGATGCAGATTATCAAGCCCCGAGGATTTATCGGCCTTCAATCCCATCAATTTCCCGCCTAATAAGGATTTCCTTCAGTTCCTCCTTCTCACTGGACCCTCGGTCCCCTCGTATTTCCGGAAGGTTATTTGTGTCTTCCTTCGTGAAGATAGAACCAAAGTATTTGTGCAACTGGTCCGCGATTTCTTTGTTCCCCATTATAAATTCACCTGAATCTGACTGCAAGGGACCTATGTTTGTCTTCACTAATCTTTTTCTCTTCACATAGCTATAGAAGCTTTTGCAGTCAGTTTTTATGTTCCCAGCAAGCATCCTCTCATACTCTATTTTCCCCCTCCTAATCAAACCCTTTGTCCTCCTCTGCTGAATTATAAAATTCTCCCAGTCCTCAGGTTTGCTGCTTTTTCTGGCCAATTTATATGCCTCTTCCTTGGATTTAACACTATCCTTAATTTCCCTTGTTAGCCACGGTTGAGCCATCTTCCCAGTTTTATTTTTACTCCAAACAGGGATGTGCAATTGTTAAGTTCATCCATGTGATCTTTAAATGTTTGCCATTGCCTATCCACCGTCAACCCTTTAAGTATCATTCGCCAGTCTATTCTAGCCAATTTACGTCTCATATCATCGAAGTTACCTTTCCTGAAGTTCAGGAGCCTGGTCTCTGAATTAACTGTGTCACTCTCCATCTTAATAAAGAATTCTACCATGTTATGGTCACTCTTTCCCAAGGGGCCTTGCACAACAAGATTGCTAATTAGTCCTTTCTCATTACACATCACCCAGTCTAGGATGGCCAGCCCTCTAGTTGGCTCCTCGACATATTGGTCTAGAAAACCATCCGTAATACACTCCAGGAAATCCTCCACCGCATTGCTACCAGTTTAGTTAGCCCAATCAATATGTAGATTAAAGTCGCCCATGATAACTGCTGTACCTTTATTGCACGCATCCCTAATTTCTTGTTTGATGCTGTCCCCAACCTCACTACTACTGTTTGGTGGTCTGTACACAACTCCCACTAGCGTTTTCTGCCCTTTGGTATTCCGTAGCTCCACCCATACCGATTCCACATCATCCAAGCTAATGTCCTTCCTTACTATTGCTTTAATTTCCTCCTTAACCAGCAATGCCACCCCACCTCCTTTTCCTTTCTGTCTATCCTTCCTAAACGTTGAATACCTCTGGATATTGAGCTCCCAGCCTTGGTCACCCTGGAGCCATGTCTCCGTGATGCCAATTACATCATATCCGTTAACAGTTATCTGCGCAGCTAATCCGTCGACCTTATTACGAATACTCCTCGCATTGAAGCACAGAGCCTTCAGGCTTGTTGTTTTAAACACATTTTGTGCCTTTAGAATTTTGCTGTAATGTGGCCCTTTTTGCTTTTTGCCTTGGGTTTCTCTGCCCTCCACTTTTACTTTTCTTCTTTCTATCTTTTGCTTCTGCCCCCATTCTACTTCCCTCGGTCTCCCTGCATAGGTTCCCATCCCCCTGCCATATTAGTTTAACCCCTCCCCAACAATTATAGAGTGAGGGATATGCCGGGCCATGAGGTTACAGATTGTGGTGAAATACAATTCTGTTGCTGCTGATGGCCCACAGCGCCTCATAGATATCCAGTTTTGAGCTGCTAGATCTGTTCTGAATCTATCCCATTTAGCACGGTGGTAGTGCCACACAACACGATGGAGGGTGTCCTCAGTGTGAAGACGGGACTTCGTCTGCAGAAAGACCGTGCAGTGATCACTGCTACCAATGCGGTCATGGACAGATGCATCTGCGACAGGTAGATTGGTTCTGAAGAAATGACCAATTTGATTGCTCAGTTTTGTGATGCTTAGTCTTTCTTCATTACAATCTACCAACTGCATCAAACTACTTCAGAGTCATTCACATTCAATCAGAAATTTGATTCGTAACTTATTAACTAAGTGTTCATTACATTACAATTAACAATTAACATTGAAACAACACATCACAGCGTCACCTACTGCTATTGCAGAAAAATGTGAAATCCCACATAAGAGGCAGCTGATTTACGGGTATTCATTGTATTTTGAAATGGAATACAGTGACTCACTGCAATATAATGGAAATGAAAGATTACATTTAAGGACTTTTTTTTTTCCCCCACTGGATCAGAAAAGATTAATGGACGGGGATCTAATAGAGGTTGTCAAAATTATCAGTAGGCTTTGAAAAAGTAAACAGTGAAAGATTTTTCCGTTTACATTGATTGATGAATAATAAGAAGGGGGCAGAGACTCAAGACCAGAAGAATGAAGGGGAAAGTTGGAAGAATTATTTTTCTCCCACAGAGCATTATTACAACATGGAATGCTTTGCCACAAGTGACCATTGAGGCAAAACTTAACAACTTGTATTTAAATAGCACCTTTAACACTTCATAGGAGCATTATCAAACAAAAATTGACATTGCTAATAAGTCACCAATAAAATAACTCTTGGTCTAGCTGATCACTCAATACTATTATCAACATTATATTCTGGTTCAAGTTTTCCATTTTTAGGTGCAATGTTTCTTTGGTTTCTGTGTTCAATGAGAATTCGATAAGCATTTCAAAAGGAAAAGTATAAAAGGATACAGGCAAATGGGATGACAGTAGATATCTCCAGTTGAAGACCGAGAACAGGCACGGAGGGCAAATGGCTTTCTTCTGTGCTGTAATTGCTATGATTCTACAAATACTGAGCAGTCCAATATTGGGACATTGATTCACTGCATCAAATGTCATCTGGAACCATCAATTCACAATACAATGAGCTCCTGACTTCGGACAGGATTTGAGAGAAACAGTGAGTGGAGGCTGGCCTCCAGCAGGGAGGGAAGGAAAACATAAGGGTAAATAGCCACACAACCTTAGTGGTTGGCAACACAATGACATTGGCAGAACCTGAAAGCAGGTCACCATCTTGGCTACACAGCTGGGAATGGTACAAGGCACGTGATTGTCGAGGAGGAAAATGTTTTCTTCCTTTCAATTTCCTCCCTTCCTCTTCCGAAGTTGTCAACACTTGCTAAGGTATGGTTCCATGGCTGTTCGTCATCTGCCAGGACCTCACCAAAGTGATGGGGAAATACATTAAAAGAACAAGGGGAATACTTTAAAAACACATACATATACTATCATATGTTGTGAGTATTTATGAATGTTCTTTTACTGAGGAAACAATGAGTGCCTGGGAATGACACATCTGTCCTCGAATCAAAGAGTTCAGTTGCCATTCTCAACCTCAAAAACAGAGCTCCAGCTGTTCATTACTATCCTTTGAACCCTCCGATCAGAGATTATGCTTCCTGGTATTTGTTTGTATTTTTGTATACACACACACTTTCATTTAGTTGCTGGCTCCTTATCCTGTTTTTCTAGTGATGACAGTAATACCATGACAAATGCTGATGTTTAATGAAGTAGATTAATTCTTTGTGACAGATAACGGAGAATGAATAATTTTCATCCCACCGCTGATTGCCAGGATTTACTGTCGCTGGCATATGGTCTCTAATTTGAAATGCTGCCGCCATGTTATTTAATTAGGTGGATATATTTAAAGCTGGCCTGGCTTTTGTGGTTTACTTTTTATGACAATTGTGATATTTTAGTAATAATAACCAAACCTGCAATCATAAAAGTTAGAGAAGTCTGAATTATCTTACGTACTTTTACAACAGATGTAGCCTTCTGTCCCTCTGCAGTCCAGTACATTTCCCAGAGCAGTTCAGTGGTGCAGCTGTTTGTGGTGTCTCCTTCACTGACTACTGAAATGACTTTGAAGTTTGCAAAGGCCAATACCATTCTATTTGCTCTCATGCAAAGCCACAACTAAAGGATATGGGATGACTGTACTCACTTTGATCTGTTTATTACTAATATTGTATTCTCAATTGAGTTAGTCACTGAACTGCAAAGCTATTGTGTGGCTATTGGTTACTCTATTTATGTAACGAACCAGAAACTTGTCATAGTGCCGAGAATTGAGGGGAGATTTTAACTCTTGACGTGATTACTGAAGTTTACTATCCTGAACACAATGTGCTCATGTCAGTTTTATTGAACCCCAAAACTAAAATGTGTTTGCGGGTGATCTTTTTTAATCACTGAAAATGTGAGTTGAACAGCCCGACATGATAGCTGTAGTAGTGGTGGAGCTGAGACTCCCAATGAGTCTTCCTTGCTTCAAGTGCACCCTCTGTAGGTGAGTTTTCCTGATTCTTCAGTGAGTTACTTGACTACACAAAGTACTCGATCCTGGAGAAAGTGTGAGGAAAGAGGGACATGGGGATGGGGAAAGATCATTCCTGTACGGGGGGAGCGGGGGGGGGGGGTGAAGAAACAAATTATCAGGGAGGCCTATCGTACCACACCTAGAAAAGAAAAATGCACAGCACTGACAATAGCCAAGGAAGCATTTGAATGTCAAATCATCCCATCATCTGAGATGACAGAAGGCAGCAAAAAGGGGGAAAACAATAGAAGGAAACCTATTAACAAAAATATTTCTGAATGAAAAAGCTCAAATAACAGTCATAACCAACAAAGCTAAGCTAACCTAACCTAAGTAACTTGTATAGAACCTTGGTTGGGCCACACTTGGAGTACTGTGTACAGTAGTTCTGGTCTCCATATTATAAAAAGAATATAGAAGCACTGGAGAAAGTGCAAAGATGATTTACTAGAATGATACCAGAATGGAGAGGTTATTCCCATCCAGAAAGATTGAACGTATTGGTTCTCTTTTCTTTGGAAAAAAAACCAAGGGGTGACCAGATAGAGATCTTTAAGATTATGAAAGGTTTTGATAGGGTAGACGTGGAGAAGATGTTTTCACTTACGGATGGAAAACAAGATATATGGGCCATAAATATAGGATAGTCACTAATAATACAATTGGCAATTCAGGAGAAACTTCTTTATCCAGTGAGTGGTTAGAATGTGGAACTCGGTACCAGAAGGAGTAGTTGAGGCGAATAGCATGAATGCATTCAAAGGGAAGCAAGATAAGCACGAGGGAGAAAGGAATAAAAGAAAAAAAGACTTGGATTTATATAGCACTTTTCATGACCACCGGATATCTCAAAGCTCTTTACAGTCAACGAAGTACTTTTGGAGTGCAGTCACTGTTGTAATGTGGGAAACGCGGCAGCCAATTTGCGCTCAAGCAAGCTCCCACAAACAGCAATGTGATAATGACCAGATAATGTTTTTTTTATGTTGAATAGAATGATATGATGATGGGGGTTAGATGTGGAGGGTGGGAGGAGGCACGTGTGTAGCATCATCACTGGCACGGACCTGTTGGGCCAAATGGGCTGTTTCTGTGCTGTAAATACTATGGGGTCAAGTTTCGGGCCGCGCCTGCAACGGCACAGCCCCATGAGCCACGCCTGATTTCCGCGCCGAAAACTTACCTCAGGTCAATCCAGGCCCTCGGCGCGGGGCGGGGCAGCGCAGCACAAGTTGTGGGGGGCGGAGCCAGGTCCCTGCGCTGAAAACACTGCTGGGACCTCTACACATGCGTGCTGCAGTAGCTCCAGGCGCCCGAAACTGCGTGGGAGGGGCCCGAAGCAAGTCGTCTCTAGCCCTGGCCGAATGGGCTCACTGGGGCGGTGAAGATCAGACTGCACCTCCCTCCTCCAGCTGTGGCTCCGGCTTCCCCCCCTGGTTCAGCTCAAGCCCCCCTCTCTCTCTCTCTCTTTCCCCCCCCTCCCCTCCTCTCCCCCCTCCCCCCCTCCCCCCCTCTCCTCTCCCTCCCTCCCCCCCCTCCTTCCCCCCCTCCCCCCCCCTCCCCTTCCCCCCCCCCTCCCCCCTCCCCTTCCCCCCCCCCTCCCCTTCCCCCCCCCCCCTCCCCCCTCCCTCTCCTCTCCTCTCCCTCCCCTCCCCCCCCCCCCCTCTCCAAATTTTTTTTTGGATTGATTTATTGGTTGATTTATTGATTTATTTATCATTTATTATTGATGATGGCTTTTTATTTGTAAAAGTGATGTGTTTCATGCTTGTAAACTTCCCTTCCTCCCCCCGTTCCCTCCGCCTGATTTTCTAAGTGTAGGCGAGGTTTTTCAGAGCGTACAAAAATCTACACTTACTCCATTCTAAGTTGGTTTGGAGTAAGTTTTCACTGCCTAAACTTTCAAAACAGGCATAAGTGGCCGGACCCGCCCCCTTTTCGGGAAAAAAAATCTGTTCCAAAATGAAACTGTTCCAGTTGACTAGAACTGGAGCAAACTAAATACCGAGAATTGCAATTTCTAAGATACTCCATTCTAAACCAGTTGCTCCAAAAAAATAGGAGCAAATCAGGCCAAAACTTGACCCCTATGTAACTATGTATTAATTAATACTATGTAAACCAAAAGCAGATAAACATAACATACCCCAAGATTCCACTTGTTTAATCTTGCTTCAAAGTTACTGTCATCAGAAAATGTAACTGGTCTGGGTTCAGAAACCACCTGGAATCACAATTCAAATAAATTTTAAACTAAACTGTCATGAAACAAATTGGGTTTCAAAGTGAGGAACAAAATAAATCCTTTCAAATACTTTCTATATAAAAGATTAATAAAATTACTTTGTTGAAATCCAGGTATCACTGAACAGATTATTTTCCCTCCAGTCCACACTGCAGTGATGAGCTTTACCTTTCACTGCAGTGTAAGAGGTGTTCTCTTCCTTCTCAAAAGCATACCAAAATGGTGAACATTATATGGGCAGCAATCCCCTCCTCCCACCAAAGTGCCATTGTTTCATTATAAAAAGGTTATGGATGGGTCAGATTAACGACAGTATTTTTCATGTGAAGTAAATCTGATTAATAGGAACAGGGGTAGGCCATTTAGCTCCTCAAGCCTGCTTTCACCATTTAATTAGATCATAGCTGATCTGTTCCTCAACTCCATTTACCTGTCTTTGACCATAATCCTTGATACACTTGCTGAACAAAAATCTATCTATCTCATGCTTGAAAGTTTCAATTGATCCCAATGTCCACAGCTTTTTGGGGAAGAGAATTCCAGATTTCCACTGCCCTTTGTGTGAAAAAAAACTTTCTGATTCAAATGGGCTAGCATATGCCTCCTTATTCTGGACTCCCCCACCAGAGGAAATAGATTTTCTGTATCTACCCTATTGAATCCCTTTATCATTTTAAAGGACACTATTAGATCTCCCCTCAACCATCAAAACTCAAGGGAATGCAAGCTAAGTTTATGCAACCCTTTAAGTATCATTCTGATGAATCTGTGCTGAACCCCCTCCAACATACCGCTCCTGCGATTCGGTGTGCAAAACTGAACACATTACTCCAGATGGGGTCTGACTACGCAACGGAAGCATCACTTCCTCAGTTTTGTATGACAAACCCATTGAGATAAAGGCCAAATATTCCATCAGCCTTTTTAATTACTTCTCTAGAAACCAATATTCCATTAAGCAACACTGCTCCAATTAAGAGTGTTCTTTCCAAGAACCATGATTATAAAACCTCAGCCTAGAATACAAGTGTGCAGCTGCCAATAAGCCCAGATCTTCATGGAGGATTTCCTTCTCTTTGAGGGTCATGAATCTTTGGAACTCTCTCCCCCAGGGAGCTGTGGAAGCGGAGTCATTGAATATATTCAAGGCGGAGATTCACAGATTCTTGAATGATAGGAGAGTCAAGGGTTATGGGGAACAGGCAGGAAAGTGGAGTTGAGGCCAAGATCAGATCAGCCATGATCTTACTGAATGGCGGAGCAAGCTCGAGGGGTCAGATGGCCTACTCCTGCTGCTATTTCTTATGTTCTTATGTTCCCCTTTCTCATTTGTTTATTGTTTCTGCGATCATTCTCACTTGAAATGCATTTTGTTTGTTCTGCTCTATTACAGAGAGACAACTATTGCTTTTATTGAGTGTATTAAGTTCAAACTACAATGTTAGAGAACTAGGAAGAACATGAGAACAAAACTTAGCAGAAAGTTGGGGAGGAGGAGAGAGGCGCTACAGCATAGTAATTTAAATAAGTATAGGAAATGAAAATTCAATTAAATTAAAATAAACTAACAAAACAAAGACCATCAAAAAAAAAAGAGCATCCACCCAAAGAAAAACATGAAAACACAACAGGTGCGAACAATAAGTTCAGAAAGGAATATCATGCAGCCAAGAAAGAGCAGAAGAAAAGAAAAAATCAAAGGGTTGTAAATGAAACAGGGATTACCAAAACAAACATCTGAAAATAAATTTGGCATGGAAATGAAATAAACAAACCAACCAAAAAAATGTAGACCAAAAGGGAGGAAACCTCAAGCCACAAGTTTGGCAAAGTGTTGGATTCAGTCAACCACTTCAGTGGCGCTCCAAATTGGCATGGGTATTGCAGCAGTTTACCAATCAACAGACAGTACATTTACGTGGGAGCTGGGAAGTGGAGTTGAGTTAACACAATGTCCATTCATCCCTGGGGTGTGGATTAGAATTAAGTCCTGGTTAGTGCAATGATCGTCTCCACAATTGTAAGGATCCTAAGTAAAATGATCCTGGGTATTCTCAACCCAGGTTCCTAATGAATTCAAGAACAAATCTTCATGTTGTTAGTCCAACTCAGAGGCCACAAGAAGGGCTGCTGTGAAAGATTAAAATATGTCACAAGCTGACAGTGCTGTACATTGTTGGGACTTTTCAAGTGAACTTCATCCCACATCTTGCACACATCATTCCTGACTAGAGCGTAATTGGTTACAGTGCAACAGTTACCAATATTATTGCAGAGGTGATGCTGAAACGGAAAGTGTAGAAGTGGATCCAGAAATAGTCCTCACTGGAATTAGGACTCTTAAAGATCATTGGGCTGTTGAGCCATTGGTATTCACCGTAGGATGCTGAGAAAATGGGGGCTATGTTATGCGAGCTCACTGAAATGTGTCATTTTTCCCTATGGACTGGAGGGATACCCATGTGGTACCGATATTTAAACAAAGATAATAAATTGGAACCAGGAAACCATAGACCCATTACTTTAACTTCAGTTATAGGCAAATATCTCTTAGAACCAACAAGGGATAAGGCCATACTAGATTTAGGGATGAGTAACGCACCAAAAGTTACTTAACAAAATGACTAAGGGAACATCTTGCAAATATTGACCACAACATGATTGAATTTGATATTAGGTTCAAGAGGGAGAAAGGAGAGTCACAAATGAAGGTTTTAAATTTAAAAGAAAAAGACGTGCATTTATATCGAGCCTTTCATGACCATTGGACATCTCAAAAGCGCTTTACGGCCAATTAAGTGTTTTTGGAGTGCAGTCACAGTAATGTGGGAAACGCGGCAGCCAACTTGCACACAGCAAACTCCCACCAACAGAAATGTGATAATGACCAGATAACCTGTTTTTGTTATGTTGATTGAGGGATAAAATATTGGCCAGGACACTGGGGATAACTCCCCTGCTCTTCTTCGAAATAGTGGCATGGGATCTTTTACATCTACCTGAGGGGGCAGACGGGGCCTCGGTTTAACGTCTCATCCGAAAGACAGCACCTCAGCATTGCACTGGGATGGTCAGCCTAGATTCATGTGCTCAAGTTCCTGGAGTGGCACATGAACCCACAACCTTCTCACTCAGAGGCGAGTGTGCTGCCCACTGAGCCACAGCTGATACGTAGCAAGACAAACTTTGAAGGGATGAAAAATAAACTAGCCACAGTAAACTGGGCTGAGTTGTTAATAAGTAAGCCTACAGAAAAACAGTGGGATATATTCAAAGAAATTTTCAGTACAATACAAAAATCAGTAAATGCCCCATAAAGGCAAAAGCTTCACTTGTTTTGCCACTTATACACATCACTGAAATGAAACCCTTGCGTACTGAATTGTCTTATGGAAGTTGCACATTTTGTTAACGGCCAAAAATGATTTTTTTCTTCAGTAACCATGGTCAACAAAGAAGGGAAGAGACAGTATCAAGCTAAAAGAAAAGGCTTACACAAATGCAAGGAAAAGCAGAAATCCAGCAGACTGGGAGAGCTATAAAAAATAACAAAGGTTACAAAAAAAAGTAATAAGAGGTGCAAAAAAGGAACTTGCAAAAAGATTTACGAGAATGGTTCCAGGGATGAAGGACTTCAGTTACGTGATTAGACTGGAGAAGCTGGGGTTGGTCTCCGTAGAGCAGAGAAGGTTGAGAGATTTGATAGAGGTGTTCAAAATCATGAAGGGTCTATACAGAGTAGGTAGAGAAAAACTATTCTCATTGGCGAGAGAGTCGGGAACCAGAGGAGACAAATTTAAGATGACGACATGAGGAAAAACCTTTTTACGCAGCGAGTGGATTGGATTTGGAATGCATTGCCTGACAGGGGGTTGGAGGCTGACTCAATCGTTGCTTTCAAAAGGGAATTGGATAAGTACCTGAAGGAAACATTTTTGCAGGGCTACAGGGAAAGGGCAGAGGAGTAGAACTAGCTCAGGTGCTCTTGCAGAGAGCCGGCACGGGCTCGACGGGCTGAATGGCCTCCTTCTGTGCTGTAACCATTCTATGATTCCATGAGTTATCAAAGCTAACAGTAAACTTCTTCATAAATATATCAAGAGAAAGAGAGTGGTGAAGGGGAACGTGGCCCATTAAAGACAGATACAGGTCAGAGTATAATGGGTAATGAGGAAATGACAGACTGTGAAATGTCAGCCGTGGCTCAGTTGGTAGCACTCTTGCCTGAGTCAGAAGGTTGTGGGTTCAAATCTCACTCCAGAAGCTTGAGAACAAAAAAAATGTTCTGGTCATTCGCACATTGGTTTGTTGGAGCTTGCTGTGCACAAATTGGCTGCCGTGTTTCCTACATTAGGACAGGTAACCAAAAGTTTGGATGGTCTTCAAGGGAGAGAGGTAGAGAGGCAGAGACGTGGAGGGAGGGAATTTCAGAGCTTAGGGCCCATACCTCTGTATACGGCCGCTAATGGAGGATGGTTATACTTCCCTCATTGGCACTTGCTAAGTGAATCAAACTGCTTGTGTCATTCATGTTTAGTCAACTGATATATAATTGGTTATTTGAAAGATACGGTCATTATTTCAGGCAATCACCAACTTTGCCCTGTGGGAATAACACGGAGATGCAGAATTTTGAAGACAGACATCAGAGGCCACTCTTTGAAAGGTGCAACAACCCATACAAAACACAAGACTTTAATTAAATAGATAGATGTGTGTTTTCTTTAAAACTTCTATAGTTAAGTGATGGCACAAAATGATACAGGACCTCACAGGTAATACAAAATGACACACAGAATCCCACATACTTTTGAGTTCTATTGGATGAAAGTGCAGCATTCCATAGGGTGTATCCAAATGAAGAATATTGGAGTTTAAGTACAAGATGTCAACTTTACATAACCTTTTAATTTGATAAAGATCTGAAAGTTAAGGGCCACAGGAGGTGGTAAGACACTGGTCGGGCAACCACAATTTTCCCACATAGCAAGCTCCTTATCCCAGCTATTCGGGCGGGAAAGTCTCCACATTGAGTTTCGGGCCTTTCCCATAGTTAGAGAGTAGTAAAAATATCAGAGATGAGTAACACCAAGACATTCTTGTGCACTTTCCAATGGTTTCATTGAAAATCAGTACCGATATAGACCCATTTTCCCTTTCAATAGAAAATCCGAGGATGCCAGCCTTGGAGATTAATGGAGTCAGTCAGAGACCTTGCTGCCAGGTGTTGAAAAGAATGGCTTTGGTTTTGAAGACATTAAACTGGAGATTTGGTTTATCCAGACCTTCCAACTAGGATGGACAATTGGAGCAACAGACAGTGGCACAGACACAAGACTTTTTGTAATTATTTTCAACAGTAGATTACAGAAGTATGAAACTGGGACATAGTAACAGTGGAAGGACCTAATAGTGGGAAAGAAACAAAAATTGAACAAACAGAAACAGTTTGCTAACAAATCGAAAATCACCATCCAAGGTTTTTAGGTTTAGCAGGATCGAAAAGCTACTATTTTTCAATATCATAATGCCAGTATCAGAATTCAATGCTCTTGCTCTTTGATGGTTAAGATCCTCCAGTACTGTCGGTCTCAAGGATCGCAGAGTCTGATCCACTGTCCTCACCTTGGTCAATTTGTGCCATATTATTATTTTTAATTAAGAAAGTGTCAGCTTGGCTCAGTGGTAGCAAACTCACTTCAGTCAATAGATTGTGGGTTCAAGATCCATTCCCAAGATTGGAGCACGTAATCTAGGTTGACATGCCAGTGAAACACTGAAGAAGGGCTACAATGTCTGAGATGCCATCTTTCAGATGAGATGTTACACTGAGGCCTCATTTGCCTCTAAAAGATCCCATGGCACTATTCAAAGATCAGAGAAGTTCTCCCCTTCTTATGGCCAACATTAATCCCTCAACCAACATCAAAACAGATTAAGTGGTCATCTATCCCATTGCTGCTTGTGGGACCTTGCTGTGCTCAAATTGGCTGCCATGTTTACCAACATAACAGTGACTACAGCTAAAATAATTAATTTGCTGTGAAGCACTTGGGACATTCCAAGGACATGAAAGGCGTTACATAAATGCAAACTCCTTCTTTCTTTCTAGCCATACAGTTGCTTATATGTTCCACATCATATATGGAGCATTTTCAATGCAAAAATGGCTTAGAAAGCATTTTGATCCCAATGCTAACAATGCAAAATTTTAGAGATTTATTTTTAGAAGCACAAAAGGGTCTGTGCTACCAATGAATTCATAGTCAATACTAGTATGCCTTCATGTGGCCACTGTATTTTGGTCAGAAAGCTGGGAAGATAAAGGTAATCACAATTTGTTTTCCGTGGTTTTATTTTTAAAATAGCCACTGACTGTGAAAAGCAAATAATGATCTTTATAATGGCTCAAAACTGTTCCCCCCGCCCCACCCCCCCGCAGATGAACTTACTGTAATAAAACATAAAGAACCCAACAGCAGTTGTCCTGATTTTCAATAACATTTATTTAGGGATTAATAAAATCACTGAGAAAAGCCTGTAAACATAGTTGTGTGTGCTTTAGAGAGCTATCTGTGCACGGTATGTTTTGATTCCAGTTGTCAGCCCATCATTAAAGTAGTTACAGCTAACTTTTTTTATTGCGGAGAGAGTAAAATGAAGAGGATCTGTCTACATTAGGAGTCTGGATCGCTTGGAAGAAATATGAGAGAGTAAAGCAGACTTTATACTGTACATCAAACATTAACAATGTGACAACAAGCCGAAGAGGAACAACACAGCATTTTTGTATTGCTTTTGTTACAGCAGTGGTCTTCAATGGAGTTTATTTTCTGATGTAGATATATAGTGCAGTTTCCATAAACAATCATAAATTGTGCCTTCAAACCTATATTCAGTATCAATGGAACAACCGTGGCTTGAATTGGTTCCATTATTTACCATAGTTGGGGAAAAAATGAAAAGAATGGAATTCCTCCATTTTGGGCACTCCGGTCTGAATGAAAAATAGCACGCGCCAGATACAGAATTACCTTTAAACTGTGCCATTTTGCCATAAACAATTAATGGATATACATGAGCAAAAGTCGAAACAGAGGATTTAGGTGAGATTATTAGCATTCACCAAAAGTATTCAGTTAATAAGAAGTTATCAGCAAGGCTAATCAAGTTATGGGATGGTTCTCAAGGACATTCAAAGCACTGAAACATAGAAAATAGGTGCAGGAGTAGGCCATTCAGCCCTTCGAGCCTGCACCACCATTCAAGAAGATCATGGCTGATCATTCACCTCAGTACCCCTTTCCTGCTTTCTCTCCATACCCTTTATTCCCTTTAGCTATAAGGGCCATATCTAACTCCCTCTTGAATACATCCAATGAACTGGCATCAAAAACTCTCTGCGGCAGGGAATTCCACAGGTTAACAACTCTCTGAGTGAAGAAGTTTCTCCTCATCTCAATCCTAAATGGCTTACCCCTTATCCTAAGACTGTATCCCCTGGTTCTGATCTTCTCCAACATCAGGAACATTCTTCCCGCATCTAACCTGTCCCATCCCGTCAGAATCTTATACGTTTCTATGAGATCCCCTCTCATCCTTCTAAACTCCAGTGTATCAAGGCCCAGTTGATCCAGTCTCTCCTCATATGTCAGTTCAGCCATCCCAGGAATCAGTCTGGTGAACGTTCGCTGCACTCCCTCAATAACAAGAACGTCCTTCCTCAGATTAGGAGACCATAACTGAACACAATATTCCAGGTGAGGCCTCACCAAGGCCCTGTACAATTGCAGTAAGACCTCCCTGCTCCTACACGCAAATCCCCTAGCTATGAAGGCCAACATGCCATTTGCCTTCTTCACCGCCTGCTGTACCTGCATGCCAACTTTCAATGACTGATGAACCATGACACCCAGGTCTCGTTGCACCTCCCCTTTTCCTAATCTGCCGCCATTCAGATAATATTCTGCCTTCGTGTTTTTGCCACCAAAGTGGATAACCTCACATTTATCCACATTATACTGCATCTGCCATGCATTTGCCCACTTACCTAACCTGTCCAAATCTCTTAGCATCCTCCTCACAGCGCTCACCACCACCCAGTTTAGTGTCATCTGCAAACTTGGAGATATTACACTCAATTCCTTCATCCAAATCATTGATGTATGTTGTAAAGAGCTGGGGTCCCAGCACTGAGCCCTGCGGCATTCCACTAGTCACTGCCTCCTATTTCGAAAAGGACCCATTTATCACGACTCTCTGCTTCCTGTCTGCCAACCAATTCTCTATCCACGCCAGTACATTACCCCCAATACTATGTGCTTTGATTTTGCACACCAATCTCTTATGTGGGACCTTGTCAAAGGCTTTTTGAAAGTCCAAATATACCACATCCACTGGTTCTCCCTTGTCCACTCTACTAGTTACATCCTCAAAAAATTCCAGAAGATTTGTCAATGCTGACTTGGACCGATCCTGTCACTGCTTTCCAAATGCGCTGCTATTTCGTCCTTAATAATTGATTCCAACATTTTCCCCACTACTGATGTCAGGCTAACCGGTCGATAATTACCCGTTTTCTCTCTCCCTCCTTTTTTAAAAAGTGGTGTTACATTAGCTACCCTCCAGTCCATAGGAACTGATCCAGAGTCGATAGACCGTTGGAAAATGAACAACAATGCATCCACTATTTCTAGGGCCACTTCCTTAAGTTCTCTGGGATGTAGACAATCAGGCCCCGGGGATTTATCGGCCTTCAATCCCATCAATTTCCCCAACACAATTTCCCGCCTAATTGGGATATCCTTCAGTTCCTCCTTCTCGCTAGACCCTTGCTCCCCTAGTACATCCGGAAGGTCATTTGTGTTTTCCTTCGTGAAGACAAAACCAAAGTATTTGTTCAATTGGTCTGCCATTTCTTTGTTCCCCATTATAAATTCACCCGAGTCCGTCTGCAATGGACCTACGTTTGTCTTCACTAATCTTTTTTTCTTCGCATATCTATCGAAGCTTTTGCAGTTTTTATGTACCCGGCAAGCTTCCTCTTGTACTCGATTTCCCCTCCTAATTAAACCCTTTGACCGTCTCTGCTGAATTCTAAATTTCTCAGTTCTCTGGTTTGCTGCTTTTTGTGGCCAATTTATAATGCCTCTTCCTTGGATCGAACACTGTCCTTAATTTCCCTTGTTAGCCACGGTTGAGCCACCTTCCCTGTTTTATTTTTACTCCAGACAGGGATGTACAATTGTTGAAGTTCATCCTTGTGAACAGTTTATTTTTACCCGATATAATTCATTGGCAGGTCCATGTTTAGAATAGTGTGTTCAAGTCGTCAAATGGCTCCGTGGGTAAATATATCACATGGTGTGGTACTATGTCATACAGACCAAAAAGATTTCCAATTCAATCGCTATCTGTGCTGAGTATAAAGACAGCAGTATTAGTGTTCTTTATCAAATAGGGAACATTTCTGTATTTTATGTCATTAACTTTGCAATAATTAAAAGTAAAATAGAGTTATTGTTCACCTACCAAATGTCAACATGAGACTGAAGCCGAGTGCTCGGATCTGTAAATTACTCAAGATAAAGTGGCTTTGTTCTCGGTACTAAACAAATTACAAGTACAGCAACCACTTGCATTTATGTATACAGAACCTCAACATTAACACACCTGAAACCTTTAAGATTTGGGAACAGCTGCTTGTCAAATCATTCTATGCACAATAAGCTTCATTGTGTCTGGAGTATAAAATGCAAACTTCTCTCAATGCCTCGATTTGTCAATTCAGGTTGGATCATTTGGACTCCAAATCGGGAGCACAAATATCTAGACTGACATTCTAGTGCAGTAATGAGGGAGGTGCAATCTTTCGGATGGGATATTAAACCTGCTCTTTCACATGAATGCAGAAGATCCTATGACACTATTTCAAAGAAGAGCAGGAGTTATCCCGTGTGTCCTGGCCAATATTTATGACTCAATCAACATTACAAAAACAAGATTATCTCGTCATTGTTATATTGCTGTTTGTGGGAGCTTGCTGTGTGCAAATTGGCTGCCGTGTTTCCCACATTACAACAGTGACTACACTTCAGAAGTACTTCATTGGTTGTAAAGCGTTTTGCGACATCTTGAGGTTCTGAAAGGCGCCATTATAAATACAAGTCTT
Organism: Pristiophorus japonicus; assembly: GCF_044704955.1. Classification (NCBI taxonomy): domain Eukaryota; kingdom Metazoa; phylum Chordata; class Chondrichthyes; family Pristiophoridae; genus Pristiophorus; species Pristiophorus japonicus. The sequence continues at coordinate 131,763,480 of NC_091992.1, read as the reverse complement.
TCTTGGGAAATCATGCTTGACAAGTCTTCTAGAGTTCTTTGAGGATGTAACTAGTAGAGTGGAAAAGGGAGAACCAGTGGATGTGGTGTATTTGGACTTTCAAAAGGCTTTTGACAAGGTCCCACACCAGAGATTAGTGTGCAAAATTAAGGCACATGGTATTGGGGGTAATGTATTGATGTGGATAGAGAACTGGTTGGCAAGCAGGAAGCAAAGAATGGGACTAAACGGGTCCTTTTCAGAAGGCAGGCAGTGACTAGTGGGGTGTCGCAGGGTTCAGTGCTGAGACCCCAGCTATTTACAATATACATTCATGATTTAGACGAAGGAATTGAATGTAATATCTCCAAGTTTGCCAATGACACTAAGCTGGGTAGCAGTGCGAGCTGCGAGGATGATGCTAGGAGGCTGCAGGGGGTCTTGGACAGATTAGGTGAGTGGGTAAATGCATGGCAGATGCAGTATAATGTGAATAAGTGTGAGGTTAGCCACTTTGGTAGCAAAAACAGGAAGGCAGATTATTATCTGAATGGTGACAGATTAGTAAAAGGGGAGGTGCAAAGAGACCTGGGTGTCATGATACATCAGTCATTGAAGGTAAGCATGCAGGTACAGCAGGCAGTAAAGAAAGCAAATGGCATGTTGGCCTTCAGAGCGAGGGGATTTGAGTTTAGGAGCAGGGAGGTCTTATTGCAGTTGTATAGGGCCTTGGTGAGACCACACCTTCAGTATTCTGTGCAGTTTTGGTCTCCTAATCTGAGGAAGGACATTCTTGCTATTGAGGGAGTGCAGCGAAGGTTCACCAGACTGATTCCCGGGATGGCAGGACTGACATATGAAGAAAGATTGGATCGACTAGGCTTATATTCACTGGAATTTAGATGCATGAGAGGGGATCTCATAGAAACATAAAATTCTGACAGGATTGGACAGGTTAGATGCAGGAAGAATGTTCCCAATGTTGGAGAAGTCCAGAATCAGGGGACATAGAAACATAGAAAATAGGTGCAGGAGTAGGCCATTCGGCCCTTCTAGCCTGCACCGCCATTCAATGAGTTCATGGCTGAACATGCAACTTCAGTACCCCATTCCTGCTTTCTCACCATACCCCTTGATCCCCCTCGTAGTAAGGACTACATCGAACTCCTTTTTGAATATATTTAGTGAATTGGCCTCAACAACTTTCTGTGGTAGAGAATTCCACAGATTCACCACTCTCTGGGTGAAGAAATTCCTCCTCATCTCGGTCCTAAATGGCTTCCCCCTTATCCTTAGACTGTGTCCCCTGGTTCTGGACTTCCCCAACATTGGGAACATTCTTCCTGCATCTAACCTGTCTAACCCCGTCAGAATTTTAAACGTTTCTATGAGGTCCCCTCTCATTCTTCTGAACTCCAGTGAATACAAGCCCAGTTGATCCAGTCTTTCTTGATAGGTCAGTCCCGCCATCCCGGGAATCAGTCTGGTGAACCTTCGCTGCACTCCCTCAATAGCAAGAATGTCCTTCCTCAGGTTAGGAGACCAAAACTGTACACAATACTCCAGGTGTGGCCTCACCAAGGCCCTGTACAATTGTAGCAACACCTCCCTGCCCCTGTACTCAAATCCCCTCGCTATGAAGGCCAACATGCCATTTGCTTTCTTAACCGCCTGCTGTACCTGCATGCCAACCGTCAATGACTGATGTACCATGACACCCAGGTCCCTTTGCACCTGCCCTTTTCCTAAACTGTCACCATTCAGATAATAGTCTGGCTCTCTGTTTTTACCACCAAAGTGGATAACCTCACATTTATCCACATTATACTTCATCTGCCATGCATTTGCCCACTCACCTAACCTATCCAAGTCGCTCTGCAGCCTCATAGAATCCTCCTCGCAGCTCACACTGCCACCCAACTTAGTGTCATCCGCAAATTTGGAGATACTACATTTAATCCCCTCGTCTAAATCATTAATGTACAGTGTAAACAGCTGGGGCCCCAGCACAGAACCTTGCGGTACCCCACTAGTCACTGCCTGCCATTCTGAAAAGTCCCCATTTACTCCTACTCTTTGCTTCCTGTCTGACAACCAGTTCTCAATCCATGTCAGCACACTACCCCCAATCCCATGTGCTTTAACTTTGCACATTAATCTCTTGTGTGGGACCTTGTCGAAAGCCTTCTGAAAGTCCAAATATACCACATCAACTGGTTCTCCCTTGTCCATTCTACTGGAAACATCCTCAAAAAATTCCAGAAGATTTGTCAAGCATGATTTCCCTTTCACAAATCCATGCTGACTTGGACCTATCATGTCACCTCTTTCCAAATGCACTGCGATGACATCCTTAATAATTGATTCCATCATTTTGCCCACTACCGATGTCAGGCTGACCGGTCTGTAATTCCCTGTTTTCTCTCTCCCTCCTTTTTTAAAAAGTGGGGTTACATTGGCTACCCTCCACTCCATAGGAACTGATCCAGAGTCAATGGAATGTTGGAAAATGACTGTCAATGCATCCACTATTTCCAAGGCCACCTCCTTAAGTACTCTGGGATGCAGTCCATCAGGCCCTGGGGATTTATCGGCCTTCAATCCCATCAATTTCCCTAACACAATTTCCCGACTAATAAGGATTTCCCTCAGTTCCTCCTCCTTACTAGACCCTCCGACCCCTTTTATATCCGGAAGGTTGTTTGTGTCCTCCTCAGTGAATACCGAACCAAAGTACTTGTTCAATTGGTCCGCCATTTCTTTGTTCCCCGTTATGACTTCCCCTGATTCTGACTGCAGGGGACCTACGTTTGTCTTTACTAACCTTTTTCTCTTTACATATCTATAGAAACTTTTGCAATCCGTCTTAATGTTCCCTGCAAGCTTTTTCTCGTACTCCATTTTCCCTGCCCTAATCAAACCCTTTGTCCTCCTCTGCTGAGTTCTAAATTTCTCCCAGTCCCTGGGTTCTCTGCTATTTCTGGCCAATTTGTATGCCACTTCCTTGGCTTTAATGCTATCCCTGATTTCCCTTGATAGCCACGGTTGAGCCACCTTCCCTTTTTTATTTTTACGACAGACAGGAATGTATAATTGTTGTAGTTCATCCATGCGGTCTCTAAATGTCTGCCATTGCCCATCCACAGTCAACCCCTTCAGTATCATTCGCCAATCTATCCTAGCCAATTCACGCCTCATACCTTCAAAGTTACCCTTCTTTAAGTTCTGGACCATGGTCTCTGAATTAACTTTCATTCTCCATCCTAATGCAGAATTCCACCATATTATGGTCACTCTTCCCCAAGGGGCCTCGCACAACGAGATTGCTAATTAATCCTCTCTCATTACACAACACCCAGTCTAAGATGGCCTCCCCCCTAGTTGGTTCCTCGACATATTGGTCTAAAAAAACCATCCCTTATGCACTCCAGGAAATCCTCCTCTACCGTATTGCTTCCAGTTTGGTTAACCCAATCTATGTGCATATTAAAGTCACCCATTATAACTGCTGCACCTTTATTGCACGCACCCCTAATTTCATGTTTGATGCCCTCCCCAACATCACTACTACTGTTTGGAGGTCTGTACACAACTCCCACTAACGTTTTTTGTCCTTTGGTATTCTGCAGCTCTACCCATATAGATTCCACATCATCCAAGCTAATGTCCTTCCGAACTATTGCCTTAATTTGCTCCTTAACCAGCAATGCTACCCCACCTCCTTTTCCTTTTATTCTATCTTTCCTGAATGTTGAATACCGCTGGATGTTGAGTTCCCAGCCCTGATCATCCTGGAGCCACGTCTCCGTAATCCCAATCACATCATATTTGTTAACATCTATTTGCACAGTTAATTCATCCACTTTATTGCGGATACTCCTTGCATTAAGACACAAAGCCTTCAGGCTTGTTCTTTTAACACCCTTTGTCCTTTTAGAATTTTGCTGTACAGTGGCCCTTTTTGTTCTTTGCCTTGGGTTTCTCTGCCCTCTACTTTTCCTCATCTCCTTTCTGTCTTTTGCTTTTGCCTCCTTTTTGTTTCCCTCTGTCTCCCTGCATTGGTTCCCATCCCCCTGCCATATCAGTTTAAATCCTCCCCAACAGCACTAGCAAACACTCCCCCTAGGACATTGGTTCCGGTCCTGCCCAGTTGCAGACTGTCCGGTTTGTACTGGTCCCACCTCCCCCAGAACCGGTTCCAATGCCCCAGGAATTTGAATCCCTCCCTGTTGCACCACTGCTCAAGCCACGTATTGATCTGCGCTATCCTGCGATTCCTACTCTGACTATCACGTGGCACTGGTAGCAATCCCGAGATTACTACTTTTGAGGTCCTACTTTTTAATTTAGCTCCTAGCTCCTTAAATTCGTTTCGTAGGACCTCATCCCTCTTTTTACCTATGTCGTTGGTACCAATGTGCACCATGACAACTGGCTGTTCTCCCTCCCTTTTTAGAATGTCCTGCACCCGCTCTGAGACATCCTTGACCCTTGCACCAGGGAGGCAACATACCATCCTGGAGTCTCGGTTGCGGCCGCAGAAACGCCTATCTATTCCCCTCACCATTGAATCCCCAATCACTATTGCTCTCCCACTCTTTTTCCTGCCCTCCTGTGCAGCAGAGCCAGCCACGGTGCCATGAACTTGGCTGCTGCTGCCCTCCCCTGATGAGTCATCCCCCTCAACAGTACCCAAAGCTGTGTATCTGTTTTGCAGGGGGATGACCACAGGGGACTCCTGCACTACCTTCCTTGCACTGCTCTTCCTGTTGGTCTTCCATTCCCTATCTGGCTGTGGACCCTTTCCCTGTGGTACGACCAACTCGCTACACGTGATACTCACGTCATTCTCAGCATCGTGGATGCTCCAGAGTGAATCCACCCTCAGCTCCAACTCCGCAACACGGTCTGTCAGGAGCTGGAGGCGGATACACTTCCCGCACACGTAATCGTCAGGGACACCGGAAGTGTCCCTGAGTTCCCACATGGTACAGGAGGAGCATAACACCCGACCGAGCTCTCCTGCCATGATTTAACCCTTATATACACTTAAATTGGTAACAACAATGTTAAAAGTTACTCACTGATATAGAAGAGAAAAAAGAAAAACTACTCACCAATCACTTACCCTCTTGGCTGTGACGTCACCTTTTGATTTCTTTCTACTTCTTTTTGCCTTCTCCCTGTAGCTGCACAAGTACGCCTTTTATAGGCCTCTCCACGCACCTCCTCGACGCTGCTCCCGACTGCCGCCGACGCTGGGCCCCGGACTCCCTACTGTGCCTTTTATAGGCCTCACCACGCACCTCCTCGACGCTGCTCCCGACTGCCGCCGCGCTGGGCCCCGGACTCCCTGCTGTGCCTTTTATAGGCCTCACCACGCACCTCCTCGACGCTGCTCCCGACTGCCGCCGACGCTGGGCCCCGGACTCCCTACTGTGCCTTTTATAGGCCTCTCCACGCACCTTCGACGCTGCTCCCGACTGCCGCCGACGCTGGGCCCCGGACTCCCTGCTGTGCCTTTTATAGGCCTCTCCACGCACCTCCTCGACACTGCTCCCGACGCTGGGCCCCGGACTCCCTACTGTGCCTTTTATAGGCCTCTCCACGCACCTCCTCGATGCTGCTCCCGACTGCCGCCGACGCTGGGCCCCGGACTCCCTGCTGTGCCTTTTATAGGCCTCTCCACGCACCTCCTCGATGCTGCTCCCGACTGCCGCCGACGCTGGCCCCCGGACTCCCTGCTGTGCCTTTTATAGGCTCCACGCACCTCCTCGACGCTGCTCCCGACTGCCGCCGACGCTGTTTAAGGATAAGGATCGAGATGAGGAGAAACATCTTCACTCAGAGAATTGTGAACCTGTGGAATTCTCTACCACAGGAAGTTGTTGAGGCCAGTTCGTTAGATATATTCAAAAGGGAGTTAGATGTCGCCCTTACGGCTAAAGGGATCAAGAGGTATGGAGAGAAAGCAGGAATGGAGTACTGAAGTTGCATGATCAGCCACGATCATATTGAATGGTGGTGCAGGCTCGAAGGTCCGAATGGCCTACTCCTGCACCTATTTTCTATGTTTCTATGTTTCTTTTTAAGTCGATATAGGAATCATGTTGCCCATGCATGTGATCACATCAGGCAGTCGATGAAAATTTATTTTATTGAAAAGTCTTACAGCTTTTCAGACTACATATGGATTAGATATAAAAATAGTATTTTTTAATCCCTGATACGCTAATTCTACTTTTATTGTTTGAAGTAATCAGTGAAGTCCGAAAAGGAGGGAAAAATGGGAGAAATATTCATAACTTCAGAACAGGTCAAAAACCTGGAACTCCCAACCCAACAGCACTGTGGGAGTACCTTCACCACACGGACTGCAACGGTTCAAGAAGGCTCACCGCCACCTTCTCAAGGGGCAATAAAAAACTGGCAATAAACTTTGCCAGTGATGCCCATATCCCGAGAATGTTTTCTTTCTAATCTCCAGCAGGAGAAAAAGTGTTTAGATTTCTGTTCAGCCTTTCCTTATTAAACAAACAGCAACCATCTATTTAAAAAAATAGAAATTGCATACAACTTTGGACATCCTAGCTTCAAAAGCATATCAAATAGATTCTGAAGAGTAGCAATAATAATTTGAGCACTTGGGTTTTTATTCGTCACAGATGTAGGCGTCACTGGCAAGGCCAGCAATTATTGCCCATCCCTAATTGTCCATGAGAAGATGGTGGTGAGCTGCCTTCTTAAACCGCTGCAGTCCGTGTGGTGAAGGTGCTCCCACAGTGCTGTTAGGGAGGGAGTTCCAGGATTTTGACCCAGCGACGATGAAGAACCGCGATATATTTCCAAATCAGGATAGTGTGACTTGGAGGGAATCTTGCAGGTGATGGTGTTCCCATGGACCTGCTGGCCTTGTTCTTCTAGGTGGTAGAGGTCGCGGGTTTGGGAGGTGCTGCCAAAGAAGCCTTGGCAGGTTGCTGCAGTGTATCCTGTAGATGGTACACACTGCAGTCACAATGCGCCGGTGGTGGAGTGAGTGAATGTTTAGGGTCATGGATAGGGTGCCAATCAAACGGGCTACTTTATCCTGGATGGTGTCAAGCTTCTTGAGTGTTGTTGGAGCTGCACTCATCCAGGCAAATAGAGAGTATCCCATCACACTCCTGACTTGTGCCTTGCCCCATTTGTTGTTGTTATTGTTGTAGATGGTGGAAAGGCTTTGGGGAGTCAGGAGGTGAGACACTCGCCACAGAATACCCAGCCTCTGACCTGCTCTTATAGCCACAGTACTTATATGGCTGGTCCAGTTAAGTTTCTGGTCAATGGCAACCCCCAGGATGTTGACAGTGGGAGATTCGCCGATGGTAATGCCGTTAAATGTCATGGGGAGACAGTTAGACTCTGGTTTGTTGGACATAGTCATTGCCTGGCCCTTTTGGGGCATGTTGCTTGCCACTTATCAGCCCAAGCCTGAATGTCATCCAGGTCTTGCTGCATTCGGGCATGGACTGCTTTATTATCTGAGGAGTTGCGAATGGAAATGACCACTGTGCAAATCCCAAATTCTGACCTTATGATGGAGAGAAGGTCATTGATGAAGCAGCTGAAGATGGTTCGGCCTAGGACACTGACCTGAGAAACGCCTGCAGCGATATCCTGGGACTGGTGATGATTGACCTCCAACCAACCTAATCATCTTCTTTTGTGAGCCAGTGGAGAGTTTGCCACCCGATTCCCATTGACATCAATACTATGCGTGCGATGATCTTCCCAGCAATGGACAGAAGCGATATTCCCCTGTAGTTGCCACAGTCTGCTTTGTTGCCCTTGTTCTTGTAGAGGGAAACTATCATAGCGTCATGGAAGTCCTGTGGCATGTCTTCATCTTCCCAGATGCTAGTTATTATGTCATGAAAGGCCTCGAGAGTTGCTGGGCCTACTGCCTTGTAGATTTTGGCAGGGATTCCATCTTTTCCTGGAGCCTTTCCAGTACTCATCTGGTTGATGGCTTTTTTTATTTCGTCCATGCTGGGAGGAAGATCAAGATCTTCTTTGATAGGTTGCTGGGGTATGGAGTCAAGTGCTTCTTCGTTTACTGTTGAAGGTCGATTAAGCAGATTACTGAAGTGTTCTCTCTGCCTCTCATTTATGCCAGTCCTGTCTTTGATCTTTGCACTCAGACAAGTGCAGGAGAAGTGCATTGAGCAGAACATGGACCTGTACGCTGTATTTATTGGCCTCACCAAGGCCTTTGATACTGTCAACAGAGCAGCGCTGTGGTCAATTTGGACGAAACTTAGGTGCCCAAGGAAGTTTGTCCACATCATCGAGCTGCTTCATGACAACAGACAGCACAACCACGGCCCCAGTTGCCATCTCAAATGGAGTGAAACAAGGTTGTGTACTCGCTCCAGTTCTGTTCAACCTATTCTTTACCTGCGTCTTGAACTATGCCATAAAAGACTTGGAGTTTGGGGTCTACCTGAAATATCGATTAGATGGTTCACTGTTTGACCTCCGCCACCTTGCTGCAAAGACCAAAGTACGGAAACGACTCATCCTAGAGGCACTCTTGTCTGACGACTGCGCCCTTATGGCACACAAGGAGAGTGACCTACAATTCATACTCAGCAAATTTGCTGAGGCAACAGAATTGTTTGGCCAAACCATCAGCCTTAGTAAAACCGAGGTTCTCTATCAGCTTGCCCCTGACATCACAGCACCTGCTCCCACAGTCTTCATCAGCAATATACAACTAAAGTCAGTGGACAGCTTCAAGTACCTTGGCAGCACCATATCAAGTGACAGATCCTTGGACAAGGAGATTGATGCAAGGATCTGGAAAGCCAGCCAGGCACTTGGTCGCTTGCGCACTAAGGTGTTGAGTCACCACCACATCCGACTGTCAACTAAATTGTTGGTGTATAGAGCAGTCGTTCTCTCATCTCTCCTTTATGGATGAGAGACCTGGATACCCTACAGGCGTCACATCAAAAAGTTGGAAGCTTTCCATATGCGCAGTCTCAGATCTACACTCCACATACGCTGGCAAGACCAGGTGTCAAACTTTTGATGTTCTGGAGAGAGCACAATCAACTAGCATTGAGGTGATGATCATGCGAGCTCAGTTCCGGTGGGCTGGACATGTCATCCGCATGGATGAGTCAAGGATCCCTCGTCAGCTTCTTCACAGCGAGCTCTGTGAAGGCCGAAGACACCAGGGGCACCCCTGCAAGCGCTACAAAGATTGCATCGAGGCTAACCTCCAGTACTGTGGCATCCGACCAAAGGACCTCGAGAATACAGCAGCTAATAAAATCCAGTGGCGAACCCTCATGAGGACTGCCTGCCAGACCTTCGAAGAAAGCCGATGTCAACGCCTGGGGGACACTAAAGATAGACGACATCAGATGGCAGTACTGTCAGCATCAGGCACATCGAACTTCCCTTGTCCGACGTGCAAGAGACTATGTGCATCCAGGATTGGCCAATATAGCCACTTGAAGACACATGCCATTGATGATTAGCACATCAACATCTTTGTTGGATACGACAGACAACCAATATATAGTCCCGTGTTGCAGCTTCCCCAGATTGGCACTTCATTTTTAGGTACGCCTGGTGTTGCTCCTGGTATGCTCTTCGGCAGTCCTCATTGAATTTTATATGTTTCTATGAGATCCCCTCTCATCCTTCTAAACTCCAGTGAATACAGGCCCAGTCGATTTAGTCTCTCCTCATATGTCAGTCCTGCCATCCCGGGAATCAGTCTGGTGAACCTTCGCTGCACTCCCTCAATAGCAAGAATGTCCTTCCTCAGATTAGGACACCAAAACTGAACACAATATTCCAAGTGAGGCCTCACCAAGGCCCTGGACAACTGCAGTAAGACCTCCCTGCTCCGATACTCAAATCCCCTTGCTATGAAGGCCAACATACCATTTGCCTTCTTCACCGTCTGCTGTACCTGCATGCCAACCTTCAATGACTGATGAACCATGACACCCAGGTCTCGCTGCACCTCCCCTTTTCCTAATCTGCCGCCATTCAGATAATATTCTGCCTTCGTGTTTTTGCCACCAAAGTGGATAACCTCACATTTATCCACATTATACTGCATCTGCCATGTATTTGCCCACTCGTCTAACCTGTCCAAATCACCCTGCAGCCTCTTAGCGTCCTCCTCAGCTCACACCGCCACCCAGTTTAGTGTCATCTGCAAACTTGGAGATATTACACTCAATTCCATCATCTAAATCATTAATATATATTATAAAGAGCTGGGGTCCCAGCACTGAGCCCTGCGGCACCCCACTAGTCACTGCCTGCCATTCTGAAAAGGACCCGTTAATCCCGACTCTCTGCTTCCTGTCTTCCAGTTCTCTATCCACATCAGTACATTACTCCCAATACCATGTGCTTTGATTTTGCACACCAATCTCTTGTGTGGGACCTTGTCAAAAGCCTTTTGAAAGTCCAAATACACCAACACCCACTGGTTCTCCCCTGTCCACTCTACTAGTTACATCCTCAAAAAATTCCAGAAGATTTGTCAAGCATGATTTCCCTTTCATAAATCCATGCTGACTTGGACCAATCTTATCACTGCTTTCCAAATGCGCTGCTATTTCGTCCTTAATGATTGATTCCAACATTTTCCCCACGACTGATGTCAGGCTAACCGGTCTATAATTCCCCGTTTTCTCTCTTCCTCCTTTCTTAAAAAGTGGTGTTACATTAGCTACCCTCCAGTCCATAGGAACTGATCCAGAGTCGATAGACCGCTGGATACTTCTAATTGTAATGCGTAACTTTATCTGTTCTTCCCTCACTCGAATTGCACCATGCACAAGAGATGGGATTACGTGACTTCTGAAAACCCTCTGGTAATCAACAAAATGCTTTTATTTTCCCCAAATGAAGCGCTTTTAAAAGGAATGCCACAAATTCCAGCCATGTACTGCTATCGTTTGATGAACTTGAGCATATGCAAAGTGTTGTCTTGACAGCACAAACAACAATGTCCACTATGAGCCCTGCTTTTGTTCAGAATACTGGCAATACACCACAACAATGCTTTGATGTCAACTTGAGTAGTGAAAGAACTTTTCTGAAGAATTGAATCTTCTTTTAATTCATGCAAAATCTTCAAAAAATTAACTTTAAAAAAAAAGTTGCTTTATACTCTCAGCCCTACTCCTTAGTCTCTCCACACACTGTTCTTGGTTGAAAGGGCAAATAGGTAAACTGTTCAGACTTCTGCCTGTGCCATTCTGCAACCACTAAGATGTGCATAGCCCACCCCGTAATTTTCCTTCCTCATCAGTGGAGACACATCTGCCTCCACTGAGCACCAACCTGTGGCACTCCAGCCAAGTTTAGCAATCCACCACAGATGGGAGCGTGGGCATGAAATGGCACCAGTTCCTCTGCAGTACAGTGGTGTTCCAACAACTGATACTGTGCCCTGATCTTAACATTTCTGTCGATTGATCTTCAGTCCAAATAAAGGAATACATAGGACAGAAGATTTTAAACATTTTTAGGGAAAACGGAAACAGTTATTGGCTCTTTTTATTTTCCACTCAAAATGTGACCTATCCTCAAAGTATAAGTGGCTGCATTTCCTATTCATTTTAATAGGAGGTTCGGCAGGTAGCTGCCAACTGAGAACCACTCTGCATGATTTTGCTTTGTACTCCTCGACTTCTACAGAGTAGAAAGTAGCCACTTCAATGTGAACAGAAATTCCTGGAAATCTATCAGTCTATCTTTTCTCTTTACTGCCCAATTAGCCTGCTGTGTAGTTCCAAGATTTTCTGCTTTTATTTCATATTTCCAGCATCCAGTTTTTTTCTTTTAAGAAGCAACTTTAAATACACACAGGGCAATTTTTACTATGAAATTAAAACCAAAGTAGGCTATTCTCAGTATGAACATGCCAGTGACATAATAATGATGTTAGTATTCTTCAGACATGCAAAGCCAATAATTGGGCAACCTGAACCATACAAAATCAACGCCCAACTACAAACCCAAATCCGACTGCATCCTGTAAAAAGTCTGGCATGCAGACGTTCCATTATATGTTACAAGTAAAATCTTGATGTGTGAGATGAAGGAGTATCCCTTCACCCAGATGGTTGATAAGTCAATCAAGGAGCTCCTTTGACATCAATCAAAATGTCCATGGTCTGGACCATCATCTTCCTGAGGAAGATAGCCTGGAATGAACATGCATGTTCACATTATGAGATGCCAGCAATTGCACTATTAATACCACCTCACAAAAAGAAAACATTAGAATTGAAACACCTGCACTCATTTATCTTACTGTTATGTTAGTGGTAATATTTTCTTCATCTGATCTACGTGTTGGACTTGCTGAACATGAACGTGATGTTACCTTGCCATTGTACGTGTGTCTTCGCCTGTAACAAAACCACAAAATAGTAACAATCAGTATTTCAGGAATGCAAGTTGCACAGCTAAGATGCATAGGGGTAACGATAACCATCTTATACAGGGGAACACCTTCATACTGTCACTATGTATGAACTGAATGTTAGAGGATTATATTTAATAACTAAAATATATCTTGCAAGTCAAATGATGGTCACAATAAGAACAGCTTTGACCTTTTGTTAAATAAGACTGCACAATTCTCAAAGGCAGATTTTCTGTTGGCAAATCAGTTTCTCGCTTACTTTCGGTGTTCTCTCCATTTGATACCGTTCACCATTCCTGCCTCCAGTCCAGGCACGGACACTGCAGTTCTATAATCTGCCACCAAGAAGACTAGCTACAGGGTAACTGGTTGGTTTAGATTCCAATTTTCCCACGAATCCATTTGGGGAAGCACCTCGCCTCCACTCAGTGCTGTGCTGCAACAGTCCTGACTGGGATTGTGAAGGTGGTGTGCGAACAATTGCCCTTCCACCCCATCCAGCAGTGGCTGACCAGACTGCATACCTGAAACATCTGCAATATTCCTTTTTATATTCTTTCATACGCTTGTGCCATAATCTGCAACATACAAGTACTTGGTAATCCTCATAGCTCCACTTTCTCACCATTATTTGTTGAAAAGTTATTCATATTTAATTTCAGAAATCAATTTAATAGAAAATACTGGAATCCTGTACCTTTCCAAAGGAATTCACGTGCACATTATTTAAATAAACGTAATATATATTTATTATTGAATATCGCAGCCTTAAATTAAAGTACAGCGCCTCCAATAAGCCCAACAGCAAAAATTCCTCAGTGAGTTCTAAATCTCAACGTTGTCATCAAGGAGATGGCAGTGAGCAGAGAATAAGTACTACCCTAAAGGGAGGGAAGCAGGTCACTATCACGTCCCACTTACCAGCCAGAAAAGTGGCATCAGTAGGTAAGGGGCAACAGATTGCCCATTTGCCCTCTTGGCTGGTTTGTGGTGCACAATCCAGGGAGACCTGTAGATAAAAATCCTTCTGAACCATTTTATACAAAGTAGTTAACATGTTTGGGTATAATTCCTGTATTCACTAAAACAAGTTAAAATAAATGGGTGAAAGTCATCAAATTAGCAGATTCATTTATTCCCTCGAGACAGGAAAGGGAGAAAGTATGGCCCCAAGTTTCCACATGATTTGCTCCTGATTTTTAGGAGCAACTGGTGTAGAACGGAGTATCTTAGAAATCGGAATTCTCGTCATTTAGTTTGCTCCAGTTCTAGTCAATTAGAACAGTTTCACTTTGGAACAGATTTTTTTTTGCAAAAGGGGGCGTGTCCAGCCACTTACACCTGATTTCAAAGTTTCGTCAGTGAAAACTTACTCCAAACTAACCTAGAATGGAGTAAGTGAAGATTTTTGTACGCTCGAAAAAACCTTGTCTACACTTTAGAAAATCAGACATAGGTTACAAATCAGGCTTCGGGAATGGTTGGGGGGGGGTGTTTAAAGGGAAGTTTACAAACATTAAACACTTCAGTTTTACAAATAAAGAGCCATCATCAATAAAAAATGATAAATACATCAATAAATCAACCAATAAAATCAAAAAAAAATATGAAATAATTTTTTTTTTTAAATCAATAAATAAAACATTTTCTACTTACCGACTGCAGCACCGGGAGCCCACCAACAGCGTGCTGGGATGCCCCCCCACACCCAGTGTGTCTCTGTCAGTGTCTCTATCTCTCTGTCTGTCTGTCTGTGTGTCTCTCATTCTCTGTCTGTCAGTGTCTGTGTTTCTGACAGCGAGGGGAGAGGGAGGAGGGGAGGGGAGAGAAGGGGGAGGGATGTGGGAGAGAAGGGGGAGGGATGGGGGGGGAGAAGGGGGAGGGATGGGGGGGGAGAAGGGGGAGGGATGGGGGGGGGAGAAGGGGGAGGGATGGGGGGGAGAAGGGGGAGGGATGGGGGGGAGAGGGGACGGATGGGGGGAAGAGGGGGGTGGGGACGGAGATTGAGGGGGTGGGGACGGAGATTGGGGGGGTGGGGACGGAGATTGGGGGGGTGGGGACGGAGATTGGGGGGGTGGGGACGGGGATTGGGGGGGTGGGGACGGAGATTGGGGGGGTGGGGACGGAGATTGGGGGGGTGGGGACGGAGATTGGGGGGGTGGGGACGGAGATTGGGGGGGTGGGGACGGAGATTGGGGGGGTGGGGACGGAGATTGGGGGGGTGGGGACGGAGATTGGGGGGGTGGGGACGGAGATTGGGGGGGTGGGGACGGAGATTGGGGGGGTGGGGACGGAGATTGGGGGGGTGGGGACGGAGATTGGGGGGGTGGGGACGGAGATTGGGGGGGTGGGGACGGAGATTGGGGGGGTGGGGACGGAGATTGGGGGGGTGGGGACGGAGATTGGGGGGGTGGGGACGGAGATTGGGGGGGTGGGGACGGAGATTGGGGGGGTGGGGACGGAGATTGGGGGGGTGGGGACGGAGATTGGGGGGGTGGGGACGGAGATTGGGGGGGTGGGGACGGAGATTGGGGGGGTGGGGACGGAGATTGGGGGGGTGGGGACGGAGATTGGGGGGGTGGGGACGGAGATTGGGGGGGTGGGGACGGAGATTGGGGGGGTGGGGACGGAGATTGGGGGGGTGGGGACGGAGATTGGGGGGGTGGGGACGGAGATTGGGGGGGTGGGGACGGAGATTGGGGGGGTGGGGACGGAGATTGGGGGGGGTGGGGACGGAGATTGGGGGGGTGGGGACGGAGATTGGGGGGGTGGGGACGGAGATTGGGGGGGTGGGGACGGAGATTGGGGGGGTGGGGACGGAGATTGGGGGGTGGGGACGGAGATTGGGGGGGTGGGGACGGAGATTGGGGGGGTGGGGACGGAGATTGGGGGGGTGGGGACGGAGATTGGGGGGGTGGGGACGGAGATTGGGGGGGTGGGGACGGAGATTGGGGGGGTGGGGACGGAGATTGGGGGGTGGGGACGGAGATTGGGGGGGTGGGGACGGAGATTGGGGGGGTGGGGACGGAGATTGGGGGGGTGGGGACGGAGATTGGGGGGGTGGGGACGGAGATTGGGGGGGTGGGGGGAAGGAGAAGGGGGAGGGAGGCTGAACGGGCCGGCCCGAGACTTCGGGAAGGGCCCGGCCCCAGCACCAGATTTACAGGTAGGTGGCGTTGGGTCGGGTCAGGGGGGTGGTGGGAGGGAGGTCGGTTCGGGTCGGGGGGAGCGAGGGAGAGGATGGTCAGGTCGGGGGGAAGGGAGGTCAAGTCGGAGGGAAGGAGGTCAGGTCGAGTCCGGTCCGGGGGCAAGGGGGGAGCGGGTGTCGGGTCCGGTCCGGGGGGGGGGGGGGGGGGGAGCGGGTGTCGGGTCCGGTCCAGGGGCAGGAAGCGGGAGTCGAGTCGGATCGGGAGGAAGCAGGAGCTGGCCGTGGGAGGAGCCTTATTCACGCAGCCCCAGTGAGGCCATTCGGCCAGGGCTAGGGGCTGCGTGCTTCGGGCCCCTCCCACACAGTTCGGCGCCTGGAGCTACTGCACTTGCGCGCCCACTGTAGCGCGCATGTGCAGAGGTCTCGGCACTGTTTTCAGCGCAGGGACCTGGCTCCGCCCCCTACAGCTCCTGCTGCGCTGAGGGCCAGAGGACCTGCAGGGAGGTGGAGAATACGGAGGGTTTTTTTAGGCGCACTTTGTGGCGTGAAAAACGGGCGTCCAGGTCGGGACTGCGCCGTTCTGGACACGGCTCGAAACTTGGGCCCTATAAAACTAACTGAAGAGATACATTATCTCGAGCTCTGTTTAAAAAGAGAAGACGTAACAGTAGAAAAATCAACCTAAACACGCAGTATGTGTTCGGCAGAACCTAATTAGCACAATTTTTCACATGCAGTAGAGCCATAAGAATTAAAATTAGTGTTGCACTTTTATCCAAGCAAATACTAGATCGATTCAAATAAATAAAGTAAGCCACTTTGCATGAGAGCCCGACAGCAACAATAGTGATCACAGGGACTCTACAATGTGGAATTTGAGTTTGAATCTGGATTTTAACTGGAAATTGCAAGATTTCACTATAGCGTGACGTTCTGACCATCTGGACCAGACCATTACAAGGAGGCAAGGGAAAGTATACATACCCAGGAAGAACTCCCTTCTGGAACTGCTTTCTGACAAGGTCCTAGAGTCTGTGAAGAGGTCTATGTGAGAATGAGAGTGGCAGTCGCAGGGAGGAAATCATTTATCTACATGTACCCTATTAAATCCCTTTCGCATTTTAAAGGCCTTGGTTAGATCACCTCTCAACCTTCCAAATTGAAGGGAATGCAAACCAAGTTTATGCAACTTGTCCTCTGCAAAATCCAGTAAAAAAAATCCAGTTTAGTTCCCTTTTCGCCCCTCTCCTGAAAGCACAGGCTGTTCAGGGTACACTCCTGCAGTATCTCTTCTGAGTGGCCACTTTTCATGTGATAGATTAGGCAATAAGTGTCAGCAGGCTAATCAATCTTGGGAGATGTCACAATCAATATTATATACACCTACACTTTCCAGCAGAGGTTATGAGATAATAATCGGGAGAAAGAACCCTGCCTGATTTTCCCTTTCCAACCAATGGTCACCTTCACCAATTGCAGCACCCCTGCTCCTACCAAAACTGAAATCAGCTAACCATACAGATCATAGAATGATACTGAACAGAAGGAGGCTATTTGGCCCATCGTGCCGGTGTCGGCTCTTTGATAGAGCTATCCGATTAGTCCCAATCCCCTTCCCCCATATCATTGCACATTTATCCCCTTCAACTATTTATCCAATTCGTTTTTGAAAGTTATTATTTAATCTGCTTCCACCACCCTTTCAGGCACTGCAATCTAGTTCATAACAACTCGCTTTGCAAAAAGAATTCTCCTCATGTCGCCTCTGGTTCTTTTGCCAATTATCTTAAATCTGTGTCCTCTGGTTACTGACCCTGCTACCACTGGAAACAGTTTCTTTTCATTTACTTTATCAAAACGCCTCTTGATTTTGAACACCTCTATTAAATCTCCGCTTAATCTTCTCTGCTTTAAGGAAAACAAGCCCAGCTTATCTAGTCTCTCCACATAACTGAAATCCCGCATCGCTGGGACCATTCTAGCAAATCTCCCATGCACTCTCTCAAAGGCCTTGCCATCCTTCCTAAAGTGTGGTGCTCAGAATTGGATACAATACTCCAGCTGAGGCCTAACCAGTGTTTTATAAAGGTTTAGCATAACTTCCTTGCTTTGTACCCTATGCCTCTGTTCATAAAGCCAAGGATCGAGTATGCTTCAACAGCCTTCTCAACTTATCCTGCCATCTTTAAAGATTTATGTACATACACCCCAGGCCTTTCTATTCCCGCACTCCCTGTAAAATTGTTTATATTGCCTCTCCTCACTTTCCACCAAAATGTATTACTTCACATTTCATTGTTAAATTTCATCTGCCACATGTCTGCCCATTTCACCAATCTTTCTATATCCTCCCAAAATCTGTAGGAGATTAAACTTGGGCTCGTCCTGATCTATATGGCTCGGTACCACAGTGGACAATGCTTTTCCCCACTGAGCCATTGCCAGGGGATTGCACAAACAGTTTTTAAGTTAATAAGGGGCCTGTTTATTGTTCACATTTACTACGTTTCAACACACTGATGGTTCCTATTTCTATTTTCAAGAAAAAATTTCAGAGGATGATGAAAGGAATTCGCTCAAGTTTGGGGAAAATCCAAAAGGTCAGTTTTAATTACGTTACTGTGGTGATGTGTCACATCTTACAGACAAGTGAAATGAACATGTGCACAGTTTGAAACTTATTCATTTGAAAAGGAATCCAGTGTCTGGGGGGCCGGGGGGAGAAATTTCTCAAACTGGGTTAAATTCTGTTCAAACTTTAAGGTATTGAGATTAGCATTTGCAAACAGGTCATTTTATAGCATAAATACTCACTTCTGTGCATCTAGTACAGCAGAGGGGAAATTAAAATTAGGGCTGCAGGGAGTGACTCGGTGAAGCTGTGCACTGGAGAACAAACATGCCATGCCAGCGCTTCCCATCCTAGCCACACTATTTAGCCTTACATCTATGATTCTTCACGAAGAGAAGTAATCCCTGGGCCAGTTGGCTGAGGAGCACATTGGCCGGGTCCCAAGAACAGGTCACTGCCAGTGAATCCTGCGCAGGGGGGGGGGGTGGTGGGGGAAAGAGGAGGGCGGGGGAAAGAGGAGGGCAGGTCACTGCCAGTGAATCCTGCACAGGATGAAAAGTGTGTGTGTGTGTGTGTGTGTGTGTGTGTGTGTGTGTGTGTGTGGGGGGGGGGGGGGGGGATATAAATCAAACCCAGATTGTTCAGTCGGCAATTACAAATCTTAAATACAAAGTTCTGCCATTAGTTCTTTTACCCGTTGACTTGCTTCAAAGCAAGACCTGGCAAAAATACAGCCCCCTTTGTGTGTAGTCATTTCTCTGCTTTAAAATTCTATATTTTAAACAATTTTAGTCACAAATTAATTAAAAATAACTTTTAAAGAGTTCTCAATTATTTTTCCTTCCTTTTTAGTCTGCTCAATTTAGATATTTAATTAAAACAAATTTGCTTAAAGACCTGTTACATCTCTAACTTTTTCCAGTTCTGACGAAGGGTCATCGACCTGAAACATTAACTCTGTTTCTCTCCGCCTGACCTGCTGAATATTTCCAGCATTTTCTGTTTTTATTTCAGATTCTAGCATCTGCGGTATTTTGCATTAGATATTTAATTGTTCCCTCCAGAAAGAAAACAGTACCACAGTATTCTATAAGGGCAGCATCAGTTGTAAGAGGTTAGGGTTATTGAAGAAATTCAGTGCAAACAGCCCGTCACATTTTCCAAACAAAATGTACTGAAATTATATCTTGTCCATAGTACAAATATGTGCACAAAACTGGTTTATGCAGCATCACACATGACCCATTTGTTTTTGGAAAGGCATGCAGGTTTTCGTTGCGTGGACAATGTCGACTCTAAGGGTAATAAATGATCCAATTCTTAAATCGGACACAGCTTTTAAAGTTCTCTTCAGTCACTCCTTTTCGATATGCTCAAAATAAACTGACCGATACACAGGGAAAAAAAAGTTATCTCCTTTGAACTGCAGCAAAATAAACAACCCAAGCCCAGCCTGATGCCCCAAGCACCGTCATTCTTCTGAGAGATCAAGTGACTCCTAATAAGGAAATGAAAATCTCAAAGCTTCAAAAAAACACTGAACTTCAGAACTTACAGCTTAAATGCTTAAAAAAAACACACACACTTCAAATTGGACTATTCTGTGCAATTTCTTTTACAAAATACTGAAGGCAATAGACTTAAAATCTCTTTTGTGGATAAGAGGCAATCCTATTCTTAAAACAGAAGACAATATCTGCTTGAAATGCAACAAGACCTTTAATTTTCCTTTGAACAATGCAAAATAACCTACAAACATATACATATGCATTGCACAAGATCTCGGCTGTGCAGTGTGCAACGCAACAAAATCACAAACACATTTACGATTTTGCGACACATAGGCATGGGAAAAAATATTCCCCAATGTTGTAAAAGGTTGGGGGAGCAGCGGGGGTGGGGGGGGGGGGGGGCGGGAAGAGCTCAAAGTAAAAGCTTTCGGTCTTGTCATGCCAAATGTCCTGTCCAAAAGGTGATATTCATGGAACTAATAGAAGTTCTGTTCAATGTTTTTCTGACAGAGGCTCAGAAAATACTAGAACATTGAGGTGGAGAAGAGCAAGACAATGGTGTTTCTGTGAGAATATAAAGCACCTGCATGGTTTACCCTAGTCCATGCAGGATCATTTCTATTGACTGATAGGGCTTTCTGCAGCAGTTGGCATGAATTACCTCTCAATCCATCCTCACACTTTGATAATTAGCGAGGTTATTTGATGGGGATGGAAGATGGCTAGAGTTACGGGTGCCGAGATCAAACAAAGCTGAGGCTCATGACTTCTTGATGGGGGATGAGGTGGCAGTCTTGAAGAAAGAAATCTGACACCAATTTTTATTTATTCAAACACTACCCTGGCTTCTCTGCACTTGTCTGAAGGAAAAGAATACTGGATAACCTCTCCAACCAGAAAATGGGGGGTGGGCACATCTAGTGCACTGTTTAAATAAGTTTCACAGTAGAATTCCTGAGAGAGAAAAATATGTTTAAAATGTGAATATTGTGTATTTCAAGGGGCAATATGGGGAAATCAATTATTAAAACTGTTAAACTATTTAATTAAAACATAGTTGGTAAGGGGATTTTTTCTGGTGGACACAAATTTCTTCCTTAATTTTTAGAATACTTGAAAAAAATCTTTGGCAGGTCCCAAATACCTTCCAGAATTTTTGTATCATATTACTCAATTCATTTATCAAACCACAAACTTTCTGTTAGATTAGAAGAATGTTCTCAAGGTGTCAATTGTGTTGGTTTATATAGAATGGATTCCAAAATTAACACAAAGGACACCATTAATTTCAGTCATATTTCCAAGTCAACAATTAGATGAAGCAGTCAGTGATCTGGCATCAAGTTATAGAACCAAGAGGCAAATAGATAAAAAGGAGAAACAAAGTTCAGAGAAGAAAGAAGGAAACAGTGCAACTCAAGCAAATTTCAAATATTGAATGTAAAATTTTGCAAGAGAATGGGCTAGAATTTCCATAAAACCCACCACCGCCAGATTGTCACCCCAAAAGATCGCTAAGATTCTTAAATTAATGCCAGCGAAAAATTGCATAAAAAAAGGAAAAAAATACCGCCCGGCGAGAAAATGGATCTAACACGCGGTTTCTCGGCGGTTAAACGCAATCCTGGGCCAATTGGGCGGTTCTAAATCAAAATGGGCAATAATTACTCAAACTTAGACCGAGGCTACAGTTGGGCCTCGGGAGAGGGGGGGGGGGGGGGGGGGGGGGGGGGAGGAAAACATAAAAAATATTTTTTCAAAGAAACAAAAATTTTTTAAAATCAGAACACATTCTCAAGAACCTTTTTAAACTTAATCGCTAGAAAATAATTTTAAAAGAATTATAAAAAAACTTTTAACTTACTTTTCTTTGCAAGGGTACTTACCTACCACACAGCTCCGGCTGCTTTTAGTGGAGGTTTTTTGATCTTACCTACAGGTCACTGCTGAGCCTGGGTCTTTACTCGTTGGAGTTCGGAAGGATGAGGGGTGATCTTATAGAAACATTTAAAATAATGAAAGGGATAGACAAGATAGAGGCAGAGAGGTTGTTTCCACTGGTCGGGGAGACTAGAACTAGGGGGAGCCAATTTAAAACCGAGTTGAGAAGAAATTTCTTCTCCCAGAGGGTTGTGAATCTGTGGAATTCTCTGCCCAAGGAAGCAGTTGAGGCTAGCTCATTGAATGTTTTCAAGTCAAAGATAGATAGATTTTTAACCAATAAGGGAATTAAGGGTTACGGGGAGAGGGCGGGTAAGTGGAGCTGAGTCCACGACCAGATCAGCCATGATCTTATTGAATGGCGGAGCAGGCTCGAGGGGCTAGATGGCCTACTCCTGTTCCTAATTCTTATCTTCTTATTATGTTCTTATGAGCCCAAACTTGGACGGTAGCATTTTTTTCAGTGGTGCATGTTGGCGGTCTGCTCCCCAGCGATATTTCTAAAACGGCGGCGGTGAGAAATGCAGTGAAAATTTTCACCAGGTGGTTTTCCGCCGAAAATGAGCAGTACCACCAAGAAAACCGCCAGAAATGAAGTGGAAATTCTAGTACATTAATGTCTCTATGAAACAAATACTAGGTGACAAATCCCAAACTATTTTATTAACCATGTGTTAGTGATCTTGTTAACAATTTACTGCTAAAATTCAGCTAACTGAATACTTGTCTTTTAATTCAAGTTTATAGCCCAAGTAACAGTCACCCTCTGGATAATGTTTTAGGTGGTTTATGTAAGAGAGACAGCAAGCAAGCCAGGGAAATAGTATTCTTCATTCATCATTCATTAAGGTGGTCACTTGAGTTTTCAAATATTTCAGTTAAATAATGCCTTTAGTTGTACAGGTACAAACTCCGAAATGCGGAAACCTCGGGACCAAGGCCATTCCGGTTTTCAGATTTTTCCAGATTTCAGAACAGAAATCAGACATCCCGAATCCGGAAACCCCATCCATGGCTGAGTTTTGGGTTTCTCCGGATTTCGGAGACGAAATCTGACATCTCGAATCCGGAAACCCCTGGGTCTCCTCTTGATGCAGAAAAATCAATTATTGCAGAAGCTTCGGCAGACCAGAGTAAGTTTTCAACCCTTTCCGAGGCTCTATCCTTTTGTAGAGAAAAATTAAGTGACAGTCACACATTTCCCACAGCAAAGAAGACCTCATGATAAGGGTTGGAATTGTCCACACATTCAAATGAGTACCCCTTGCCAATGGTGTAAATCCCAAGATTGAAAGTTTACTATCAAGTTTTTTTATTTATACAGGTGTGGTATAAAAATATTTTTCCATGTTTCTCGCTTCTGCTGAAAGTGAAGATTCATGCTGGAGAATGGTTCCACGAGTACAGAGCGGCTTTTTTACGTGCAGTCTCATTAACTGGCATCCTTCTATACTATAAAGCTTGTGCTTTCTAATGACTTACGCATTTTCGTGACTTATTTAAAGGAATATTCAGGGTTCAGTTTATCTGTACCATTTACTGCTTTATCTGTCTGGTTTTCGGCACATATTTCCAGATTGCGGACGTCGACTCGTGCGATTTGCACAATGTCCGGTTTTCGCAACATTCCGGTTTTTAGAACTCCAGATTTTGGACGCTCTACCTGTAATATGATGTTATAAGCACTTGTATTACTTCAAAACTCCAATTACATCATGCATTCTGCTTCTCACCTCTCCAAGGATGCTTGGTCCCCATGTTGGAAAAAAAATAAGCACTGATTCAATCTTAAATTCAGGGCCACCAACTATCTCACAACATGTCAGAGTTTTATCACTGTGATTTCTAGCTCTTAAATTCATTGTTTTAAAAAATATATTTTAAAATCTCTTTTCCAATTGTCTCTCGCCTCTTCAGTTCCACAAAACAAGTCTCAAGTGTAACTGTGAAATTCCTGAAAAAGTCGGAAAGGCGGTTAAATAATTTTCAGTTACTGGTCGGGCTATCTCATTGAAAAATGGTGCTGGAAACACCAGTTTCAGACAAGGCAACAATCAGAACAGAATTTCAATTTCCACTCTTGCACCACTGCCCAACTGATTATTAGCAATTTAACTTCTACGATCTACCAAATTGGAGGATGCAGGGATCCTCTGTGATGCATTTGCTACAATACGTTTCCGAACTTACCAAGAAGAAATGAACGTCCCCAATAGATTTATAAGTGTGCCCACGACAATCAGTGAAAATGGAAACCCACCCCTTACATTAATCCAGGTGTAGCAACTCCTCTAAAATGGATACAATCAGAGATCATGGGGCGCAGAGGGAATCCAATGGAGGGATATGAAAATAGACACATATTAGTTTAAATGTGAAGCATTCTCTGCGCATTCCCCTAGCCACACTGAAGTTTCCAAAAATACAAAACTTAGAGGAAGAACATTTTCCAATTGAAATTAAAAGCATGTGAGAAATTGTGCAACACCAAACTATTACTAATGCTGAATTCTTGATAAGTGATTCATAGTTTTCAGTGAAACCGTCTTTACTGAATGGAGATACACTGGAAAAAGAGTTGGAAAAAAATCAATCATCGCCGCAGCTGTTGACTTGTATTCATTTTGAACAAAATTTGAAAAACAAAACTAATGAAAGCCAATGGCAAACTTCAATGGGTGCTTTATCCGAGTTAAATCCAATGTAGGTGTAATTAAGCCAATGACTAAGAAAGACGGGCAAAAGGGGAAAAAAAGACAGTGTCCTAACAAAGTAAGTAACCAAACTCCAGCAAAAAACGTGTGTGAAGTCTGTCCTTGGTGTTGCACTTCCAAACTGAATGCTTCAACCGAATCTGCATTCAATGTATTCCAGAGGTTTACAGCTCGGTGTGGAAAACTCATCTGGCACCTTTCTAAGCTTCTAGTTACCTCATCTGGTTCTGCACAAATAACTTCCCTGCATCCACTCAACAGATTCCATTGGGGATATTAAATACGCGAATCATGTTCCTCCCTTCAGTCTTTGTTTCAAAGAACAAAGTCAAATCTCTACGCCTCTTCATAGATCAATGACGTGAAGCCCAAAACCATTCTGGTTGTCCACTGAAGCTTTTCCAATGTCTTTACCCATGCACGCTGACCAAAAGTTGATTCATCATTCCAAGTGTGGTCTCATCTATGCTTCATGAATTGTGGTCATTATTTCCTTGAATATATTCTGTAGACCTCCCAGAAATTCCTTTTCAGCTTTGTTATTTTATCATTTCCCCGTACTTGCTGCTCTTCGCTCTTTAATCTATTCATCATTTTCGTTTTGCCTTTTCTGCTTTCTATTCTCCATTCATACCGATTTTATGTTGTGTAGTTCCTTCTGAGTGTCACCTTAGATCATTTGGTAGCTTTCTCCATAATTGGGTGTGCTGGGGTAGTGGTTATTGGTTCAAATCTAATTATGATAACATGTGAAATTGAATTCAATAAATCTGGTAATTCTGCCAGGCACCAGAAAAAGGACCACAAAAGCTGCCAGATCGTCAGGAAAAAAAACAACTGACCCAGTAAAATCCTTCAGAGAAAGGGACCTGCCTCCCAGCCGTCTGACTTGCACATGACTCCACTGCCACATGACATGCTTGACTCTCACTGTCCTCTGAAAGGATTCAGTTACATAATTATAACTGTATATTTTTTTTTAAATTGCTACAAAGGTCGCCCACCACTTTCTCAAGAAAACGAGGGATGGTCGATAAATGTTGTCTTACCAGCTGTGGCTCAGTAGGTAGCACTCTCGCATCTGAGTCAGAAGGCTGTGGGTTCAAGTCCCACTCCAGAGGCCTGAGCACAAAATCTTGACCAACACTTCACTACACTGAGGGAGTGCCGCACTGTCAGAGGTGTCGTCTTTCAGATGAGATGTTAAACTGAGGCCCTGTCTGCTCCCTCAGCTGGACATAAAAGAAAACCATAATACTATTTCAAAGAAAAGCAGATGAGTTCTCACTAGTGTCCTGGTCAATATTAACCCTCAACCAACATCACTTAAAGAAACAAAATTATTTGGTCATTATCACATTGCTGTTTGTGGGAGCTTGCTGTGCGCAAATTGGCTGCCACATTTCTTATATTACAACAGGGACTACAGTTCAAAAGTACTTCATTGGCTGTAAAGCGCTTAGGGATGTCCTGAGGTTGTGAAAGGCGCTATGTAAATGCAAGTCTTTTCTTTGCAGATTTGAACACATGGTGCATATTAATATTTCAATGCAATACTGAGAGATGTTAAACTGAGACCTTGTCAGTTTGTGGGATCTTGCTGCACACTAATTAACTGCCATATTTGTCCATAATAACAGTGGCTGCACTTCTAAAGTAATCAATCTGGCTGTTCACTGCTTCGGGATGCCCTGGGGATGTGAAAGGTGGTATATAAACACAAGTTCTTCTGTCATCTGTTGGCTCTTTCACCTCCCACTTACTTCTTTTTCTTAAAAAGAGAAATCATCTTGTCCCTTTCTTACTTCCTCTCGAACTCTTCTCCAATCAAAGAGGCCATCAAAGGGGATTACCAAGCAACAGATGTGAGGATTTGAAGAAACAAAAACAAACTATTTCCTTTCAAACCCACAATACGTCAGGATTACTGTAAGCAAAATGAAAAACTTGCCTTCAAATAGCATCTTTAATTGGAGGCAACGCCCTAGGGTATCTCAGAGAAAAACCAATGCCAAGCAATAAAGAAAGAGAGAGAATTTGTATTTATATAGTACCTTTCACATCCTCAGAACATACCAAAGTGCTTAACTGACAATGAATTACTTTTGGAATATTGCTTTGTAGGTAATAGATGAGGAGCTAGGAGAAGTGACTGAACATGTAGATGAAGTGATGGATTTGAGGATGCTTTCGTCCTAGTTCATGGAGAGAATCCTGGAGAGTAGGGCCTAGATACCTGCAGGCTCTACCCCAATAGTAGAGGGGAGGGAAGAAGGGATGGTTGGAAAGCCAGCTTAAGAAGACTGGAGGACAGGGCTGGAAAAGATTACAAGATTTTAAAATTCTAATCCTTGTTTTCAAATCCCTCCATGGCCTTGCCTCTCCCTATCTCTGTAACCTCTTCCAGCCCTACAACCCTCCGAAATCTCTGAGCTCCTCCAATTCTGGCCCCTTGCGCATCCCCGATTTTAATCGCTCCACCATTGGCAGCCGTGCCTTCAGCTGCTGAGGCCCTAAGCTCTGGAATTCTCTCCCTAAATCTCTCCACTTCTCTTTCCTTCTTTAAGACGCTCCTTAAAACCTGACTCTTTGACCAAGCTTTTGGTCTTCTGCACTAATGTCTTGTGGTTTGATGTCAAATTTTCTCGATAAAGCTCGTGAAGTGCCTTGGGATGTTTTACTACGTTAAAGGCGCTATATAAATGCAAGTTGTTGTTGTACAGAGGTACAGTGGGGTGAGGTCATGGAAGGATATTCCAATTTTCAATCAATGCATAGCGGGTCAAGGAGCTATGACAGTGAAGTCATCAAGGATAGGGGCAATAGGTGAATAAAACTTACTGCCAGACAAGGATGCAAGCTGTAGAACTTGAACAAGTTGGAGTTCATGTAGAGTGCAGTTTTGAAGGCCGGCAAGGATGACATCGGAGAAATCAAGCCCAGAGAGAAGAATTTGAGCAGCAGTAGGAATGAGACATGGCTGAAGGTGGGCGATGGTGGGAACATTAGTGATAAATAAGTTATGGAGTTTGAAGCTCAACTAAGAGTTATTAAGAACACCAAAGTTGCACAATATGAAGTTAAGTCTGAGTGAGCAGCCAAGCAGAGGGGTGGCTTCAGTTTTGTCAATATTAAATTGGAGAAAGATCTACTGCATTCACAACTAAATATTGGGCAAGCAATCTAATAATAGTGTTGACCATGGAGTCATGGGTGGGAGTGAAATGATCGAGCTGGGTGTCATCAGCATATAGGTGCTAACCCCATGCCTATGAATAATGTTGACAAAGGGCAACATATAGAAAGGAGCAAGGATGGAACATTGGGGTACTCTGCAGGTGACCAAGCACGGCGGAGATAACAGAGAAGACATTACACTACCCGTGTTGGGACAGTTAGGATTGAGGGAGATATTCCTATATAGTTGGTAGTTAGGATGTAGGAGCACACAAGATATTTGCTGTGATAATTTGTCATCCTGCTGAACACCCACAAATAAATAATGGACCAGAATCAGCTGGAGCAGGGCATCTCAAGGTGTCCCCGGTTCATTAGACTTTTTCCTGAAACCCTTCAGCTCAAAGTGTTTTGCCCTGTAAGTTGCTGGAAGCGCGAGCTGATAACAGTGCAGGAGGACAACAGAGCATCTGGGATCTTAGTGAATGACAGGAGCAAACAGTCTATCTCCTTAACCAATGAGATTAAAGGATTGAGAAATAAACAGAGGAAGGGTTGAGAAGAAGGGTAAAGTAGAGCAGATGAATTCAATATCAAATCGGGTACAGAAAGACTGGATTGAGAGAAACAGAAAAAGAGACACGAAAAGTAAGAATTCTTTTTTTTTTACATTTGACATTTTTTTTTAAATCACCCAACAATTCACTACCTGCAGGAATGAGAATCTACACTTTTAATTCTTCACTTTCTGAACCAGAGAGGTTGATTCGCAGTCATTAACAATTAGCACATTGTGAAAAGGACACTTATGCTATTAGTTACTGAGCCTCGCCAACAAAGGCAGACATTGATGCGGAGATTCAACATCGCCTCCAGTGTGCCAGTGCAGCCTTCGGCCGCCTGAGGAAAAGTGTGTTCAAAGACCAAGCCCTCAAACTTACCACCAAGCTCATGGTCTACAGGGCCATAGTAATTCCCGCCCTCCTATATGGGTCAGAGACATGGACAACTTACAGAAGACACATCAAGTCGCTGGAGATATATCACTAACGATGTCTCCGCAAGATCCTGCAAATCCCCTGGGATGACAGACGCACCAATATCAGTGTCCTCGCCCAGGCGAACATCCCCAGCATTGAAGCACTGATCACGCTAGATCAGCTTCATTGGGCAAGCCACTTAGTTCGCATGCTAGACACAAGACTCCCTAAACAACTGCTATATGCGGAGCTCCTTCATGGCAAACGAGCCAAAGGTGGGCAGCGGAAACGTTATAAGGACACCCCCAAAGCCTCCCTGGTGAAGTGCGACATCACCACTGACGCCTGGGAGACCCTGACCGAAGACCGCCCTAGGTGGAGAAAGTGCATCCGGGAGGGCATTCAGCTGTACGAATCTCAACGCTGCGAGCGTGAAGAGATCAGGGGCAGGCAGCAGAAGGAGCGTGTGGTAAATCAGTGCCACCCCCCACTTCCCTCGACTATTTGTCCTACCTGTAACAGGGTCTGTGGCTCTTGTGTTGGACGGTTCAGCCACCAAAGAACTCACTTTAGGAGTGGAAGCAAGTCTTCCTCGATTTCGAGGGACCGCCTAGGATTGATGATAAATTAAGTACGAGATGCTGTTTTTGCAAGGCTAACGGCAGAGCGGCACAAATCATCCAGCAATTTGTGGCGATTCGCAATTCACGGAGGATCTCTTCCTCGCCACAAGTTGCTGGCTGATTTGCACATTAATAATGGCATGTGTCGTTCACAAACCATTACTTGTTTCAGCCAATTCCAGCCCAATATTTCCATTTGCAGCAACGGAAAATATCACAGCTAGAATTTCTTTCTAAATTGAGCATAAGTTAAACCTCTATTCTTTCTGCCTTTTTATCCACTTGCAGTAGTCACTGGGCCACACAACTCCCACAGCCATTAACGTGGCCAGGCAACCTGCTCTCAAGCATCCATCAATTTTATTCCTCAGCCAGTCACTAGAAAGTGCATGACAGCATCCCATGATGACTTTCCTTTACATTTTACATCCCGCTGCAGAAAAATGTTTGCACTCTGTACACCACCTCCGTAAAGCAGAGCATCGGAGACTGGGTGCTCAGGAATCAGGAGTTGGAAGGAGGGGCAGCGGGGGAAAAGAGATTTGAATCCATCCACTCTATAGTATCACCCATTGGTGTTCCAACATCCTGTAGCATCTCATTAATTCAGCTTAATGATGGAAATAAATATAAAATATAGATTTCAATTATAATTCAAGGTAATTTCAGATCGAATCCCTAAATCTTCCTCACACACGTTTCATTATGTAGTGATATCCGTGAATAATTAATTTCTGAAATTAATTCAAGACCACTAAACTTAAAGTTTAAATGACAGAAATACAGAACAATAATCAACAGCACAAAAAGAGAAGCAGCTATGTTGACGAAAGAACAAGTTAAATATAATCTATTCTGGCCAAATTCCTAAAGTAGCTAAGCTAAGAATTCACTGAATATGTAGCACCACCTTGAGCTCACCATGCAGTACTGCTAAACAGCCTCCGTTTGGGGCGATAAGTTTTGAAATCTGAGAAAATTATCGCCAGGTGATCATTTTTTGATCCCAAGAACTTTAGCTTTAACGCTCCAAGAGGGAAGTGGAGCACTCGATCAAGCACTAACCACTTCTCTTCGGGCACGAAGGTGTGTGAGAGGGGCGAGAGCGGCAGAGCGCTGAAGAATGTGCAGTGCAGTGCTGCTGGCATCAGAGGCTCCTACTCTCGCTTAAAGGGAAGGGCCAATGATGGTTTGCAACATTCTTCTTTAGTTCTATGGGGCCAGGGGACCTGCCGACTTCCATTACAGTCCCAATCACTCTAAAGGCTCAATTTTCCCCAGTGATTTGCGCTAGTTTTTTTTGGAGCAGGTTGCTCTTCTTGGCCTCAGTTGAAAAACCACAGTTTCCCCAATCAATTTGCACCAGTGTAAGTCAGTTAGTTACGATCTTTTTAGGTCAGTTTTTTTTTTCAGCCAAAAGGGGCGTAACCAGCCACCTACACCAATTAGGGAAGTTTGGCCAGCTGAGAGGTACTCCAGTTCTGCTTAGGCCTCTGCTGAAAAACCTTCCCTAGAGTTAAGGAAATCTGCACAGCAGCTGCCCGGACACATTCTCGATCCCCAGTTCACACACACAGACACACAGACACACAGCGAGAACGAGAACGAGAGAGCGAGAGAGAGAGTGAAAGCGAGAAAGAGAGCAAGAGAGAGACAGAGAGAGAGACACACAGAGAGACCGGGGTTGGAGGTAAGTTGCTGCTATGTGCTTTTCAATTCTTTTAATGTGTTGGGAGCTGGCTATATGCTTCAGCTCGCATTGTGTCCCTAGTTACCATGGCAAGCCGATCTTTTTGGCGCAGATCAAGGCTCCACCCCCAAAACTAAACGACGGGTTAGGCCACGCCAAAATGAACAAATCCAACAGGGAAACTTCGAATTTTTTTTTTTGGCGTACCTAGGCCCCCAAAAATTGGGCGTAACTCTTCAAGTACCCCAAAAAAATGCTTTGGGGAAAATTGAGCCCAGAAGAGGGGGCTTAGGCATTGCGCAGCAATGAAGCTTCAAAAACTTTCAGCAGGCACCAGACTGCTGTGAAGAATAAAGTTTGGTCTACCTGACTACCAATGCCTTTAATTATCGCTCCCCAAGTGGTCAGCCGAGGTGACAACGCCTTTTGTTTCTGCCATTGTTGACGCCCAGCGATGCAGCAGGGAGCGGGAGTGAATTTCACATCCGGGACGGTAACGGGGCACTGCGCAAAACCGGCAGGCAAGTTCATGGGCGTCACTGAATTCGCCACGCCCAGTCGGTAACCCCTTAGTGCCTAGTTACCCCTCACCACCCTCCCTGCATGCACTAACAGGAGGCACAAATCAACTGAATTTCTCCCCCCCACCCCCCCCCGCCCCACCCCGCCAAGAATGTTCCAAAACAGAGCCCCAATGAACAGGGCCATAAGTTGATACAGAACAACATGAAACCCATGAAGCATGCTAGCATCTTAAACTGTTGGCATCATACAAGCCTCAGAAACACAACTAGAGTGTCATGTCTAATTTAGATGCCCGGCCCGAGGCTTGAACCCACAACCATCAGAGGTGAGAGCACTAACGAATGAGCCATGCGTCAAAGAATAATTGGTTATAAAAGTAACTCATTAAGTCATTAAAAGAGAACACACTAATATGGAACTGGTAACTAAAAAGTTAGAAGAACTGATGTAGCATTTTCAGGGCACTTTTAAATGATGTTCAAGCAAAAAGCAAGAAAATCCTTCTAAGTTTAAACACTTTATATTTAGTTGATGCAATAAATTGATGTTAGAGCACATAATGTTTACACAACCACCGTCTAGCACACATACAATATCCAGCATGTCTGCTTTCCAAAGGATGAGAAGTGGAAATCACTTGCCAAGTGTTGGTTAAGATGCTGTTGCTTTCGGATGTTTAGTGCAAGACCCATCGAAGCACTGACCACACTTGACCAGCTCCGTGGGCGGGCCACATTATCCGCATGCCTGACACAAGACTCCCAAAGCAAGTGCTCTACTTGGAACTCCTACACGACAAGATTGGCAGGGGAAACATTTCAAGGACACCCTCAAAACCTTCTTGATAAAGTGCAACATCCCCACCGACACCTCGGAGTCCCTGGCCCAAGACCGCCCTAAGTGGAGAAAGAACATCCAGAAGGGCGCTGAGCAGCTCGAGTCTCATCGCTGACAGCATGCAGAAAACAAGCGCAGGCAGCGGAAGGAGTGTGCGGCAAACCAAACTCCCCACCCACCCTTTCCTTCAACGACTGTCTGTCCAGCCTGTGACAGGGACTGTAATTCCCATATTGGACTGCACAGTCACCCAAGAACTCACTTTTAAGAGTGGAAGCAAGTCTTCCTCGATTTCGAAGGACTGCCTATGATGATAAAGATGCTGCATTGCTTGTTATGGAAGAATGAACAGAATACAAGGGTAGCCCAAAGCATGCCTGCATTCAGTACTAATAGTTAAACTTCACACATCTCTTCACCTGCCTATGAAACTCTGTTCCCCATATGCAGATTTTACCATGATTTGCTGAACCAGGGTTACAGTGACATACATAGGACTATGGGAAATCTGCATAGTCCCACACAGTAGATAGCACAGTACAGGGTAAAATGTTAATTATGTCGGCCCTTGCTAAATTTATTTCCTGCTGCATCCTATCGCAAGTTAAATATAAAAAAAAGATACAAACCAGTGTTTGATGAAGGAAGCATCTTACTAAATTTGGTTAAAATCTGATTATGTATGAAGTTGTTTAAGAGGTACCTCAGCATTCAATTACAGAACCATTTAGGTAAACCTCCCAATAGTTTCGGCCAATTGCTTAAAATTATAAAAATAACACTCATATTATGACCATTTGTTCTCGTTAATTCGGGAGAAGATACTTTACACTGAAAGTTCCCATGTCCCTTTACCTTCTCCTTTAAGTTAATAATTTGTTTTCCAGAACTTTTTTCTCTATTATTGACTGAATCCTGGAAGAGACACTATGGAGTAAAATATTCTTCGATTAATGCTTGCATACTTCTTCACTCATCAGCCTGTGTGTGTCACATGACAGTTAGCTGATCATTAAACTTTCGTTTTTCAACCTTGCAGGGGAAACCTGGAGAAACTACTCCCAAGGTGCTGCAAATTTTGTTCCAGATTGATCCACTCAACTTTTCCTAATTAACGCAGCCTCAATTCAGCCCCTGTGTACAACAGCACAGTAAAATCATAGACTCAGCCCGATGCAGAAATCAAACTTGTGTCCTCCCCTACCAAGTATTCTACTTGCATACGTTCATTTGTTGCCAATTTTATAACCTCCTCTTCTGAAGGTATTGCCATCTGCTGTTACAATTGCACAGACACTGGTCCAAAGTGGCTATTAATTGTGTCTATGGTGGGATAGTAAATTTTAACAGGCTATTTCACCAGTGTGACTTTCACAGCTGAGCCTGATGCTGTCATGACACATGCGCTTTCCGACAGCCTTTACCAGATAGCAATGCAGAATCAGAATCCCTAGTGCTCTGCCACAATCCTAGTGAAGATCAGCTAACTCAGCATGCACTGGTAATTGAATCTGGGACCGTCTAGTCTGAATGGCTCAGAAACTCACTACCAGCTCTACGAACAATCATTGCACAAGCTTGCTGAAATTCTCATCTCTATTCGAATACATTTTACAAAATATGAATCGTATGTCATGATTATTAATTTGCATAAAGTACTCAAGTCATGCAGTATACACACAATGGAATGTTTTGCATTTTGAGTTGTAAACCAGGGCAAGATAACTATTCATTTAAAATGAGCTTACACTTAAAATTGCTCCATTAACAGCACCAAATATAATGGTGTAACCAAAAACTAACTTGAGATTCAATTCTTTATTCACATCAGCTATTCTCTGGAGTTGAGGCAACGGAGTCCTTCAGCACAGTGGAGAAAGTTAGGCAGGTAGCAAGACTGATGAAACTTTACAGCCAATGCAATATGAAGAACTGTAACACACCTCAAAATAAGCTAGAAAAAAAAACACAGACCTGTGAGAAGCTTCTGGGGAATCAGAAGATGCATCATCTTTAGAGTTGCTTCTCCAGGAGTTACTGGACTTTGAATCCCCCGCACCCAGCTCCCCCGTCACCCAGTCTGGTATTCCCTCAGCGCTGTGATCAAGTGGTTTTGCAAAGCTGGGCTCATCAAAGTAGATTGACTGCAATTAATAAAAGAAGACAACAGCTGAGTTGACTTAAAAACAGAAAATGCTGGAAATCTCAGCGGGTCAGGCAGCATCTGTGGAGAGAAACAGAGTTAATGTTTCGGGTCCATGACCCTTCGTCAGAACGCTCAGATTTCCACCATTTTCTATTTTTATTTGAGATTCCAGCATCCGCAGTATTTTGCATTTGTAGCCGAGTTGACTTACTGAGACTTCCAGCCCCAAGAGACAGCGATTACACCCTTCATCATCCAGTGATTTCCAAACTCAGGACTAATAACATGCTTCAATTGATTCATAATACCTGCATTTCATTGATTTTTCTTTTCAAAACTGACAAAATGTTTAACACTAAACAGATGCATAATAATATTCTTAATGGCCGGGAGCAGAGACATTATTGCTTCTTCAGCATTGCCAGCAGGTTGTTGCACTGCAGCATATTGGTCCTCTGGTGTGCTGCCACTCAAAATAATAGGATACAGGTTTGTGTTCTTGAACTCCCCATGTGGAAAGTTCCAAGTCTCAAGCCACTGTAACGCTGTGAGGAAGTATGTGAAAATGGAAGGGAAATCTAATAATAAGGTGAGGGAGTATATGAAAAATTTAATAAAAAGTTCCAGGATGGTAACCATAAAATTCCAGAGACGTAGGAGGCAGGGAAAGAAACTGCATAATCTGGGTGGAATGTGGGACAGGACCCAATGTGAAGCAGGACCCAATTTCCCCCTCCAGTACACCAACTTCCAATCCCTTTTTATAACCAACAGAAATTACGATTGACGTGGGCACAGGTGCATTATATGTAGATGGATGTATAATGATGCCATGCCAACAAAGGAAATGCATTGCACAATGTATTTCCTGTCATTTGCACCCGAGCAACACTGGGTGCAGGAACGCAATTAACTGCTTTTGGCAAACTGGTCTAATGGAGAAGCTGCAGTAGCAAAACCTTTTCTTAACCTGCTGGGCTGGGCTGCAGGTTCACTTACACTACAGCAAGGCACCAGAGCCAAATGCCATCCCCACAATCAGATAGACACCCCTTGATGCTGTACATGGCGCAGGCATACATCCAAATTATGTACACACGTCTGACCCCAGGATCTGGGAGAGGGTCAGGACCTGAGCCTCATCCCCAAGGTGGGTACAGGTTCTGCCTCTGCCTCCAAAAGATCTTCCTAGAATTTCTGGGCCTGTATTCTTTGTAAACTCATTTACAAATCCAGCCAACAGTGACACCTAATGATAATGTTAATAACTGCATGACCCCATTAAATCATATACAGAATATATCTCCATAAAGACATGCAACTACAGTATTGTACTTTCTCTATTTCAACATAGGAATATTTTGCTGAACATTTCATACCATGTAAGAAGGCAACGTTTTAAGTGATCCAGGTTCTGGTCTGTGTGTGAAAGGCCCTTCAAGCACTCCCCGTCTGAGCATGTGCAGTAAAAGCTTGGCATACATATTCCGGTTCTTGCGTCCCATGACTCCTGCTCCAGCTCCAGATGGGTCACATAATTTCTTGATCCACAGCGCACATCTCTGGCGTTCTATAGCATGTAAACAGAATTTTTTGAAACCACAATTATCTTTACAATGTAAAATAAACTATAAACAGTGGCAGAAGAGGAATGCATGGAGTTCTAGCAGCAGGGAATACACAGGTCAAATCCTCTACAAGGGAGCACCTATCCACAAAGAAAAGGGGGGAAAATACAGAGAGTCATCCCCATCCCTCTGGTATCTGCTTGGTGGCAGCCAGACTCAGTCTGGTATTGGCAGAGGCATCAAAGCAAGCTTCAATCACCCACTTGGCCACAAGAGAACAAGGTGACTGGAGAGAACTAGTGGAATTTATATCCTTACAAAAATAATTGAGAAGCTACACATTTCAAATTTTTAAAGTTAATGCAATGGGTTTTCAGTTGAGATAGGCAAACAAAAACTTGTATTTATATTGCGCCTTTAACGGAGTAAAACGTTCCAAGGCGTTGCACAGGAGTGTTGTCAAACATACGATTACCGGAATGCATACTACTCAATATCCATTGTAACCAATCTTTTGTAATATTCAAAACCTAAACAGAATCGAGGACAGCAGACCATTCCTTTTCTCAGCTTCTGAAAGACAAGTGTTTTAAATATCTAGAAAAACAAAAAATCATCACAGCACAGTAAACATAAACACACACACATAGAACTCAGCACAGCACATGCACAAATTGTGCATGTGCGAGTGAAGATGGTGCGTGTCAGTCGAATCCAAACCTGTGTACTGGACATCCACACACATGCAAGAGGGGACACTGCCTAGCAATCAGGTGTGGGGACCTTAGCCAATTTTCCCCACCTAGCCGAATGATACTGAAGCCAATTGAAAGCACTATCAATGCTGCAACTACAATCAAGTCAGTCAACAAAGACAGAGGAACAAACTATGGACCTGTCTGGTTGGCACAACTCACATGCTCAATGGATAAACTCACTAAGCCATCAGAACATTTTTTTTCAAAACTACTAGACTGTACCTTCTATGAAATATTGGTAAAATGGTTATCAAGGTAGCTACATTCGTGTCACTGTGTACACAGGACAAAATGTTCAAGCTCTTTTACTGCGATTTATGAAGTTTTCACAACCCTCAATTGTGCATCTGGTTTGAAATTCGCTTGTATCCATTCATTATTGCATAGGACATCAATTACAAAGCAAATAAATGTCATAACATTTCTCCTGAATCCAATAACAATTTCATCATGCTCTGTACTATTGATTCAAGGGTACTTTCATAGACCTAATTTCCATTTCAATGAATGGTCTTGTTTTTGTCAGATCACTGCTTTGCCATCACTTTAGAGCATCAGGCCGCTGGGAGAAGGAAATCTTTAGGAATAAATGGGGAGAAGACACAGTCCTCCATAATTCTCATTTTTTTTTTACAACAAAAACAGACTGTTAAAATTTAAACATGAAGTACTGACTCCCTCCCCAAGTTTGTGTGTGCAAATTCCAAAAAGGGTGTCCAAACTGCAGCCCATGAGCCATTTCTGGCATTCATCGCCCTGCAATCGAGCCCACTGAGCCCCAGGGTTTCAGTTCCACTTGTGCTTAGATTTGCTTTTACTCGCTGATTTGTCCTGTTTGAATATTGTGGGCCTGATGGTTTGGAAAGGGCTGTTTTTAGTGCGCTTGCTCAATGGTGGATAAATCCTAAATTAGAACACCCAGATCAGTTAGTATCAGCAACTTGAGATATATGCAAATTAATAAGAACATTGATTTAACACGCAACCCATGAGACTCCGCGATGGACCCCTGAGCAGCTCACAAAGACATAAAGTTTGGATAGCATGCTGTACACGAACTAGGAAACATATGGAACAGTCACTGCAAACATGGTTATTATAGAATATATGAAAGCAGTAAAAAACTGGAGGTAGTTACATTACACTAGATATACTAATATTTCACTCCTGCACAAACCAATATGTGCAGTCCAAAAACTCAGAAGCTACAGCTGAATTCAGATTCCAGGTAAAGCTCAAAGATTAAAATTGCATGAAATCTCACATGGAAAAAAATGTAACCCGGATATTGTTCAAGGCACAGTGGGCAATTACCAATAACTGAAAATGTTTTGAAACCACCTTAGAGAACGTGGTACATCACCTGGTATCAGACATAAATTTATTTTTCCATTTAGATCTTACCTGACTTGTGCACAAGTTTCAGAACATACGGTTTCATATCAACCAAGTAGTGGTCAAATTCGGAATCCAACTTATCCCAGGTTTCCTCCTGGTTGGCCATCGTGCTTCTTTAGTACACGTGTCCACAACTACCTGTTATCAATATAGAACGAAGAATTCAGTGGAACACAAGTTTTTTTTTAAATAAATAAGATTCTACCAGAAAGGTCGAATCACGCATCGCCATTCTCAGTCATCTCCCAGTAGGAAGTTACAGACTGCCAGAAAGCAGGTCAAGCCACCCTCGACAAATAAAATAAGCGGTATAGATACCTCGAATTAAGAATGGGAAGAAAATGGGTACCATTTTATATCAAATGTGAGTTCACTGCCATTTAAGACAATCTCTTCTCAGTGGACTGGATGGAACATTCGGGTTGCCAACGCTGGTTGGTGGCATTCCTGGAAGTTTTGATCACATGACATTCTGACCATGTGACATCTGTAAATGTTACTGCATTGACCTTATAAAAGGTTGGGTCCCCTATAGTTGAGTATCTTTGTTTGTGGTTTTTCGCCAGCAACTGTTGAGAAGTTTGCAGAACCAGGGGGTGGGGAAGAGAAACCAAGGGCACGGGAGCGATTCACTCAAGGGAAAGCAGAGGTGCAAGGTACTTTGATTCCACCAACAACTAATAGCAACTCACTGAAATTACAAGATACCTAATAGTAATACTGGTAACACTCAAATTCCTCTCATAACCAACACTAATACAATAACTGAATGATAGTCTATAATTGCTCCGCTATCTTACCTGTAAGTAGCAATCCTTATAGCCCCCTGATAATAAATCTGAAACCTCAACCAGAATCCCCCTGCACTGCACATCATCATCACAGGCAGTCCCTCGAAGTCGAGGAAGACTTGCTTCCACTCTAAAAGTGAGTTCTCAGGTGACTGTACAGTCCAATACAGGAATTACAGCCTCTGTCACAGGTGGGACAGTCGTTGAAGGAAAGGGTGGGTGGGGAGTCTGGTCTGCCGCACACTCCTTCCGCTTGTTTCCTGTATGATCTCGACAACGAGGCTCGAGGTGCTCAGCGCTCTCCCGGATGCTCTTCCTCCACTTCCAGCGGCCTTTGGCCAGGGATTCCCAGGTGTCAGTGGGGATGTTGCACTTTATCAAGGAGGCTTTGAGGCTGTCCTGGAAACGTTTTCTCTGCCCACCTGGGGATCGCTTGCCGTGCAGGAGTTCCGAGTAGAGCGCTGGAAGTCTTGAGTCCGGCATGCGGACAATGTGGTCCGTCCAACGGAGCTGGCTGAGTGTGGTCAGTGCTTCGATGCTAGGGATGTTGGCCTGATTGAGAACACTGATGTTCGTGCGTCTATCCTCCCAGGGGATTTGTAGGATCTTGCGGAGACATCGTTGGTGGCATTTCTCTAGGGATGTGAGGTGTCTGCTGTATATGGTCCACATCTCTCTGAGCCATGCAGGAGGGCGGGTATCACTACAGCCCTGCAGACCATAAGCTTGGTGCCAGATTTGAGGACCTGTTCCTCGAACACTCTCTTCCTCAGGCAACCGAAGGCTGCTTTGTTGTACTGGAGGCAGTGTTGGACCTCGTCGGCGATGTCTGTCCTTGCTGATAGTGGGCTCCCAAGGTATGGAAAGTGGTCCACGTTATCCAAGGCTGCACCGTGGATTTTGATAGGTTCAGTCCGGCTCCCCAGTCGATGCCACTTTTAAATAGGCCCAATCCTCTCTTTCTCTCACCTTGAAATCTGGTTTGGCCCAAAGCTCTGTGTGAAGATGACAATTCTGAACTGGGAGCCTCAGTCAGAGTTGATCTGCACTTTGGACTTCTCCCATCAAAATTGGCCGGCACCAACCAACCTGAGCCAAACCAAGATCGCACAAAGGCCAACAAGCTCGGTGTTTGATTCACTTCTCACATGAAATGTAATCCTGAACTTAGCACTTAAATTTCTCAACCTCTCCCTGGCCTCAGACTCAATAAGGAATAGTTTTAATAGAATTATAGAAATTGCAGCACAGGAGGGGCCATTCGGCCTCCGGTGCCTGTGCCAGTACTGATGCTCTCTGCTCTAACCTCATTCCCCCAGATTTTTCTGTATTCCTCCTTTACAAATATTTATCCAATTCCCTTTTAACTTGTGTTGTGATCTCTACCTCAATAGCATCCCATAATCTTATAGCCCTCAGTTCAAGAACCTTCCTTCACCCATACTCCTTGGTGCTTCCAGTGAGAATCCTGTGTCTCCATCCCCTTATTCCCAATTCTCTCACCAGTGGAAACAATGTTCACTCTTTACCCACAGTAAACTCCCCAGGTTTCACTCACCCCTTTATTGGCTGCACCTCACTAGGTGCCGCTTCCACTCACCACCTTGCTGCTGCTGCTGCCCTCAGCTCTGTGGAAAATGCCAATTACCAAGCCCACTCCATTCCCCAGATTGCCTCTATCCCACTCGCTGAAGCCTTAATCTGCTATACCCCCTGCCTGATCCATCCAACCTACTGTCTCGGAGACTCCCAGATAATCCGAGAAGGTTAGTAACCCGATAGAACAATGAACTGAGATTGAAAGTCAGCTCTGCCTGTTATGAAAGTGCTTCTTAAAAGAGCTTTGAAAATTTCCAGCGTCAGCCATGGCTCAGTGGTATTACTCTTGCGTCTAAGTCAGAAGGTTGTGGGTTCAAGCCCCACTCGCTCTTGAGCACATAATCGAGGCTGACACTTCAGAACAGTACGTAGGGAGTGCTGGACTGTCAGAGGCGCCATTTTTCAGACGAGACATTAAACCAAGGTCCCTTCTGCCCTCTCAGGTGGATGTAAAAGATCCCATGACACAATTCAAATGAAGGCAGGGAAGTTTTCCCAGTGTCCTGGACAATATTTATCCCTCAAACCAACATCACAAACAGATTATCGGTCACTAATCTCGTTACGATTTGGCTGCCACGTTTCCTATGTTACAACTGTAATTATACTTCAAAAGTCAACCTTGACCCCCAGCATCCCTCACTCAGGAGAAACAAGTTGCTTTGACGTCATGACGAATGCAACTTTCATGACGTCACCACATTCCAGGGCTCGTCGACCACTGTTCACACGATCTCGCTCCCCATTGGTCGGAAACTCCAGAGCCCCGCCCCACTCGCTCCCTATTGCCTTGACCTCCCTTGCTGCTGCTCCCCAGTGCAGACCAGGATAGGTTGCACATTCCAGCTGCACACTGTGGGGACGTGATTGGGGCCCAGGAGAGGCGTGAGTTCGGGACCAGGGGCAGCATGGGCCAGCCCACACTGCGATATGTGTGCGCACTCGGTCTGTGTAGCAGAGTAGGTCTCCAGGCATCTTGGGTAATCCTTGCCACTGGACCAAGACCTAACTCTGTCAAGCCCGAGTGTGCAACGGCCACCACACATTAAAAAAATCCACGCACAGGCATCTTCCACCCTTCAGGATGCAGTTCAGGACCTGGAATATTAGGTCCTTCATTGGAACATCTGTGAACTTATTCTTTTTTGGCGTGGAAGCAAGTCATCCTCGTTTCGAGGGACTGCCTATGATGATGACTTCAAAAGTACTTCATTGGCTTAGGACATACTGAGAAAACAAAAGACATTATACAAATACGAGTTTGTTCTTTCTTCAGCCTAATTCCTGGGTGAGAGTGCTGCACAGAATTAATATTTTTGTTCTCGTGTGAGAAATATCACATTAATACATTACAAATTAGAGTTGAGACATATTGTGAATGCCGCATAGAAGGAGCTTTACACCATAGCTAAGGATTCAGAAGTACTTGCGGGCACTGGTGAGAAAAATGCTCCTTTCACCAGCACAGAAATCTGCCATTTTGATTAGCACAGGAGAAAAAAAGATTTAAAATATTTTTCTTCCATGTTTATCCAGATAATATACTTGTTAAAAACCAGTCCTTGTTCTCAAAGCACAACAGACAAATCAAAAAAGATAAAGCTCTTTGTGACTACTGATTAAAACACTGAACTGACACCCCCACCCCGCCCCACACGCCAGGATTGTCTTGAATATACTGCTTCCCCAAATTCCCCTGGACCACGAGGCCCAGCAAAGAAGGCAGACCAGTGACATGCTCCCAGACCTCCACCTATGCTTTCAACAGCTGAATTAATGAATCAGTGTAATATTAGAGTACTCCTACACAAATTAATGTCCAAATTCTAAGCTGACCACAGGTTGCTTGTGTTTTACTTTGACTGGCAACAGTACATGTTTAAAAATAAGGTGAGAGTCCTCCCCATCTTAAGTCTGCCATTTGGAGGATCACAGCAATATATGAGGTAGCAGCTTGCAATGGCAGAACAGGAATAAGTAAAGAACATTAGGCAGCATTTCATTTTTGTACAGTTTTGTGAACTCAAGAACAAGTGTTCCATCCAGTTGGCCTATTGCTGGTGCAATAGGTCTTCAATTGCAGCTATCTACTCAAATCCAATTTACCTGCCCCATTTCTGTTCCCTTTTATATTTTGCTTTTCAAATACTTATCATATTATATTATCTGTCAACCTTGTCACTATAAAGCAATCACTGTGGCAAAAAAGTCAAACTTTTGCTGTTTGCTTCAATTTTACGTTCTCTTTTCTATTATTTTTTGTCCTTATGTCTCATAATTAAAGCTCAGATACTTGAAACAAACTTGGAAGGCAGCTACTTGGCAACTCCACTGCATACAGCATACAAATCACAACATTACTTGCAGAGGAACTGCCCAACTATCTTTACTCAGGAGTTTTATTGGCAAATTCAAAACTGTGAGCATCAGCAAAGATACCATCACACTAATAAACAAAAGTACTTGGATTTGGGTAAAAGGTAGAAAATGTGCTTGTTGGCAAGCTGGCTCACAGTACTGAAATACTCAGCTCCCTGAGCATTTCGCAAAGATATACTGGGTATCGTAACACTATAGTACCAGGATTCTATCACAAGAGGGCATCAGCAAGTTATTGCATGCTCTTCCGAATGACAACAATTGGTACTGCACCATTTCAGTAAGCTCAGTTCTCCATTTCTTTGCAATATTGTACATAGGATAACATTTAAACTGGAAGGGGAGACAAGGTACCAATACTACAAGAACTTGTGTGTGTGTGTGTGTGTGTGTGTGTGTGTGTGTGTGTGTGTGTGTGTGTGTGTGTGTGTGTATATATATAATTAATCGCGGTTTTAAATGTAGAAAGACATCCCAAATACATTATGGACCCATAATCAAGAAAAAAGGAATGCCGAACCAAAGAAGAAGGAAATATTAGGAGAGGTGACCACAAGCTTAGTCAAAAAGGTGGGCTTTAAGAAGGGTCGTAAAGGAGATGAGGGAGGGAATTCCTTAGCGTGGGGCCTAGGTAGCTGAAAGCACAGCTGTCAATGGTGGGGCAAAGAGAGGATGATGCACAGGAGCCAGTCAGAGGAACAGAGTATTTTGGAATAGGTGGTTGTAGGGCTGGAGGACGTTAGACGACAGGGAAGGGCGAGGCACGAAAGGGTATCAACATAAGGATGTAAATTTTAAATTTAAGTCATTGGGAACCGGGAGCCAATGTCGGCCAGCGAGGACAGGAGTGATGGCTGAGCAGGAGTTGATGTGGGGTGAGATACGGGCAACAGTTCTGAATGAGCTGAAGTTTCCAGAGGGTGGAGGATGGGAGGCTGGCCAGGAGTGCATTGAAATAGTCAGGTCTAGAGGTGACAAATGTA
The DNA here is from genome assembly GCF_044704955.1 of Pristiophorus japonicus. Classification (NCBI taxonomy): domain Eukaryota; kingdom Metazoa; phylum Chordata; class Chondrichthyes; family Pristiophoridae; genus Pristiophorus; species Pristiophorus japonicus. The sequence continues at coordinate 131,719,713 of NC_091992.1, read as the reverse complement.
TGGATGAAGGCTTCAGCAGCAGAGGTAGGGGCAGAGGCAAATGATGTTACAGAGTTGGAAGTAGATCGACTTTGTGATGGAAAGGATAGAGGGTCAGAAGCCCAGCTCAAAATCAAATAGGACACCACGGTTTGATTCAGTCCAAGGCAGTAGCCAGGGAGGGGATGGAATCAGTGGCAAGGGTATGGAGTCTGTGTCGGTGCCGAAGGTAATGAGGAAATTTCAGCTCTACCAAGACTGGACGTTAGGTAAGCAATATGACAACACAAAGGCAGTGAAGAAGGGGTTGAGGGAGGTGGTGGTGTAGTAACATTAAGAGAGCTGCACACCAACCTAAAATGACAACATAACTCCCAACTCACATCATGATCGGACTCAAGAATGGAGGATGTCATTTGTTGTTTGCATTTGTCGTCATGGAGAACTCCACTGAGATGCCAAGCGAGACTTAACAAATGCTCTGGGGTTATTTTGAACCTCCTGGAGATTTTAGCAACTTATTTCATATTTTGAGTGCAGACAATGCCATCTGTGCTCTAAAAACATTCAAATTTACCAGCTGAGAGCAGAGCTCTGCACATGCATGGAGCAGCTTTCCCTGGCCAGTAAAGTGCAATTTGTAACACAAAGCACACAGCACAAATTGGCAATCACTTTTGCCTATAAAACAACCATGAATGCCCTTCAAAAGTAATTAGTTAGTTGTGAAGCACTTTGGGACTACTGAGGACGTGAAATGAACGACATAAATGCGAAATCTTCCTTTCTTCCTGACTGGCTGCCAATTGCCCTGTATGGATGCTGGTCTCAGACTGGTAGTTCACTAAAACTGGATCAGAAGATGTTCAGCTGCATCTTTTATCAGTTATCTGAGCCCTCAGCTATCTATGTTGGAAAAGCACTTGTTCTACAAAATATAGAGATAAGCCTCATGGGCCATTTTAATTCCATTTTCAGGCAATTTCTTCCCTCCACCAGCATTGCCAGTAAAAATCAACTCAAACAAAAGAAAAGCCAACAAAAAATTAGCGGTTCCCAACTATGGTCAACTTTTTCTCTGATTAATAAACAATGAGAATTTTGGCCACAATATGCACAGTGTAACAAAGTGGAAAAGTGTGAGTGCAACATTACAAGGCGAGTTAACGATTACAACCATGCCACCGAGAAAAAAAAATCAAACATTTCTCATTATGGAAAGAGTCACAGGACTCCTGTCATTGGTGGAGGACAAAGATGAAGTCACCAACATTTGCTCCCGAGGATAATGGAAATAAAACATACAGGTGACCCAGAAAGTGGAAGAAAATCTTAAAGCAAAAGTCATTGAAATGTACAATACATAGGCCCAAAAAATGCGGTATATTGCCTCCGATCACAAAAATTTCCATGAAAGTACCTGGTAGTCCCAGAGGTTCGGAGACTTGCGGTCCTGGCTCTTTACGCAAAGGCCTTCGTAGGGGCCAACGTATCCCAGGAGCATGTGGATTCCGTACAGATCTCTAGGATCACATGAGCCAGCCCAACCTATCAGAGTAGGGGAATCCCCAATCATACTTATGGTACTTCCTTATAAATGGAACCACCGTAAATATGAATACCCCCAAAAACACAGAAACACTGAAAATAACTTTTTTTTTTTAAATCACATTTCAAATAAATAAAACATGAATTTAATTAATTATTTAAAACAAAAATGTATTTTTTTGGAAAATAAATTCACATATTTTAATGGGTCTAAAAATAAACTTACCTTATTTAACAGGATTTTAAATATTTATATTATTTAAAAATTTTTATTTTTCTGCACTTTAAAAGTCTTACGTTGATAAAAAGCGGGCCTTATGCCTTCTTTTTTCAGTTGTGAGAATTTGAAGAATATTCGCTGGGCAGGAGTTGGACAAATAACCCAAGTCTCTGCCCGCAGAGGTCCTTTAGTTTTGGAGACGTGCGATCGGTCAAGAGAATTTTTGCGGGGATCCCTCGGGTGTGAGTGCACCTCGTACGCACCTGTGGGGAGCGCGATTTCAGGCCCAATATTTTGCTATAGATCAAGACAAATAAGTTCTGAAATTCATTTTGTTGATCATCTTCAGCACGCACAAGGAAAAAGTTATTTCCATGGGGTAATCCTGGAGGAAAGAAACAACATGCTATAAATACCAAAGGAGATCTGATCAAATTCCTACGCTGAATCAGGAAGAATGGCAGTTGTTCAAATATACCTCCCAAAATGTTATACAAATCTACGCAAAAAGAAGTTTAAAATGACCTCAGTACCCAGCAAAGAGCAATCAAATAACTTGATTCACCAGCTGAAATTATATCAGATATTCGCTTCATTTTAAACAACTTTGCTTTCATGAGTTTGAGAGAATCTATAATAAGCATTATTTACTGAGAATGCTCAGAGTAGGATGTGGTACTTTTCCACCAACTGTCAAGAATTTGAATCAAAATCAGTAAAAATAAGATTGTCAGGCCAGAATCATTACACTGCTGAAGCAGACCAGATCTTTATAGCTTTCAAAGTTGACACTGTGGATCTTCAGGAACTAGTGGTTAATGGAAAAACAAGGCTTCTTTACAGGCAGCAATAATCTTGAATTCCCCCACATGGAAAATACTTCCTTTCCAGCAACATTCCTCTTGACATCATTTTTCATCTTTCAGGTGAAACGTAAAAGTTCCCATGGCACTATTTCGAAGAAGAGCAAGGGAATTATCCCTGGTGTACTGGCCAATATTGATCCCTCAATCAACACAACAAAAAAATTATCTGGTCATTATCATATTGCTGTTTGTGGGAGCTTGCTGTGTGCAAATTTAATGCCTCATTTCCTACAGTACAGCAGTGACTAGACTCCAAATCATCATTATCATAGGCAGTCCCTCAGAATCGAGGAAGACTTGCTTCCACTCTTAAAATGAGTCCTCAGGTGGCTGATATTGTGTTCCAAACACAGATGAGGCGGTCCACAGGGAGGTTAAAGTAATAGTGACCTCAGTCTTTAATAAGACACTCCAGAGTGAGGAACAGGCCTGAGGGGCCGGCTTATATACAGACCTCCCAAGGGATGCTGGGATCCCTTGAAACTTCAGTGAATGAGCTCCCTGGTAGCAGAACATGGGAATGCATGCTTTACAAATACACAACATCATTCCCACTCCCAAAGTCAAAGTGAAAACTATTTACAAGGTGAGGCGGTCGGGAGCCTTTCTTTCCCTGGTGGACCGCCTCGGTACAAATGTCTGTTCTGGTGTGTTGGCTGTGCCCTCGCTGGGCTGGTGTGTTGTTGGCCTTGCAGGGCTGCTAGGTGAGCCTGGCCTTGCTGGGCTGTTGGGCGTGATGGGTTCGATTTCCTGGTCCGGCGTGGTGTCGTTGATCCTTTGGGTGTGTGTTGTGGGCTCGAAAAAGGTGGTGTCTGCTGTGGGTTGTTCAGGGCAGTCTGTGAACTGCAGCCTCGTTTGGTCCAGGTGCTTTCTGCAAATTTGTCCATTGTCTAGTTTGACTACAAACACCCTACTCCCCCTTATTGAGCTATCACCGTGCCCGCGATCCACTTGGGACCATGTCCATTGTTTAGCACATACACAGGGACATTTAGATCAATTTCCCATGACACAGTGGCACGATCATCTTTACATTTTGTTGCTGCCGCCTGCTCTCTACCTGATCATGCAGGTTGGGGTGAACCAGCAAGAGTCTGGTTTTAAGTGTCCTTTTCATGAGTAACTCAGCCAGGGGCACCCCTGTGAGCGAGTGGGGTCTCGTGCGGTAGCTGAGCAGTACTCTGGACAGGCAGGTTTGGAGTGAGCCTTCTGTGATTCGTTTAAGGCTCTGTTTGATGGTTTGTACTGCCCGCTCTGCCTGCCCATTGGAGGCTGGTTTAAACGGGGCCGAGGTGACATGTTTGATCCCATTGCGGGTCATGAATTCTTTAAATTCGGCACTGGTGAAACATGGCCCGTTGTCACTGACCAGTATGTCAGGCAGGCCGTGGGTGGCAAACATGGCCCTCAGGCTTTCAATGGTGGCGGTGGCGGTGCTTCCCGACATTATTTCACATTCATTCCATCTTGAAAAAGCATCCACCACCACCAGGAACATTTTACTGAGAAACGGCCCCGCATCGTCGACATGGATCCTCGACCATGGTCTGGAGGGCCAGGACCACAAACTTAGTGGTGCCCCTCTGGACGCGTTGCTCAACTGAGCAGAGAGAGTCCTGTGTACGGCAATGCAACCTAAGTCAGAGTTGATACCGGGCCACCACATGTGGGATCTGGCTATCGCTTTCATCATTACTATACCCGGGTGTGTGTTGTGGAGATCCGAGATGAACGTCTCCCTGCCCTTTTTTGGTAGCACTACGCGGTTACCCCACAACAGGCAGTCTGCCTGAATGGACAGCTCGTCCTTTCGATGCTGGAAAGGCTTGATTGGCTCTTGCATTTCAACGGGGATGCTGACCCAGCTCCCATGCAGTACACAATTTTTTTTACGAGGGACAGCAGAGGATCTTGGCTGGTCCAAGTCCTAATCTGGCGGGCCGTGACAGATGAGTTATCATTTTCAAACGCTTCCATGACCATCAACAAGTCTGCTGGCTGCGCCACCATTAACACGTTTGCAGGCTGCGCCATTTCCACCCCCGTGGTGGGCAATGGTAGCCGAATGAGAGCATCCGCACAGTTCTCGGTGCCTGGTCTTGGCGGATGGTATAGTTATACGCTGATAGCGCGAGTGCCCACCTTTGTATGCGGGCTGAGGCATTAGTATTTATCCTTGTTTTCAGCGAACAGGGATGTGAAGGGCTTGTGATAATGGGTGACTTTAATATGCACATAGATTGGGCTAGCCAAACTGGAAGCAATACGGTGGAGGAGGATTTCCTGGAGTGCACAAGGGATGGTTTTCTAGACCAATATGTCGAGGAACCAACTAGGGGGGAGGCCATCTTAGACTGGGTGTTGTGTAATGAGAGAGGATTAATTAACAATCTCATTGTGCGAGGCCCCTTGGGGAAGAGTGACCATAATATGGTGGAATTCTGCATTAGGATGGAGAATGAAACAGTTAATTCAGAGACCATGGTCCAGAACTTAAAGAAGGCTAACTTTGAAGGTATGAGGCATGAATTGGCTAAGATAGATTGGCGAATGATACTTAAGGGGTTGACTGTGGATGAGCAATGGCAGACATTTAGACACCACATGGATGAATTACAACAATTGTACATTCCTGTCTGGCGTAAAAATAAAAAAGGGAAGGTGGCTCAACCGTGGCTATCTAGGGAAATCAGGGATATTATTAAAGCCAAGGAAGTGTCATACAAATTGGCCAGAAATAGCAGCGAACCTGGGGACTGGGAGAAATTTAGAACTCAGCAGAGGAGCACAAAGGGTTTGATTAGGGCAGGGAAAATGGAGTACGAGAAGAAGCTTGCAGGGAACATTAAGGCGGATTGCAAATGTTTCTATAGGTATGTAAAGAGAAAAAGGTTAGTAAAGACAAACGTAGGTCCCCTGCAGTCAGAATCAAGGGAAGTCATAACGGGGAACAAAGAAATGGCAGACCAATTGAACAAGTACTTTGGTTCAGTATTCACTAAGGAGGACACAAACAACCTTCCGGATATAAAAGGGGTCAGAGGGTCTAGTAAGGAGGAGGAACTGAGGGAAAAGTTTATTAGTCGGGAAATTGTGTTGGGGAAATTGATGGGATTGAAGGCCGGTAAATCCCCAGGGCCTGATGGACTGCATCCCAGAGTACTTAAGGAGGTGGCCTTGGAAATAGCGGATGCATTGACAGTCATTTTCCAACATTCCATTGACTCTGGATCAGTTCCTATCGAGTGGAGGGTAGCCAATGTAACCCCACTTTTTAAAAAAGGAGGGAGAGAGAAAGCAGGGAATTATAGACCGGCCAGCCTGACCTCAGTAGTGGGTAAAATGATGGAATCAATTATTAAGGATGTCATAGCAGCGCATTTGGAAAATGGTGACATGATAGGTCCAAGTCAGCATGGATTTGTGAAAGGGAGATCATGCTTGACAAATCTTCTGGAATTTTTTGAGGATGTTTCCAGTAAAGTGGACAAAGGAGAACCAGTTGATGTGGTATATTTGGACTTTCAGAAGGCTTTCGACAAGGTCCCACACAGGAGATTAATGTGCAAAGTTAAAGCACATGGGATTGGGGGTAGTGTGCTGACGTGGATTGAGAACTGGATGTCAGATAGGAAGCAAAGAGTAGGAGTAAATGGGTACTTTTCAGAATGGCAGGCAGTGACTAGTGGGGTACCGCAGGGTTCTGTGCTGGGGCCCCAGCTGTTTACATTGTACATTAATGATTTAGACGAGGGGATTAAATGTAGTCTCTCCAAATTTGCGGATGACACTAAGTTGGGTGGCAGTGTGAGCTCCGAGGAGGATGCTATGAGGCTGCAGAGTGACTTGGATAGGTTAGGTGAGTGGGCAAATGCATGGCAGATGAAGTATAATGTGGATAAATGTGAGGTTATCCACTTTGGTGATAAAAGCAGAGAGACAGACTATTATCTGAATGGTGACAGATTAGGAAAAGGGAAGGTGCAACGAGAGCTGGGTGTCATGGTACATCAGTCATTGAAGGTTGGCATGCAGGTACAGCAGGCGGTTAAGAAAGCAAATGGCATGTTGGCCTTCATAGCGAGGGGATTTGAGTACAGGGGCAGGGAGGTGCTGCTACAGTTGTACAGGGCCTTGGTGAGGCCACACCTGGAGTATTGTGTACAGTTTTGGTCTCCTAACTTGAGGAAGGACATTCTTGCTATTGAGGGAGTACAGCGAAGATTCACCAGACTGATTCCCGGGATGGTGGGACTGACCCATCAAGAAAGACTGGATCAACTGGGCTTGTATTCACTGGAGTTCAGAAGAGTGAGAGGGGACCTCATAGAAACGTTTAAAATTCTGACGGGTTTGGACAGGTTGGATGCAGGAAGAATGTTCCCAATGTTGGGGAAGTCCAGAACCAGGGGTCACAGTCTAAGGATAAGGGGTAAGCCATTTAGGACCGAGATGAGGAGAAACTTCTTCACCCAGAGAGTGGTGAACCTGTGGAATTCTCTACCACAGAAAGTTGTTGAGGCCAATTCACTAAATATATTCAAAAGGGAGTTAGATGAAGTCCTTACTACTCGGGGGATCAAGGGGTATGGCGTGAAAGCAGGAAGGGGGTACTGAAGTTTCATGTTCAGCCATGAACTCATTGAACGGCGGTGCAGGCTAGAAGGGCTGAATGGCCTGCTCCTGCACCTATTTTCTATGTTTCTATGTTTCTATGATCGGTTTCCAGCTCAAATTTGAGGCCAAACAGGTACTGATGCATTTTCTTTACCCCGAAAACACACGCTAATGCTTCTTTCTCAATCATGCTGTGGGTCCTCTTGGCCTTAGACAAGCTCCTGGAAGCATAGGCGACAGGTTGCAACTTCCCCGCAACGTTAGCTTGTTGTAATACACACCCAACTCCATATGACAACGCGTCACATGCTAGCACAAGTCTTTTACACGGGTTATACAATACAAGCAGCTTGTTGGAACATAAAATTTTTCTGGCTTTCTCAAAAGCAATTACTTGTTTTTTTTCCCCATACCCAGTTCTCACCTTTGTGCAATAACACATGTAGGGGCTCTAAAAAGGTGCTTAACCCCGGTAGGAAGTTACCAAAATAGTTGAGGAGTCCCAGGAACGACTGCAGCTCCATGACGTTCTGTGCCCTGGGCACGTTCCTGATAGCCTCGATCTTGGCGTCTGTGGGCCGAATGCCGTCCGCCACGATCTTTCTCCCCAGAAACTCCACTTCTGTTGCCATGAAGACACATTTCAACCTCTTCAGCTGCAGCCCTACGCAATCCAGTCGCTGGAGGACCTCCTCCAGGTTTTGTAGGTGCTCGGCTTTGTCCTGACCCGTGACCAATAATGTCATCCTGAAAGACCACCGTGTGTGGTACCGACTTGAGTAGGCTCTCCATGTTTCTCTGGAAGATCGCTGCAACTGACCGAATTGCAAACGGGCATCTGTGTTGTAGATGAACAGTCCCGTGTGTGTGTTGATGCAGGTGAGGCCCTTCGAAGACTCCTCCAGCTCCTGCGTCAAGTAGGCCGAAGTCAGGTCGAGCTTGATGAACATCTTGCCTCCTGCCAGCGTCGCAAATAGGTTGTCTGCCTTAGGTAGTAGGTATTGGACCTGTAACGAGCAACGATTAATCGTTACTTTATAATCGCCGCAGATCCTGACCATGCCATCACTTTTGAGTACTGGAACAATCGGGCTGGCCCACTCACTGAATTACACTGGGGAGATGATGCCCCCGCATTGCAGCCTGTCCAACTCGATTTCCACTCTCTCCCTCATCATGTGAGGTACCGCTCGCGCCTTGTGGTGAAATGTTCAGAGGCACGACCCAAAGAACATAAGAATTTGGAACAGGAGTAGGCCATCTAGCCCCTCGAGCCTGCTCCGCCATTCAATAAGATCATGGCTGATCTGGCCATGGACTTAGCTCCACTTACCCGCCCTCTCCCCGTAACCCTTAATTCCCTTATTGGTTAAAAATCTATCTATCTGTGACTTGAATACATTCAATGAGCTAGCCTCAACTGCTTCCTTGGGCAGAGAATTCCACAGATTCACAACCCTCTGGGAGAACAAATTCCTTCTCAACTCGGTTTTAAATTGGCTCCCCCGTATTTTGAGGCTGTGCCCCCTAGTTCTAGTCTCCCCGACCAGTGGAAACAATCTCTCTGCCTCTATCTTTTCTATCCCTTTCATGATTTTAAATGTTTCTATAAGATCACCCCTCATCCTTCTGAACTCCAACAAGTAAAGACCCAGTCTACTCAATCTATCATCATAAGGTAACCACCTTATCTCCGGAATCAGCCTAGTGAATAGTCTCTGTACCCCCTCCAAAGCTAGTATATCCTTCCTTAAGTAAGGTGACCAAAACTGCACGCAGTACTCCAGGTGCAGCCTCACCAATACCCTGTACAGTTGCAGCAGGACCTTCCTGCTTTTGTACTCCATCCCTCTCGCAACGAAGGCCAACATTCCATTCGCCTTCCTGATTACCTGCTGCACCTGCAAACTAACTTTTTAGGATTCATGCACAAGGATAAAAACAAAAAAAGGGGGGAAAAAAAAAAAGGGCCTTGTAAATGTCTGGAGTGTCACCCAGGTCGGGTGGCACCGTTTAATGTTTTATGTTTTCGCAGGTAAACTCAAAAGAGTTTCATGCACAAGGATCCCCAGGTCCCTCTGCACCTCAGCATGTTGTAATTTCTCCCCATTCAAATAATATTCCCTGTTACTGTTTTTTTTCCCCCCCAAGGTGGATGACCTCACACTTTCCGACATTGTATTCCATCTGCAAAACCTCAGCCCATTCGCTTAACCTATTTGAATCTCTTTGCAGCCTCTGTGTCCTCTACACAACCCGCTTTCCCACTAATCTTTGTGTCATCTGCAAATTTTGTTACACTACACTCTGTCCCCTCTTCCAGGTTATCCAAGTATATTGTAAACAGTTGTGGTCCCAGCACCAATCCCTGTGGCACACCACTAACCACCAATTTCCAACCCGAAAAGGACCCATTTATCCCGACTCTCTGCTTTCTGTTAGCCAGCCAATTCTCTATCCTTGCTAATACATTTCCTCTGACTCCGCGTACCTCTATCTTCTGCAGTAACCTTTTGTGTGGCACCTTATCGAATGCCTTTTGGAAATATAAATACACCACATCCATCGGTACACCTCTATCCACCATGCTCGTTATATCCTCAAAGAATTCCAGTAAATTAGTTAAACATGATTTCCCCTTCATGAATCCATGCTGCGTCTGCTCGATTGCACTATTCCTATCTAGATGTCCCGCTATTTCTTCCTTAATGATCGCTTCAAGCATTTTCCCCACTACAGATGTTAAACTAACCGGCCTATAGTTACCTGCCTTTTGTCTGCCCCCTTTTTTTTTTTAAACAGAGGTGTTACATTAGCTGCTTTCCAATCCGCTGGTACCTCCCCAGAGTCCAGAGAATTTTGGTAGATTATAACGAATGCATCTGCTATAACTTCCGCCATCTCTTTTAATACCCTGGGATGCATTTCATCAGGACCAGGAGACTTGTCGACCTTGAGTCCCATTAGCCTGTCCAGCACTACCCCCCTAGTGATAGTGATTATCTCAAGGTCCTCCCTTCCCACATTCCTGTGACCAGCAATTTTTGGCATGGTTTTTGTCTCTTTCACTGTGAAGACCGAAGCAAAATAATTGTTTAAGGTCTCAGCCATTTCTACGTTTCCGATTATTAAATCCCCCTTCTCATCTTCTAAGGTGTGGATATCTGAACGGAATATATGGAATTAAGGACAGTAAAGTAAACGGGATATATGAAAATGTATAAGCCATGGAAGAATAGCTGGGAGAATGTCAGATTGCAAATAGTGCAACATCAGCATAGCTAACAGTCTGTCTCAAGGTTTCAAGTCACTAATCCTGCCAATAATATATAATTGTAACATGAAATACATCTGCAGAATTGCAAGGTCTCAGTAAATAGTCACACCATTAGATTGAAACATTTGGAGGCAATACTTGAGCTTTCAAGAAGAACATCTCATATAGATTGACTAATGAGTGACTGAGTTAGACTGTCAATCCATTTATATTTTGTTATCTGATTTCAAAACTGTATAACTGTTAACGCTTTACGATGTAACTTCACCTATCCGTAGGGAGTGTGTACGCTCTATCCAGAGAGTATATCTTCTGTCTGATAGGTCTTACTGGCCGGTAATAAAGACTGCTTTGTTCAAAGCACAAGAGGTATTCGACTCAGTAATTTTACTGAACCAGATTGAGGTAAAAGAATCCAGAAATTAACAAAGGGACCAACATTTACTTTAGTCACTCTTTTCCGTTTTATATATCTGTAAAAACTTTTACTATCTGGGACCAAGTGGATCTGCACCTTCGCCCCGGAAAAGTTTCCAATGCCTGGCTCAAAAAGGGAAGGAAATTTGTTAAGAACCTGGGTACTTGAGGCCTCATCGACATGTGATAGCGCTCGGATGTCATCCCAGTTCCAGCGGATTTTGCTCAGCCAGCTCCTTCCAAGCAGTGTGGGGCCATTGCCCAGGACAATCCAGAGTGGCAGTTCGTGCACCTTGCCCTCATAGGTGACCTTGACCATGGCGCTGCCGAGGACAGTGATAAGCTGTTTGGTGTACGTTCTCAGTTTCGTGTGGATGGGGCTCAGGGCTGGTCTGAATGCCTTGTTGCACCACAGTCTCTCAAACATCATTTTATTCATGATGGATTGGCTAGCGCCAGTGTCCAGTTCCATGGCTACGGGTAAGCCATTCAATTTTACGTTTAGCATTATAGGTGGACATTTCGTCAAAAATGTGTGCACCCCGTGTACTTCAGCATCTGCGTCCTCTCGGAGGCTCGAAATTGCTTTGATCCACCACAGACCGATCTTCCTCTGCCACGTGATGGTTAGCAGGTTTTGCAGAGCTTGCAGCTCGTTTGGAAGCGCGTTGGAGGTGCCCCATTGTTCCACAGCTCTTGCAAACATACCCTTTGAAGCGGCATGAATAGGCTGAATGGAAGCCTCCACAATGCCAACAAGGTGTGAATTGCCTTGCATTGATCCTTTGTTGGGGACTCAGTCATCTGGGTTACCTGAGGCCTGCTGGCAGTTGCAGACTCGTGGGCTCTACCCTGTACATTTCTGTTCGCAAACACAGTTCCAGTTAATTTATGAACATTGCCAGCACTTGTGTGCTGAGAGATTGGTTTGGTGTTATCACTGGTGGACATAAACGCCTGTGCTGTCGCAATGGCCTTACTGAGGGTCGGTGTCTCTACAGTCAAAAGTTTTCGTAGGATGGTCTCGTGGCCAATGCCCAGTCCAAAAAAGTCTCTGAGCATTTGCTCCAGGTAGCCATCAAACTCACATTGTCCTGCAAGTCGCCTTAGTTCGGCGACGTAGCTCGCCACTTCCTGACCTTCAGATCGCTGGCACATGTAGAACCGATACCTCGCCATCAGCACGCTCTCCCTCAGCACGCTCTCCCTCAGCTTAAGGTGCTCCCAAACCAGTGTACACAGCTCCTCATACAACTTAGCTGTGGGTTTCACCGGAGCCAGAAGATTCTTCATGAGGCTGTAGGTCGGTGCCCCGCAGACTGTGAGGAGGACCGCTCTCCTTTTTGCAGTGCTTCGTTCTCCGTCCAGCTCGTTGGCTACAAAGTACTGGTCTAGCCGTTCGACATAGGCTTCCCAGTCCTCACCCTCCGAGAACTTCTCCAGGATGCCCACAGTTTGCTGCATCTTTGCGTGGGTTCGTATTCTCGTCGCCAGTTATTGTGTTCCTAACACAGATGAGGCTGCCCACAGGGAGGTTAAAGTAACAGTGACCTCATTCTTTAATAAGACACTCCAGAGTGAGGAACAGGCCTTAGGGACCGGCTTATATAGTGCTCCCAAGGGATGCTGGTATCCTTTGGGACTTCAGGGGATGAGTTCCCTGGTGGCGAAACATGGGAGTGCATGCTTTACAGATACACAACAGCTGAACAGTCCAATACGAGAACCACAGTCCCTGTCACAGGTGAGAGATAGTCATTGAGGGAATGGATGGTTTGCCGCACGCTCTTTCCACTGCCTGTGCTTGATTTCTGCATGCTCTCGGCAATGAGACTCGAGGTGTTCAGCGCCTTCCCGGATGCACTTCGTCAACTTCGGGCAGTCTTTGGCCAGGGACTCCCAGGTGTCAGTGGGGATGTTGCACTTTATCAGGGAGGCTTTGAGGGTGTCCTTGTAATGTTCCACTCCAAAAGTACTTCATTGGCTGTAAAGCGCTTTGAGACATCTGGTGATCGTGAAAGGCGCTATATAAATCCAAGTCTTTCTTTTTTTTCTTTTACAGATTAATTCTGACTTTTCAGAACACTCTGTATTTACCAACCAAATAGACAAGCAAGCAACATAGTCATGAGTGCATTACTGCAAATCCACTTACTGGATAAATATACCCTGTGAGATATGTACATGTATTTTGCTTATATAATGGGTATAACAAACATTTAATATTGTTAGAAAACCATGTGTAACTAGTGATAAATACCGACAGACTTACCACTAGATTAATATAACATAGAATGTAGCGACAGTACAATTTTTCTGCAGAGCAATTTTCAGGGAGGTTTGTCAACACAATGTTTGTTCTGTATCACATGATTATCAGCAGCATGCAGATGTTCTAGGAACAGCTGTTAGAGTTTAAAACCAGCACTGCAATCTCTCTTGTCCACATACAAAGAAAACAAAGTTTGGTGACTATAGCATCTACTGACTATCATCTCACCAGCTGATCAATGAGGGCCGACATGCAAAGATTAATCTGATGTACAAAAACTGACTTAGAAAAACAGTGCGCTATTTACAATAAGATAGTTTAGGACTGCTGGCAAAAATATCAAGATACTTGTTGCTAGAAGATTCGAGTAAACATAAGTATCTGTAATGTAACTTCAAAAATACAATTAAAGCAAAAATCATCCTCATTGCCAGGGGCTGATATTTAAATTTCTAATCTTTACATCTTTAGACAATGAAAAAAAACATGAAAAGTAACAAAGTCATTATCCTCAGGTTGGTGCATTAACATAGCAATATACTGTCCAATGGAATGGAAATATTGTCCGCTTGACCTCCGCAAATAGTTGTAAATGCACAACAGCCAATAGGCAACTGACCTCCTCAAAGGGATTCTGAAGGAGGGAGGAGATGAAGAAAAGAAACTAGCAGACATTTGAGGAAGTTGGGGGAAAAAAACTAAACTACAAGACTAGCAAAACTAAGATCGCGTCTTGTGAGGCAGACATGCTGAGGATGATTTCCTTGGCTAACATCCATGTCAACTCAAGAGCTATGTGGACAGGTTCATGACAACACTGCAGGTCAACTTTCTCCTTAATTAAGCATTCCCTCTCTCCATCAGGAAGTGGCTGATCTGTGCGATGCACATCCTTTATATTGCACAGTTGAGTTTGCCACTCATCTTCATGAGAAAGCAGTGTATTCAAGTGAACTACATGGTCCAATTAAGGATCACTGTACATTTTGGCTCATAATTTGCTGTCAAAATAATGGTGAGGCTATTAGCACTCTCCGTTATTTGTGAGCAAATCTTACAGCAACTGAAGGCAAGGGCAGATGCACTGATAAACACAGAAATCCTACGGTTGCTGTCAGAGCTGCGCGATTCACAAAAACAGCATCTCACTTTCTGGCTCACCATTCAAATACACTGAAAAGCATGAAGCTGCTGTATTTGCACGGTAGATAGGACCTAAATTTGCCACAGAAAGTTAGAGCTGGTCTGAAGTAACACAAGAAACCTGTCTTGGAGCCATTTAAGGTTCGCGCATAGTTAATTCAGCCTGGATTAGCTATCAGAGATTCTTTTAGCGATTTGATGTTAATTACTTCTCGATCTTCCTCGCTGCAATGCTCCACCTCACAATCAACAAGCTCCCCGCTGGAGTGGAACTAAACTATAGAACTAATGGGAACCTGTTCAACCTTTGTCGACTCCAGGCCAGATCCAAGACCGTCCCATCCTGTCGTCGAACTGCAGTACACGGACGACGCTTGCGTCTGCGCATATTCAGAGGCTGAACTCCAAGCCATCATCAACATCTTCACCGAGGCGTACGAAAGCATGGGCCTTACACTAAACATCCGTAAGACAAAGGTCCTTCACCAACCTGACCCCACCACACAGCACTGCCCCCCAGTCATCAAGATCCACGGCATGGCTTTGGACAACGTGGACCACTTTCCATACCTCGGGAGCCTATTATCACCAGGGGCAGACACCGACGACGAGGTTCAATACTGCCTCCAGTGCGCCAGCGCAGGCCGCCTGAGGGAGAAAGTGTTCGAAGATCAGGCCCTCAAATCTGGCACCAAGCTTATGGTCCACAGGGCTGTAGTGATCCCCACCCTCCTGTATGGCACAGAAACGTGGACCATATACAGTAGACACCTCAAATCACTGGAGAAATACCACCAACAATGTCTCCGCAAGATCCTGCAAATCCCCTGGGAAGACAGGCGCACCAACGTCAGTGTTCTCGATCAGGCCAATATCCCAAGCATTGACCACACTCAACCAGCTCCGTTGGGCGGGCCACATATGCGTCGGGCATGCGAACAGACTTCCAAAGCAAGCACTCTACTCGGAACTCCTACACAGCAAGCGAGCCCCATGTGGGCAGAGGAAACATTTCAATGACACCCTCAAAGCCTCCTTGATAAAGTGCAACATCCCCACCAACACCTGGGAATCCCTGGCCAAAGACCGCCCTAAGTGGAGGAAGAGCATCCAGGAGGGCGCTGAGCACCTCGAGTCTCGTCACGAGAGCATGCAGTAAACAAGCGCAGGCAGCAGAAGGCGCGTGCGGCAAACCAGATTCCCCACTCACCCTTTCCTTCAACGACTGTCTATCCCATCTGTAACAGAAACTGTAATTCTCGTATTGGACTGTTCAGTCACCCGAGAACTCACTTTTAGAGTGGAAGCAAGTTTTCCTTCATCTCGAGGGACTGCCGATGATGATGATGAAGTGTTAATTATTGTCAATGAACCTCTCTGGCACTAATAATTAACTTTTACAAGTGTCGAGTCTCATTCCTCCAGGGTTTAATTGTTGTTGGATATTTTAAAAATGTAATGATTTTCCTTTTCTTTTTTCTCTCTTAATTAAATCTTTCTATCCCTCTCTTTATTTCTTTCTGTACCTGATTTAGCATTGAATTCACCAACTCTTGCACTTCCTTCTCAATCCTTGCACTATTAATTTCACAATCCTTCACACCGATTGGTTGTGGAGATACATCGTTGCTTGACCTGTGCACTCGGGTCTCAGATGCCTGGTCTCCCTCACTGCAACATTACCAGCAATTTGCACCGCAAAATTTAATATATTTAAGGTGGAGATAGACAGATTTTTGAACGATAAGAGTGAAGGATTATGGGGAGCAGGCAGGGAAGTGAGCTGAGTCCAAGATCAGATCAGCCACGATCTTATTAAATGGTGGAGCAGGCTCGAGGGGCCAAATGGCTTCCTGCTGCTCCTATTTCTTATGTTCTTATGTAAAATATCATTGCAATTAAACGGGCAAGGACAACTAACAGACGAACTGAAATAAGTACTTTTAAGAAGCATGATTAAATGTTTCAGTCAATACATAGAATAAACATATTACTAACGAAGTTTCATTATTTCAGTAAAGTCACTCCACTCATTTACATATTAAAAGGATATCTGCAACTGTCTACACTGTTAAGTGTACAAAGACGACCTATCAGGCCTCACTCCCCTCTGCCAAAACCATCCACTGCTCCAGGATCATTCTAGAGAGCAAGTTAACACCTGGCTTTTTTCTCCACTACTAACCATGCCCTTAAACTCGTCTCCCCGCCCCCTCCACCCTCCTCTACAACAACTGCAAGGAGCTCATGGACTTCTTTGTCATGAAGGTTGAAACCATCCTTCCCCTTTCCCAACAAGCCAAACCTCCCCCCAGGCTCCCACCTAACCCTAGTCCTGAACACACATCGCTCTCAGGTGTCTCTCCCATCTTGTTCAAGAGATTCACCTCATGCTCCCTTGACTCCATTCCAAGTAAACTGCTAACTGACCCCATTCAACTTCCCTTGCTGAACCCCATGCTATCTTGCCTCAGGTACTGTTCTCCTTTTCACAACAAATCCGATCACCCTGTTCTTACCCATTTGATTTTTGCCAGAGCATCTCCAGCAATGGGCTGCTCTTCCCACCCTCACACCAATACCTCAAGTCCCCCAAAGATCCATGCTTAGCCCATTTCTCTTCCTTACCTACATGCGACCCCTTGGCAATATCATCATGGGGTCAGCTTTCACATGTATGCTAACAACACCGAGCTCTACCACTTCTGTTTCTGTGTTGTCTGATATCCAGCAGTTGTTTCCTCCTCCTGAATGCTATGACCAAAGCCAGTGTCTTTGTCTTCCACCACAAACTCAGTCATAAAATCTACCAATAATTACCACAAAAAAAAATCACCGACAGTTTTATATTCCATGCAAACATTCAACAACTTCATCTATTCTTGAGAAAAAAATATGATTTTTACACAATGCTGTAAGCACAACATTCTGTTGTAACAATTGTGGCATCACAGATTTTTGGTGTGTGCTCATTCTTCACAGAAACTCCCATACTTTTGAGTTACTGATCTCCTCGCCTGGGGAAGCTGTGCTCCAAAATTGTTTGGTATTCACACCAACTTGATCATAAAAAAATAGCAGAGATCGGAATATCATCCTCAATATCTTTAATTGGGCCAATTTTTCTACTCAAACTTTCTCCCACAACTTTTTGGCCCATTTGGATATGTTTCACACTAACCCTCACTAATTAAGAAACCAGGTTCAAGTCCACTGTTAAATCTACCACTAGGAAATTCACAATAAGATTATAGAAACATAGAAAATAGATGCAGGAGTAGGCCATTCGGCCCTTCGAGCCTGCACCACCATTCAATAAGATCATGGCTGATCATGCAACTTCAGTACTCCATTCATGCTTTCTCTCCATACCCTTTAATCCCTTTAGCCATAAGGGCCACATCTAACTCCCTTTTGAATATATCTAACGAACTGGCCTCAACAACTTTCTATGGTAGAGAATTCCACAGGTTCACAATTCTCTGAGTGAAGAATTTTATATGTTTCAATGAGGTCCCCTCTCATTCTTCTAAATTCCAATGAATATAAGCCTAGTCGATCCAGTCTTTCTTCATATGTCAGTCCTGCCATCCCGGGAATCAGTCTGGTGAACCTTCGCTGCACTCCCTCAATAGCAAGAATGTCCTTCGTCAGATTAGGTGACCAAAACTGTACACAATATTCAAGGTGTGGCCTCACCAACGCCCTGTACAATTGCAGTAAGACCTCCCTGCTCCTACACTCAAATCCTCTCACTATGAAGGCCAACATGCCAACTTTCAATGACTGATGTACCATGACAATCAGGTCTCGTTGCATCTCCCCTTTTCCTAATCTGTCACCATTCAGACAATATTCTGCCTTCCTGTTTTTGCCACCAAAGTGGATAACCTCACATTTATCCACATTATACTGCATCTGCCATGCATTTGTCCACTCACCTAACCTGTCCAAGTCTCTTAGCATCCTCCTCACAGCTCACACCACCATCCAGTTTAGTGTCATCTGCAAACTTGGAGATATTACACTCAATTCCTTCATCCAAATCATTGATGTATATTGTAAATAGCTGGGGTTCCAGCACTGAGCCCTGCGGTACCCCACTAGTCACTGCCTGCCATTCTGAAAAGGATCCGTTTATTCCTACTCTTTGCTTCCTGTCTGCCAACCAGTTCTCTATCCACGTCAATACATTACCCCCAATACCATGTGCTTTAATTCTGCACATTAATCTCTTGTGTGGGGCCTTGTCAAAAGCCTTTTGAAAGTCCAAATACACCACATCCACTGATTCTCCCATGTCTACTCTACTAGTTATATCCTCAAAAAATTCTAGAAGATTTGTCAAGCATGAATCCATGCTGACTTGGACTGATCCTGTCACTGTTTTCCAAATGTGCTGCTATTACATCTTTAATAATTGATTCCAACATTTTCTCCACTACCGATGTCAGGCTAACCGGTCTATAATTCCGTTTTCTCTCTCCTCCTTTTTAAAAAAGTGGTGTTGCATTAGCTACCCTCCAATCCATAGGAACTGATCCAGAGTCTAGAGAATGTTGGAAAATGACCACCAATGCATCCACTATTTCGTCACTTCTTTAAGTACTCTGGGGTGCAGACTATCAGGCCCTGGGGATTTAGCGGCCTTCAATTCCATCAATTTTCCTAACACAATTTCCTGACTAATAAGGATTTCCCTCAGTTCCTCCTTCTCGCTCGACCCTCGGTCCCCTAGTATTTCCGGAAGGTTATTTGTGTCTTCCTTGGTGACAACAGAACCAAAGTATTTGTTCAATTGGTCTGTCATTTCTTTGTTCCCCATTATAAATTCACCTGATTCTGACTGCAAGGGATCTACATTTGTCTTCACTAATCTTTTTCTCTTCACATATCTATAGAAGCTTTTGCAGTCAGTTTTTATGTTCCCTGTAAGCTTACTCTCATACTCTATTTTCCCCCTCCTAATTAAACCCTTTGTCCTCCTCTGCTGAATTCTAACTTTCTCCCAGTCCTCAGGTTTGCTGCTTTTTCTGGCCAATTTATATGCCTCTTCCTTGAATTTAACACTATCCCTAATTTCCCTTGTTAGCCATGGTTGAGCGACATTCCTCATTTTATTTTTACGCCAGAGATGGATGAACTTCAACAATTGTACATCTCTGATCTTTAAATGTCTGCCATTGCCTATCCACCGTCAACCCTTTAAATATCATTCGCCAGTCCATCCTAGCCAATTCACGTCTCATACCATCAAAGTTACCTTTCTTTAAGTTCAGGATCCTAGTCTCTGAATTAACTGTGCCACTCTCCATCTTAAATGAAGAATTCTACCATATTGTGGTCACTCTTCTCCAAGAGGCCTCGCACAACAAGATTGCAAATCAATCCTCTCTCATTACACAACACCCAGTCTAGGATGGCCAGCTCTCTAGTTGGTTCCTCAACATATTGGTCTAGAAAACCATCCCTTATACACTCCAGGAATTCCTCCCCCACCGTATTGCTACCAGGTTGAATTACACTACAACTTTCCCTCCCATCGCACCATTCCTACAAGACACAAACTAACATTTTCAAGAATGAGATCGATAGATTTTTGATAGGTAAGGGCATCAAGGATTATAAAGCAAAGGCAAGTAAATTGAGCTGAAGTACAGATCAGCCATGATCTATTAGAATGGTGGTACAGGCTTGAAGGGCTGCATGGCCTACTCCTGTTCCTGTGCAGGGCTCCACACCTATCATCATCATCATTGGAGGTCCCTCAAAACGAGGATGACTTGCTTCCACGTCAAAAAAAGGACGAGTTCACAGATGTTTCAATGGACCCGAACCACATCATGAAGGGTGGAAGGTGCCTCTGTGAATTTTTTTTAACATGGGGTGGCCATTGCACACCAGCCACCACACAGGCTTGACAGAGCTAGGTCTTGGTCCAGTGGCAAGGATTACCCAAGATGACTGGAGACCAGCTCTGCTGCACTGACCTAGTGCGCACACATATCACAGTGTGGGCTAGCCTGTGCTGCCCCTGGGCCCCTGGCCCCAAACTCGTACCTCCCCTGGGCCCCCATCACATCCCTCTACAGTCTCTCACCGCTCCTGCTGTATCTGCCGATGCTCCAATCACCGAACTGGAACTTGAGGACGCCACTCTTCACAGCCGTCACCCTCCTGCACCAGCTCGCGCTGTACCTTGAAGTAGTATGCCTCCACGCTGCCCATGGCCGCCTCCACGCCGTTCCTTTTATGGCCCCGACCTGCCGCTGATATTCCGTCGCAGGTCAGGGCCTCCACGCTGCCCATGGCCAAAAGGCCTAATGGTCTACGTCACAGCAAAATCAACCAAGATCATTCTTGTAAATTCCTTAGTGATTGGGTTCAGTGGAGTTGGCAGAGACACTTCAAGCCAGCAGCACTACCCTCACTCGACCTCCCAAGCCTGCAACATTCCCCCATTCAAGTTGCCCCAACTCGACCAGTCTAGTTACTAACAAATAGTAGTTAGACTAACGATAGTTATGATCCACGAGACTGTTAATTTATGATCTACTCGAGTGGATTGTTTAAATCCACTAGGCTGGAGATAGTTTATGATTCACTAGGCTGTTAATTTATGATCTACTAGAGTGGATAGTTAAAATCCACTAGGCTGGAGATAGTTTAAATCCACTAGGCTGGAGATAGTTAAAATCCACTAGGCTGGAGATAGTTTATGATCTACTAGAGTGGATAGTTTAAATCCACTAGGCTGGAGATAGTTTATGATTCACTAGGCTGTTAATTTATGATCTACTAGAGTGGATAGTTTAAATCCACTAGGCTGGAGATAGTTTATGATCCACGAGGCTGGAGATAGTTTAAATCCACTAGGCTGGAGATAGTTTATGATCTACTAGAGTGGATAGTTTAAATCCACTAGGCTGGAGATAGTTTATGATCCACGAGGCTGGAGATAGTTTATGATCCACTAGGCTGGAGATAGTTTATGATCCACTCATCCACCATCAGAGGGACAACAGCAAAAGGAAAAAACCCTTGCCGTGACTGATAAGAACAGGGCACTGACCTGTGCTTGGTGAAGCGACTGTCTCGTCTCGCCTCGCCCCTGCCTGCCCCTTGACAATAGGCCAAAGTGGACCAAGAGGTGGGTCACGGACGGGCCGCCTTCGAGCCGTCAGGTGTGGTGAGCTAGAAGCGGGTCAGGACGCCTTCGAGCCGCGGGCAGCGCTGAGGAGACGGGGAAGGCGGAGGGTGAGGAGAAGGGGAGACGGTGTTTTGGCGGACAGCGAGCCGCCGCTCGCGCTCAGCGCCAACCTTCAAACTTCCAGCCGCCTCATGACGCACTTCCGCAAACGGCCGCTCGAGCGTCGCCATGGAGACCGGCGACTCACCTCGCTGCGGAGGGCCCGGACGCCCAATCTTGTCTCTGCCACCACACACAGCTCATGGCAGGCGATTGTGCTGCTCTTCCACCAGGCAAGCGTTTTGTTGGAACATTATTTAAAAAGGAAGGACATACATGCAACCAATATTCACTGGCTTGGGGAACGGGAGCACCGTGGTCATGTTACTGCTGGACGAGTGTCGCTAGGGATGGAGGGAGCCGTGTTGCCTCCAATGGCAGCTCTTGGGATGGGTAAAGATTTGGTGCCTGGAATTCTGCGCTTTGCAGCTGGTGAAACCATCACCAATTTACACTAGCACAGCGGTTATGTTACTGGAGGAGTAATCCAGAGGCCTGGACTAATGATCCAGAAACACGAGTTCAAATCCCCACCGTGGCACAGCTGAGGAATTTAAATTCCATTAAATAAATCTGGAATTAAAAAGCTAGTATCTGTAATGGTGACCATATAACTACCGGATTGTGGTAAGAACCCATCTGGTGCACGAAAAGAAAAAAAAGACTTGGACTACCGGACGTCTCAAAGCGCTTTACATCCCATGAAGTACTTTTGGAGTGTAGTCATGGTTGTAATGCGGCAGCCATTTTGTGCACACAAGCAAGCTCCCACAAACAGCAATGTGATAATGACTGGATAATCTGTTTTTTTTGTTATGTTGATTGAGGGACAAATATTGGCCAGGACACTAATGTCCTTTAGGGAAGGATATCCTTACCCAGATGTGTGACTCCAGACCCACAGCAATGTGGTTGACTCTTAACTGCCCTCTGAAATGGTGGCCTTCTCAACGGCAATTAGGGATGGGCAATTAATGCTGGCCCTGCCAGTGATGCCCACATCCCATGAATTAATTTTTTTTAATCCCTGGAATGAGAGGGTTGTCCTATGAGGAAAGGTGAGTAGCTTGGACCTATATTCTCTGGAGTTTATATGAGAGATGATCTCATTGAAATATATAAGATTCTGAGGGGGATTGACAGGGTAGATGCTGAGAGGTTGTTTCCCCTTGCTGGAGAGTCTAGAACCAGGCGACATAATCTCAGAACCAGGCGACATAATCTCAGGATAAGGGGTTGGCCATTTAAGACTGAGATAAGGAGGAATTTCTTCACTCAGAGGGTTCTGAATCTTTAAAATTCTCTGCCCCAGAGGGCTGTGGATGCTCAGTGGTTGAGTATATTCAAGGCTGAGATCGATAGATTTTTAGACTCTAGAGGAATCAAGGGATGCGGGAAAGTGGAGTTGAGCTCGAAGATCAGCCATGATATTATTAACTGGTAGAGCAGACTCGAAGGGCTGAATGGCCTGCTCCTGCTCCTAATTCTTGTGTTCTTATTCAGACACTGATCAAGGGCCTATAATAATCACACTTTAATTAGTTGACCAAGAATTGATTGCTTGTTAAGATACTTTTTTTTAAACTCCCCTTTCTTGAGTCTTAAATTATAAGAAGACAGAAGATTGCATCAAATCAGCCTTCCTCAGTACATTCCTAAGTGTTCTTTTTCTACGCAGAAGGATGATCATTCTGGTCGCCTGTATCCATCTCTCATCAGGTGGCTAATTGGAAACACGTACAAGTTGCAAGACTCTTGTTCATCGCACCTTGAGATCATTTGGTCATTCTCCTAGAATTCCACTATTAACCCTTTTGGTTTTTCCAGAGATCATTGATGTGTTTTAAAAGACTATGAAGGCCACTTTTCTAACAAGATCTGCAGTGATTTATCAGCTATTACCCCAAAAAATCCAATACTCTTCATTGTGTGTTACTTTTTGCAATCTATATAGTAAAGGTAGACCCATTATTTTGAAGTATTGGGCAGGAAGAAAAGAAGCACACTTCAGTTGGGTAATATAAACAGTTTGTAGAGTATGTTACAAGGCTGTAACACAATCAAGGGATTCAAACGATATCAGAAAGCAATATGTAACCTGAACCTGAGACATATAGACCAGAAAGGCCAGTGTTTAATTCCCAGTCTGTGCTAAGTTAGTTGATCACAGGCAGGGCAGCAATGGGGGAAGTTATAATTGGCCTCAGTCGGGGCGGGAAATCAACTAGATTTCAATCCTTGATTGCTGTTCAGTAATATTCCGTATCATCGCCCGACTCTACATAAAGAACATAAGAATTAGGAACAGGAGCAGGCCATCTAGCCCCTCGAGCCTGCTCCGCCACTCAATAAGATCATGGCTGATCTGGCCGTGGACTCAGCTCCACTTACCCGCCCGCTCCCCGTAACCCTTAATTCCCTTATTGGTTAAAAATCTATCTATCTGTGATTTGAATACATTCAATGAGCTAGCCTCAACTGCTTCCTTGGGCAGAGAATTACACAGATTCACAACCCTCTGGGAGAAGAAATTCCTTCTCAACTCGGTTTTAAATTGGCTCCCCCGTATTTTGAGGCTGTGCCCCCTAGTTCTAGTCTCCCCGACCAGTGGAAACAACCTCTCTGCCTCTATCTTGTCTATCCCTTTCATTATTTTAAATGTTTCTAATAGATCACCCCTCATCCTTCTGAACTCCGAGTAAAGACCCAATTGACTCAATCTATCATCATAAGGTAACCCTCTCATCTCTGGAATCAGCCAAGTGAATCGTCTCTGTACCCCCTCCAAAGCTAGTATATCCTTCCTTCAGTAAGGTGACCAAAACTGCACGCAGTACTCCAGGTGCAGCCTCACCAATACCTTATACAGTTGCAGCAGGACCTCCCTGCTTTTGTACTCCATCCCTCTCGCAATGAAGGTCAACATTCCATTCACCTTCCTGATCACCTGTTGCACCTGCAAACTAACCTTTTGGGAGATCCAAAAAGAGTTTCATGCACAAGGACCCAAAAAGAGTTTCATGCACAAGGACCCCCAGGTCCTTCTGCACCGCAGCATGTTGTAATTTCTCCCCATTCAAATAATATTCCCTTTTACTGTTTTTTTTTTCCAAGGTGGATGACCTCACATTTTCCGACATTGTATTCCATCTGCCAAACCTTAGCCCATTCGCTTAACCTATCTAAATCTCTTTGCAGCCTCTCTGTGTCCTCCACACAACCTGCTTTCCCACTAATCTTTGTGTCATCTGCAAATTTTGTTACACTACACTCTGTCCCCTCTTCCAGGTCATCTTTGTATATTGTAAACAGTTGTGGTTCCAGCACCGATCCCTGTGGCACACCACTAACCACTGACCCGAAAAGGACCCATTTATCCCGACTCTCTGCTTTCTGTTCGCCAGCCAATTCTCTATCCATGCTAATATATTTCCTCTGACTCCGCATACCTTTATCTTCTGCAGTAACCTTTTGTGTGGCACCTTATCGAATGCCTTTTGGAAATCTAAATACATCACATCCATCGGTACACCTCTATCCACCATGCTCGTTATATCCTCAAAGAATTCTAGTAAATTAGTTAAACATGATTTCCCCTTCATGAACTAACTCAGCTCTTCTGCTGCCGAAACCTTCATCCATGCCTATGTTACCTATAGAATTGACTATTCCAATGCTCCCTTGGCCAGCCACCCATCTCCCACCCTCCATAAAATTCAGCTCATCCAAAACTCTGCTGCCCTATCCTGAATCGCACCAAGTCCCATTCACCCATCACCCCCGTGCTCGCTAACCTACATTGGTTCCCGGTCCAACAACACTTCTATTTTAGAATTCTCATCCTTGTTTTCCAATACTCCATAACTTCGTCCCTCCCTATCTCTGTAACCTTCTCCAGACCTATAACATAAGATCATAAGAAATAGGAGCAGGAGTATGCCATTCGGCCCCTCGAGCCTGCTCTGCCATTCAATAAGATCATGGCTGATCTTCTACCTCAACTCCACTTTCCTGCACTAACCCCATTTTCTTTGATTCCCTTAATATCCAAAAATCTATCGACCTCTGTCTTAAATATACTAAACGACTGAGCCTCCACAGCCCTTTGGGGTAGAGAATTCCAAAAATTCATCACCCTCTGAGTGAAGAAATTCCTCCTCATCTCAGTCCTAAATGGCCAACCTCTTATCCTGAGACTGTGACCCCTGGTTCTAGACATCCAGCCAGGGGAAACATCCTCCCTGTATCTACCCTGTCAAGTCCTGTAAGAATTTTGTATGTTTCAATGAGATCAGCTCTGACTCTTCTTAACGCTAAAGAATAAGGACCTAGTCTACTCAGTCTCTGCTCATAGGAATCAGTCTGGTGAACCTTTGTTGCACTCCCTCTATGGCAAATATATCCTTCCTTAATTAAGGAGACCAAACTGTACACAATACACCAGGTGTGTTCTCATCAGCACCCTATTTAATTGCAGTGAGATATAATGGGTTGGATTGTCGGTTCTGCTCATTTCAGGGTGGTAATGGAGGCGGGGCGGTACAGTTTGCGCCTCAGTCAGCAAAATTCATCAGCTGGGCCCTGAGTGTGGGGCGGAGCGCTAAGGGAGGCGTTGCACACCTCTTTAAGAGCGCAATGCTGGCTGTTGCTAAAGAGCCGGCCTCGGCGTGCCCTCAGAGAGGATTCTGTGGCAAAAAAAAATGACACCTAAAAATACAACAAACATTCCCAATACCTTAAACACCGCACAATAGACTACCACGTAAAAATAAAACGAAACAAAATAATCAAACTTACCCCATTCACCAATTCCATCACCCACCGCCGCCGGGACAGCTCTGACCACTTGGTTTCCACGGCGTGCTATAGGGCACTATAGGTTCAGCGCACAACAAATTTTAAAGCACAGTCAAAACCGGCGGCATTGCACGCCGGCTCGACACTCCCAGGCGGTACTGCTCTGTGCTCTCTCAAAATTGCGAACTAATTTCCCAGTGGGGAGCTGGCCGACCAGCCGGAAACCATTGCCACCTCCATTACTGCCCCTCCAGGGCGCGAACAGAGGGAGCAACATAGCGAAAATCTAGCTCCTTTACTCTTGTACTTATCCTCTTGTAATAAAGGCCAACATACCATTTGCTTTCCTAGTTGCTTGCTGTACCTGTATGTTAACTTTAAGTGATTCGTGTACAAGGGCACCCAGGTCCCTCTGAACACCAACATTTCCCAATCTCTCACCATTTAAAAAAAAATACTCTGCTTTTCTATTTTACCTAACAATGTGAATAACTTCACATTTCTCCACATTATATTCAATTTGCCATGTTCTTGCCCACTCACTTCGTCTGTCTATATCCCCTTCAAACCTCTTTGCATCCTCCTCACAACTTACATTCCCACCTAGCTTTGTATCATCAGCAAACTTGCATATATTACATTTGGTCCCCTCATCCAAATCATTGATGTAGATTGTGACCAGCTGAGGTCTATGCTCTGATCCTTGTGGTACCCCACTAGTTACAGCCTGCCAACCCGAAAGTGAACTGTTTATTCCTACTCTCTCTCTTCTGTCTGTTAACCAATCCTCAACCCATGCTAGTATATTACCCTCAATCCCATGAGCCCTAATTTTGTTTAATACTCTCTTGTGTGGCACCTTATCGAATGCCTTCAGAAAATCCAAATGCACCACTTCCACTGGTCCTTACCTATTCTGCTAGTGACAACCTCAAAAAATTCTTAACAGATTCGTCAAACATGATTTCCCTTTCATAAATCCCTGTTGACTCTGCCCAATCCTATTATTATTTTCTAAGTGCTGTGTTACCACATCCTTAATCATAGATTCTAGCATTTTCCCTACGACTGATGTCAGGCTAACTGGTCGAAAGTTCCCCATTTTTTCTCCCTCTCTTAAATAGTGGGGTTACATTTGCAACCTTCCAATCTGCGGGAACCATTCGAGAATCTATGGAATTTTGGAAGATAACAACCAATGCATCCACTATCTCTATAGTCACCTCTTTCAAACCCCTAGGATGTAGGCCATCAGGTCCAGGGGATTTATCAGCTTTCAGTCCCATTAATTTCTCCAGTACTATTTTTTTACTAATATTTGATACACTCATAACAAAGGGTGAAACTGAGTACTGTGTACAATGAGCAAGTGTGACCTTAGCTCCTGTAATAAGATTCCAGAGTGCAGGTACCTCGTGGGTGGCCTGCTTCAATACTGTGCTCCCAAGGGATGCTGGGATCCTTTGGGACTCCAACAGGTGGGCCCTCTGGTGGTCAGATGTCATGCAGACTACAAGGGTTAAATACATAACATCACTCCCCCGTGAAGTCAACAGTACACATATTTACAAGGTGAGACGATCTGGGGCTTTATGCTCTCTTGTCGATCGTCTTGGTACAAATGTGGGTATGGGTGGGTTGGTCAGTTCTTCACTGGGCTGTTGAGCAGCTGACCTTGCCGGGCTGCTGGAGATGATGAGTTCGGTTTCATGGTCAACCATGATGTCAGTTGCCACTTGTGTGTGTGCTAGAGGGTCAAAGTTGGTGGTGTCCTCTTCGGGTTATTCGTAGCTGTTGGTGAACCGCAATTTGATTTGGTCCAAATGTTTTCTGTGCGTTTGTCCATTGGCCAATTTGACCTGGAAACACCCAACTCCCCTCTTTGGCTGTGACCGTGCCAGCGAGCCATTTGCGTCCATGTCCATAATTGAGCACAAACACAGGATCATTGATCTCAATATCGCGTGACAAATTTGCGCGGTTATGGTACACACTTTGTTGATGCCGCTTGCCCTCCATGTGATCATGGAGATCAGGGTGGACAAGAGAGAGCCTTGTTTTAAGCGCCCTTTTCATGAACAGCTTGGCTGGGGGAACACCGGTGAATGAGTGGGGTCTGCTGCGGTAGCTGAGCAGAACTCGGGACAGGCGGGACTGCAGGGAGCCTTCCGACATCCGTTTCAAGCTTTGCTTGATGTCTGAACTGCCCGTTCTGCCTGGCCGTTGGATGCGGGCTTGAACGGGGCAGATGTGATGTGTTTGATCCCGTTGCGGGTCATGAATTCCTTGAATTCAGCACTGGTAAAGCACGGTCCATTGTCGCTGACTAGGACATCAGGCAAGCCATGCGTGGCAAACGTGGCTCGTAGGCTTTCAATGGTGGCCGTGGTTGTGCTTACAGACATTATTGCACATTCAGTCCATTTTGAGTAAGCATCCACGACAGCCAAAAATATTTCGGCAAGAAATGGACCCGTATAGTCTCGACCACGGTTTTGAGGGCCACGACCACAACCTCAACGGTGCTTCTCTGGGTGCATTGCTCAGCTGAGAGCAAGTGTTGCACTGGCGCACACATGATTCTAAATCTGAGTCGATGCCGCGCCACCACACATGGGATCTGGCTAGCTTTCATCATTACGATGCCTGGGTGAGTGCTGTGCAGTTCACATATGAATGTGTCTCTGCCTTTCTTGGGCAAGACCACGCGATTGCCCCACAATAGACAGTCCGCCTGCAGGGACAACTCGTCTTTGCTTCTGTGGAACAGCTTAATCGCCTCCTGCATCTCCACTGGGACACTGGACCAGCTCCCATGGAGGACACAGTTTTTTACCAAGGACAGCAAAGGATCCTGGCTGATCCAGGTCCTGATCTGGCGGGCCGTAACATGAGACTTCTCATTCTCGAATGCCTCCATGACCATGAGCAAGCCTGCTGGCTGTGCCATTTCCACCTCGGTGGTGAGCAATGGCAGCCGACTGAGAGCATCTGCGCAGTTCTCTGTGCCCAGTCTGTGGCGGATTACATAGTTGTATGCCGACAGCGTGAGCGCCCATCTTTGGATGCGGGCAGAGGCATTGGTATTAATCCCTTTGCTCTCAGAGAACAGCGATATGAACAGCGATATGCAATATCCCCTATTCATTAGCCTGTTGTAACACACACCCGACCCCATATGACAACGCATCGCAAGCTAGCACTAATCGTTTACAAGGGTTGTACAGGACAAGCAGTTTGTTACAACACAATGGATTTCTGGCTTTCTTAAAGGCAGCCTCTTGTGAATTCACCCATACCCAGTTGTCTCCCTTGCGCATTAACGCATGTAGGAGTTCTAGCAGGTAGGAAATCACCGAAATAGTTAAGGAGTCCCAGGAACGACCGCAGCTCCGTCACGTTCTGTGGTCGTTGCATGTTCTTGATGGCCTCCGTCTTGGCGTCGGTGCGTCTGATGCTGTCTGCTGCGATTCTCCTTCCCAAGAACTCGACGTCCTGTGCCAGATAAACACATTTCACGCGTTTCAACCTGTGCCCCAACTAAGAACCTCCTCCAGATTCTTCAAGTGCTCCATGGTGTCCCAACCTGTAACCAATATGTCGTCCTGGAAGACCACTGTGCAAGGAACCGACTTTAACAGGCTCTCCATGTTTCGCTGGAAGATTGCCGCAGCCGACCAAATCCCAAATGGGCACCGGTTATAGATAAACAGACCTTAGTGCGTGTTGATGTAGGTGAGGCCTTTCGAAGACTCCTCCAGCTCCTGCTTCATGTAGGCCGAGGTCAGGTCCAGCTTGGTGAACGTCTTCCCGCCAGTCAGGGTCGCAAATAGGTCGTCTGCCTTGGGTAGTGGGTACTGGTCCTGCAGTGAAAAATGGTTAATCGTTACTTGATAGTCCCCACAGATTCTAACTGTGCCGTCCTCCTTAAGTACCGGGACAATCGGATTGGCCATGTCGTTGAATTACATCGGCGCCATGATGCCTTCACGTTGCAGCCTGGCCAGCTCAAATTCCACTTTTTCACGCATCATGTACGGTACAGCCTGAGCCTTGTGGTGGATGGGTCGTGTACCGGGAACCAAATGGATCTGCACTTTTGCCTCCGAGAAGCTTCCAATGCCTGGCTCGAACAGCGATGGGAACTTACTCAGAACCTGGGTACATGAGGCGTCACCGATGGATGAAAGCGCTCGGATGTCGTCCCAGTTCCAGCGGATTTTTCTCAGTCAGCTTCTGCCAAACAACGTGGGGCCATCCCCTGGTACAATCCCTCGTGTGAGTTTGTGCACTGCTACGTTGTAGGAGACTTTGACTTCTGCACTGCCAATTACAGGGATTAGTTCCTTGGTGTAAGTCCTTAGTTTGGTGTGAATGGGGCTGAGCATGGGCTTGTGTGCCTTTTTGCCCCACAGCCTGTTGAAGGCCTTTTTACTCATTATAGACTAACTTGCCCCCATGTCATAAAAACATAGAAAATAAGTGCAGGATTAGGCCATTCGGCCCTTCAGGCCTGCACCACCATTCAATAAGATCATGGCTGATCCTGTGAATGTTTGAAAATGTATAGAGACATTGAAGTTGAGAATGTGGGAATTATATATGGACAGTATAAGCTAACAAAGAATTCATGGAGGAATAGCCATGAAAATCTCAGACTCGAGACTGCAAAATGTTACAATACCAACACAGCTTGAAAAAAAAAACCCACAGCTTGCAAAAAACCTCAAGGTCTTATTAGATCATGTTATTAACCTGAAACATTAACAGAAGGTCTTTGTTTAAAATCAGACCATACTTAGGTCGGCTTATGAGTGGACAAAGGGAAAGAGGGATCAAAGAGAATAGGCTGAACTAGGATGTCACTCTAATTGTATCTTGTTATCTTTTACCGAAAATGTATAACCGTCGTTCCTTTACAATGTAACGTCACTTTGTCCGTAGGAAGTGAGTGTGATCTATCAGAGTTGCATTCCTTCTGTCTGATAAGGTCCCCGATCGGGATTTGCTTTTTAAATAAAAGCTTGCTTTGTTTAAAGCACAATCGGTATTCGACTCAGTGATTTCACTGAACCAGATTGAGGGAAAAGAATCCAGAAATCAACATTCCTTCACCTCAATACCCCTTTCCTGCTTTCTCTCCATACCCCTTGATCCCTTTTGCCATAAAGGCCATATCTAACTCCCTCTTGAATATAGCCAACGAACTGGCATCAACAACTCTCTGCGGTAGAGAATTCCACAGGTTAACAACTCTCTGAGTGAAGAAGTTTCTCCTCATCTCAATCCTAAATGGCTTACCCCTTATCCTTAGACTGTGTCCCCTGGTCCTGGCCTTCCCCAACATCGGGAACATTCTTCCTGCATCTAACCTGTCCAGTCCCGTCAGAATTTTATGTGTTTCTATGAGATCCCCTCTCATCCTTCTAAACGCCAGTGAATACAGGCCCAATCGATCCAATCTCTCCTCATATATCAGTCCTGCCATCCCAGGGATCAGTCTGGCGAACCCTCAATAGCAAGAACGTCCTTCTTCAGATTAGGAGACCAAAACGCAACACAATATTCCAGGTGAGACCTCACCAAGGCCCCGTACAACTGCAGTAAGACCTCCCTGCTCCTATACTCAAATACCCTAGCTATGAAGTCCAACATACCATTTGCCTTCTTCACCGCCAGCTGTACCTGCATGCCAACTTTTAATGACTGATGTACCATGGCACCCAGGTCTCATTGCACCTCCCCTTTTCCTAATCTGCCTCCATTCAGATAATATTCTGCCTTCGTGTTTTTGCCACCAAAGTGGATAACCTCACATTTATCCACATTATACTGCATCTGCCATGCATTTGCCCACTCACCTAACCTGTCCAAGTCACCCTGCAGCCTCTTAGCATCCTCCTCACAGCTCACACTGCCACCCAGCTTAGTGTCATCTGCAAACTTGGAGATATTACACTCAATTCCTTCATCTAAATCATTCATGTATATTGTAAATAGCTGGGGTCCCAGCACTAAGCCCTGCGGCACCCCACTAGTCACTGCCTGCCATTCTGAAAAGGACCCGTTTATCCCAACTCTCTGCTTCGTGTCTGCCAACCAGTTCTCTATCCACGTCAGTACATTACCCTCAATACCATGTGCTTTAATTTTGCACACCAATCTTTTGTGTGGGACCTTGCCAAAAGCCTTTTGAAAGTCCAAATACACCACATCCACTGGTTCTCCCTTGTCCACTCTACTAGTTACATCCTCAAAAAATTCTAGAAGATTTGTCAAGCATGATTTCCCTTTCATAAATCCATGCTGACTTGGACCGATCCTGTCACTGCTTTCCAAATGCGCTGCAATTTCATCTTTAATAATTGATTCCAACATTTTCCCCACTACTGATGTCAGGTTAACCGGTCTATAATTACTCATTTTCTCTCTCCTTTTTTAAAAAGTGGTGTTACATTAGCTACCCTCCAGTCCAAAGGAACTGATCCAGAGTCGATAGATTGTTGGAAAATGATCACCAATGCATCCACTATTTCTAGGGCCACTTCCTTAAGTACTCGAGGATGCAGACTATCAGGCCCTGGAGATTTATCGGCCTTCAATCCCATCAATTTCCCTAACACAATTTCCTGATTAATAAGGATTTCCTTCAGTTCATCCTTCTCACTTGTACTTCCGGAAGGTTATTTGTGTCTTCCTTCATAAAGACAGAACCAAAGTATTTGTTCAACTGGTCTGCCATTTCTTTGTTCTCCATTACAAATTTACCTGATTCTGACTGCAAGGGACCTATGTTTGTCTTCACTAATCTTTTTTTCTTCACATATCAATGGAAGCTTTTGCAGTCAGTTTTTATGTTCCCAGCAAGCTTCCTCTCGTACTCCATTTTCCCCCTCCTAATTAAACGCTTTGTCCTCCTCAGCTGAATTCTAAATTAATCCCAGTCCTCAGGTTTATTGTTTTTTCTGGCCAATTTATATGCCTCTTCCTTGGATTTAACACTATCCTTAATTTCCCTTGTTAGCCATGGTTGAGCCACCTTCCCCGTTTTATTTTTACTCCAGACAGGGATGTACAATTGTTGGAGTTTATTCATATGATCTTTAAATGTTTGCCATTGCCTATCCACTGTCAACCCTTTAAGTATCATTCGCCAGTCCAGTCTAGCCAATTCACATTTCATACCATCCTAGTCTCTGAATTAACTGTGTCACTCTCCATCTTAATAAAGAATTCTACCATATTATGGTCACTCTTCCCCAAGGGGCCTCACACAACAAGATTGCTAATTAGTCCTTTCTCATTACACATCACCCAGTCTAGGATGGCCAGCCCTCTAGTTGGTTCCTCGACATATTGGTCTATAAAACCATCCGTAATACACTCCAGGAAATCCTCCTCCACCGTATTGCTACCAGTTTGGTTTGCCCAATCTATATGTAGATTGAAGTCGCCCATGATAACTGCTGTACCTTTATTGCATGCTTCCCTAATTTCTTGTTTGATGCTGTCCCCAACCTCACTACTACTGTTTGGTGGTCTGTACACAACTCCCACGAGCGTTTTCTGCCCTTTGGTATTCCGCAGCTCCACCCATACAGATTCCACATCCTCCAAGCTAATGTCCTTCCTTACTATTACTATTGTCCAGCTCCATAGATACTGGAATACCGTTCAGTTCAACTTTCAACATTATTGGTGGACATTTCGTAGTGAATGTGTATACCCTGTACACTTCTGCCTCCTCAGTACGAGTCTCCAATTCAGTCTGATTCACAGTAGATCGATCTTCCTCTGCAACGTGGTGATTTGCAGCGTTTGCAGCTCGCCTGCACATTCGTTGGAGGTGTCCCATTGTTCTGCAACCATTGCACGCATAGTGCTTAAAGCAACATTGATGGGGCCAATGATCACCTCCGCAGCGCCAACAGGGTGTTAATTGCCTCGCATTAACAATTGATGACAGACTTTGGATTATCTGAGATCGGGCTGACGTGTACATTCTGCCATGTACATTTCTGCTCAAGAACGACGTTACTTTATGCACAATACTGGCCGAAACTTCTTTATTCTGCAAAATCTGCTTGGTGTTGTCACTGGTGGACATAAATGCCTGGGCTATCGTTATGGGTTTACTTAGATTCGGAGTTTCTACAGTCAACAGTTTGCGAAGGATTGTCTCATGTCCAATGCCGAGTATAAAAAAGTCTCTGAGCATTTGTTCTAGGAATCCCTCAAACTCACAATGCCCTATGAGGCGCCTCAGTTCGGCGACGTAGCTCATCACTTCCTGGCCCTCCGATCGTTGATACGTGTAGAACCGATATCTTGCCATCAAAACGCTTTCTTTCAGATTTAGTTGCTCCCGAACCAGCGTAGACAATTCATCTTAGGAGATTCTTCATGAGGCCATAGGTTGTTGCCCCACAGACAGTTAGGAGAATCGCCCTTCATTTGGTAGCGTTCTCGTCCCCTTCCAGCTCGTTGGCCACAAGGTATTGGTCGAGTCTCTCCACAAAGGCCTCCCAATCGTCACCTTCTGAGAACTTCTCCAGGATGCCGACTGTTCTTTGCATTTTTGCGCGATTGTTCGTTATCTCGTCACCTCGTCACCAATTGATACACTCGTACTAAAGGGTGAAACTGAGTACTGTGTACAATGAGCAAGTGTGATCTTAGCTCCTTTAATAAGATTCCAGAGTGCAGGTACCTCGTGGGTGGCCTTCTTATATATTGTGCTCCCAAGGGATGCTGGGATCCCTTGGGACTCCAACAGGTGGGCCCTCTGGTGGTCAGGTGTCATGCAGGTTACAAGGGTTAAATACATAACAATACTAATTTTTTTCAGTTCCTCATTCTCGCTAGACCCTTGGTTCTCCACTATTTCTGGGAGTTTTTTTGCATCTTCTTCCATGAAGACAGATACAAAGTATTTGTTTAATTTCTCTGCCATTTCCTTATTCCCCATTATAATTTCTCCTGTCTCCGCTTGTAGGGGACCCAATTTACTTTTGCTAATCTTTTCCTTTTTACATACCTCTAGAAGCTTTTACAGTCTTTTTATGTCTTGCTAGTTTACTTTCATATTCTATTTTCCCTTTCTTTATCAATTTCTTGGTCCTCATTTGCTGAATTCTAAAATCCTCCCAATCCTCAGGCTTACTACTCTTTTTGGCAACATTATAAGCCTCTTCCTTTTATCCAATATTATCTTTAATTTTTCTTGTTAGCCTTGGTTGGCTCATTTTTCCCGTGGTGTTTTTATGCCATAAGGGATTATATATTAGTTGCAAATTATTTCTTTAAATGTTTGCCATTGCTTTTCTACTGTCATATAAGTTAATCTAGTTTCCCAACCTATCTTAGCCAACTCACCTCTCATACCTACTTAGTTTGCCCTACAAGATCTCTGAGCTCCTCCAATTCTGGCCTCTTGTGCATCCCCTATTTTAATCACTCCACAATTGGCGGCCATGCCTCCCTAAACCTCTCTGCCTCGCTACCTCTCCTCCTTTAAGACGCTTATTAAAACCTAACTCTTTGACCAAGTTTTTGGTAATTTGCCTCAATATCTCGTTATGTGGCTCAGTGTCAAATTTTGTTTGATAATGCCCCGTGAAGCACCTCGGGACATTTTAGTACATTAAAAGCACTATATAAATGCAAGTTGTTGTTGTTGTTCAGTGACCCGTGTTGGAAAGTACAGGTGTGCAGAAAACAACAGGAGGCAAAAGAACCAGATGGGAGATGAAGAGAGTATTTTTACGCAGCAAGCTTTTAGTGGAGGCAGATTCTATGATAACTTTCAAAAGGATACTTAATAAATTCTCGAAGGGTAAAGATTTGCAGGGCTATGGGGAAAAGAGCATGGGAGTGGGACCAATTTTCCCCCTCAGCTGTGTGGGCATGCGGCCCCGCACCAATCTGGAGGTCCCGCGCAGGCAGCTCACCAGTTACTGATCCTGGAGAAGATACTGCGCATGTGCAGCTGCGCAGCAAATTTAAAGGGACCGCGCCTGAAAAAAAAATTAAGTGGGACTAATTAGATAGCTCTGTCAAAGAGCCGACACTGGTACGATGGGCCAAATGGCCTCCTTCTGTGCTATATCATTATATGATTCTGAGGCTGAAGTCACTATCCTGTTCATTCACCTGTATTCTGTTTAAAAACAACTCCTTGATTTTGCATTGACCCAGGCTCGACAAAGTGTTCATCAGTTCCGCCTGCTGGAAGATTGGAGAACTGCTTGTGATGACTTGCGTGGGGAACACGATATCCAGTTCACAAACAAGGAGGTCTTATTGTTACACCCCTTGGATTTCACTATTGTACATCTCCATATTATGTAGTGACCGCAAACTCCTGTCTGTGAGAGCCACGTTAGTTTGGGTTAGTTAGTTAATTTGTAACAGGGTCTGTCTTGGCTACCATCCCCACCACAACTGAATCACTTAAAATGCTCTGCCTAAGCTCACACATGAAGGCTGGTCACTTGTCAAAGTACCAGAGGGCTGTAAATAAATTGGAAGATGACAATCATTAGGTCCTGCGGATTTATTGCCTTTCAGTCCCATTAATTTCTCCAGTACTATTTTTTTACTCATACTAATTCTTTCAGTTCCTCATTCTTGCTAAACCCTTGGTTTTCCACTATTTCTGGGAGGTTTTTTGCATCTTCTTCCATGAAGACAGATACAAAGTATTTGTTTAATTTCCTTATTCCCCAGGATAAAACGAAAGCTAATTGCAACTTGCTCTACCCGCTTCCTCTACTGGATTGAAACAGGCTAAGCACAAACCAGTACCACCTATAAGGATGAAAAGCAAAGATAACTGAAAATAGTGCATTGATCCAAATATCTAACCAATGCAAATCCATCATGAAACTTAAATGAAACAAAGATATGTAGTTCAATTAACAAAGATTTTATTGGTTTTAGTGATTTTATGTGTCAACCAAAGTATAATATATGATGTGTTAGCATTATCTACGAATACAAGTGTAATTTGGATTTTGACAATAAACTAGATGCAGTTAAAAATGTACATAGCACCAACATGATTATTAGCAGCGTTGCAATATCTTTGATAGCTCAAGTGATGTCTGAAAAGAAAATCATCAGTCGCCTGGCAAAAAGCAGGTGCTGCAAATATGATCTTGTATTAAGTAACAAATTGTGTGTTGCTAATTGAGATTTGTGTACACTTTACAAAGCTTTGATCATTGTTGGGATCATATTTCATTATAAATGATACTTGGCTGATGGCAATGGTTCTATTGTTCCTGCTTTAACACTGTGCTATTTCCGACGGAAGTGATCTATAATAAAGATTGTAGGATATTTTTGAAGGTTCTGAAAAAGAAATACACA
The DNA here is from genome assembly GCF_044704955.1 of Pristiophorus japonicus. NCBI lineage: Eukaryota > Metazoa > Chordata > Chondrichthyes > Pristiophoridae > Pristiophorus > Pristiophorus japonicus. The sequence goes on along the minus strand of NC_091992.1, from coordinate 131,681,955 downwards.
AGGTTATTGAGTTCATGCCAATGAAATTTCATCTCTATTTCTCCAGTGATATCCTTCCAAGGCACCCTCCCATCTGTCACTCTGCAGCTGTCCTGTCAAATGTGCCTTCCATCCATCCATAATATTATAAATTCTATGTCTGCACAGATTCCTTGGTCCATATTTATCATGGAAACTGCCTATGTAGACTTGTTGCGCTATAATTACACCCTCTCGCCAGTGACTTTAAAATGTCTGCATGCCCTGGTCCAGTTAGCTCCTTCGTCATGACTTAGTCATGACACCCTGTGCATGACCCCTCTTCATACCTGAGAGCAAGAGTGAGTCCTGCTAAGGGCTCAGAAAAGGCCCCATACCTTGCCGGAAGTAAAGTAATCAATTGTGGACAGGAACCATTATCTTAATTTAAACATTTTGTCTGTGTGCACTTCCTGTGCATGACCCCACAGGAGATCCACACACATAAGGGGCTTGAAATTCCGATGGGCCTGCTCGGCCAGCACAAGGCTAGGGGAACGAAACACACAGCAGGCCAAAGTGAAGGCTGTAGACCCTGTCTCAAATGGTGGAGATAGGGTCATATATTGAAAATTCTCATTTTAATTAGACTCTGGGTGGAACGCAGACAAATGGCCTCACAAGATACCTGAAGCTGACGCAGAACCCAATTCCGCCAGATTTCCTCCTGAGTTTTTCGTTCTGCCATTTTCCATGGGGAGGCCCACGTCATGTGGGCTTGTCAAAAGAGTTCCATCCCATGATGTTTGCCCTTCGCACTCTTAGTAGGCCTTGGTGGAACTCTTCATACCTGAGAGCAAGAGTGAGTCCTGCTAAGGGCTCAGAAAAGGCCCCATACCTTGCCGGAAGTAAAAAGTAAGCAATTGTGGGCAGGAACCATTATCTTAATTTAAACATTTTGTCTGTGTGCACTTCCTGTCAACTTATGTCATTTATAAAACAAACGCTCTGACTTCCACTGTTTTCCACCACTCCATAAAGCACATTCATGTGTTTTTCTGCACGAAGAAGTGGGATAGAAAAGCAAATTGTTGATTGTCAACCTGGGAGCATAAGACTTTTAGTTCTGGGCTGATGGGAAGAGGCGAGAACAACAACTTGCATTTATATAGCGCCTTTATCATAGTAAAACGACCCAAGGCGCTTCACAGGAGCGATTATCAGACAGTATTTGACACAGAGTCACATAAGGAGATATTAGGACAGCTGACCTAAAGTTTGGTCAACGAGGTAGGTTTTAAATGAGATGAGAAAGGCACAGAGGTTTCGGGAAGAAATTACAGAGCTTTGGGCCTAGTCAGCTGAAGGCGCAGCCACCAATGGTGGGGTAAAGGAAATCTGGGATACACAAGAGGCCAACGGAATTGGAGCAAGGCAGAGTTCTCAGATGGTTGCAGGGCTGGAGGAGGTCACAGAGAGAGGGAGGGGCGAGGCCATGGAGCGATTTGAACACAAGGATGAGAATTGTAAATTCGAGGTATTCCTGAACCGGGAGCCAATGTAGGTCAGCGAGCACAATGGTGACGGGTGAACGGGACTTGGTACAAGTTAGGATATAGGCAGCATAGGTTTGGACGAGCCAAAGTTTATGGAAGGTGGAAGATGGGTAACCAGCCAAGAGAGGATTGGAATAATCAAGCATTAAAAGTAGATCCATTCAAAACATTATTCTGAGCCCTTTGGGAGAAGGTTACTCTCGTGTCATTTGCCATGGAGAAACCAGAGGGGAGAAATGAGATGGTTAACCATCAGAGTGGGGTGTAGACTGTGCATATAATATAGTAATAGAGAGACGCAATACATCTGTGATGCTCCACAGTCATTGGCTTATATCAGCTCTGAGATTTTCTTGTAGACATTTCAAACAATTAAATATTATTGAAGTGTAATAATATAATTAACGTAAGAGATTTTCACACATCTTCATGCCTAGAATCATTCTCACCTTCAAAGCACGAAGGAAGTTGAACTTTACTGTCTATGCACTGAGCCAGAACTGGGTATCCACAGTTTCGTTCTTTGTTTTTGCAGTAAAAGGCCACTCTTTCTGCATGCAGTATTCTCTTCTTTGAGAGATCGTCTATCCAGAGCTTCTTTCCATTGTAGAATATACGTGCTCTTTTTACAGGTAGAATGCAGGGAGCTCGAAAAGAAAAAGCACATCTTACTGATAAATTTTGTTTTCAGATACAACACTGATAAGGTCACATTTCTTCGATATCCCATTTAATCAAGATATCACAACCTTATACAGCACCAGTGAGAAAATAAGCAATGGCACACAAGACTCAAGTCAATAAAATCTGTTGATGTCCTCGTCCCAGCAGAAAATCGGGCTCCTGTCCCAAACACCAACCCAAATCTCACCCTATTATCACTTTGTAAGTTGAGATGAGATGTACAAGCCAAGCTATGGGCCCAAGTTTCGGGCCGCGCCGTTCCTGGATGCCCGTTTTTCGCACCACAAAGTGCGCCTAAAAAAAACGTCCAGATTCTCCGGCTCCCTGCTGGTCCTCTTGGGCCGGGCGCAGCGCAGCATGAGCTGTAGGGGGCGGAGCTAGGTCCCTGCACTGAAAACAGTGCCGGGACCTCTGCACATGCACGCTACAGTGGGCGCGCATGTGCAGTAGCTCCAGGCGCCCAAAACTGTGTGGGAGGAGCCCGAAGCACGCAGCCCCGAGCCCTGGCCGAATGGCCTCACTGGGGCTGCGTGAATAAGGCTCCTCCCACCTCCTGACCCGACCCGACTCCCGCTTCCCCACCCCCAGACCGGACGCCCCGGACTGGACCCGACCCACGCTCCCCCCCCCCACGCCCGACCTGATCTCCCTCTCCCTCCCTCCCCCCGCCCCCGACACGAACCGACCCACTCTCCCTCCCTCCCCCACGACCCGACCCGTGCTCTCGACCGCCCCCCCCCCCCCCGCCCGGACCGGACCCGACCCGCACTCCCAACCCCGGACCCCGGACCCGACCCGACCCAACGCCACCTACCTGTAAATCTGGTGCTGGGGACCGGGCCCCGCCCGAAGTCTTGGGCCCGGCCCGTTCAGCCTCCCCCCTTCTCCTTTCCCCCCCGCTTCTCCTCTCCCCCTTCCATTTTTCCTCCTCCTCCCCCTCCCCTTCCCTGCCTCAACCTCGTCGCCCTCGCCCCCCCCTCCCCCTCCTCCCCTTCCCTCCTTCCCCCTCCTTCCCCTTCCCTCCCTCCCCCTGCCCCCCCTCTCTCCCTCAACCCCCCTCCTCTCTCCCTCTACCCCCCTCCTCCCCCTCCCCTCGCTGTCAGAAACACAGACACTGACAGCCAGAGAGTGAGAGACACACACAGACAGATAGAGAGATAGAGACACTGACAGAGACACACTGGGGGGGGGGGGCATCCCAGCACGCTGTTGGAGGGCTCCCGGTGCTGCAGTCGGTAAGTAGAAAATGTTTTATTTATTGATTTAAAAAAAATATTTCTTATTAATTTTTTTGATTGATTTATTGGTTGATTTATTGATGTTTGTATCATTTATTATTGATGATGGCTCTTTATTTGTAAAACTGAAGTGTTTAATGTTTGTAAACTTCCCTTTAAACCCCCCTGTACCCCCCCCCCCCCGCGATTCCCTACGCCTGATTTGTAACCTACGCCTGATTTTCTAAAGTGTAGACAAGGTTTTTTCAAGCGTACAAAAATCTTCACTTACTCCATTCTAAGTTAGTTTGGAGTAAGTTTTCACTGCCGAAACTTTGAAAACAGGCGTAAGTGGCCGGACACGCCCCCTTTTGGAAAAAAAAAATTCTGTTCCAAAGTGAAACTGTTCTAACTGACTCGAACTGGAGCAAAATAAATGCCGAGAATTTGATTTTCTAAGATACTCCGTTCTACACCAGTTGCTCCAAAAAATCAGGAGCAACTGAGGCCGAAACTTGGGCCCTATGTTTGTATCCACGTTACATATTGGAATATACAATAACAACAGCAACAGCTTGTATTAATATATAATATAAAATAAAAACAGAAAATGCTGCAAATTCTCAGCAGGTCAGGCAGCATCTGTGCAAAGAAAAACAGAGTTAACTTTTCACGTCAAATGACATTTCGTCAGAACTGCAAAAATGTTAGAGATACAGTATAACAGGTTTTAAGCAAGTGCAGAAGCAGGGAAAGAGGGGCAGGGAGGAAAGAACAAAAGGGAAGGTCCGTAATAGGGTGAAAGGCAGGAGAGATTAAATTGATAAAAGGTATGATTGTATAAAGCAAAAGGAGATGGTAGTAGGACAAGTAAAAAAACAAAAGATGGGACTAGAAGAGGTGTAAATGGGAATAGCAGAAGCGATTACAATCAGGGATACGTTAAAGACCAGAATTGGAGGAATGCTGATATCTCGAAGGCTTATAGGACTGGACAAGATTACAGGGACAGTCGAGGCCATGGAGGGATTTGAAAACAAGGATAGAGGTATAGAGTACAAAAGTGTGGAAATGATGACAAACCTATATAAAACATTGATTTGGCCCCAGCTGGAGTACTGTGTCCAATTCTGGGCAATGCATTTTAGGAAGGATGTGAAAGCCTTAGAGAAGATGCAGAAAAGAATGATTCCAGGAATGAGGGACTTCAATTACGTGGATAGACTGGAGAAGCTGGTGTTGTTCTCCTTAGAGCAGTGAAGATTGAGAGGAGATTTTATCGAGGTGTTCAAAATCATGAGGGGTCTAGACAGGGTAGATAGAGAGAAACTGTTCCCATTGGCAGAAGGGTTGAGAACCAGAAGACACAGATTTAAGGTGATGGGCAAAAGAACCAAAGGCGACGTAAGAAAAAACGTTTTTTTACACAGCGAGTGGTTAAGATCTGGAATGCACTGCCAGAAGGGTAGTGGAAGCAGACTCACTTTTATCTTTCAAAGGGGAGTTGAATAAGTATTTGAAGGAGAAAAAATTGCAGTGCTACGGGGAAAGTGCAGGTGAATGGGACTAGCTGAGAGTTGGAACGGGCTCGATGGGTCAAATGGCCTTCTTCCGTGCTGTAAACATTCTATGATTCTATAACCCTATGAGTTGTGATGAGCTGTGTGTTAGCGACAGGTAATTTGATACAAGCTACCCTCGTAATTCCAATTCAATTCATCTCACCTCGACACATGGGCTTTGGAGTCCAGTTTCCTGTCTTCTCGCATGTGATTGCCCTTGAACCATCCAAGATGTAATTTTCAATACAGCCGAACTCAACAGACTCCTTGAAGTTATAGCTTCTTTTGAGTGCAAACACCAAAAATCCATTGACTATTTTTGGTGGTGGTACACATTTCACTTCTATAACACAAAAACAACTTGTAAGATGGGCTTTGAATTCATTGTACTTTATCATATAACCAATGTTTGTCCCTATGCAAAAGCAGCTGGTACACTTCCTATTTTGCAATGATACAGTGAACGAGAGTATATGCGACAATTTTTGTGTTGGTCACACCCATGTGCGCCAATTCTTGAGGCATCACTGACTGCAAACAGGGGCAGAGATGCCTGGGGGAACATAACAGATGGGAACTTCATAATCATGTAATGGCGCAGAAGTGACATCATTATACCTTTCACATCATTGTGTCAGTGCAACACCACTTCCTAATCTCTCCTACAGAAACTGGATATTGACAGTTGCTAGGCTGTGTTTTTACATACAAAGTTTGTTCAGAGTGGTGGCCAGCAGAGTTTTGGATGAGCCACTGTCGTGTGTTTTTTGGACCATTCTTTTCTTCTTCTCGCTGATGTGGGTCAGCGGGTTGTAGCATGGCTTTGGGGTTAGTCTTCATTATCCCTATCATCCCCCCGCCCCCCCCCCACACACATTGGATGTCCCTTTTGTGAATTCCACTGTATTAATGTTACTTAGAGGAAGAAGACAAGAACATGGAGGAATGGGTGGATGCAGAGAAAGCCAACCTGCATTGCAGGAGAAAGGTTCCTACCTTTCGACTCTTTTCATCAGCAATGGAGAACTTATCTGGGCTTGTCTTGGGGGACAATCAGTCCTTTGGATCTCAATATTTGCAAGAAATCTCCACATGGAAAAGTCTGAACATTAAAGAAGTCTGCTTCTCCTGTTCCCCAAGACTCAGGATGGGCATTCTCAGGAGATCTTGTCTATTACTAACTAGGATACTTACTGTGCTCATTGTGTTTCAGTTTGAAATACTGCTAAATGTACATATGTCACCTTATACCCCCCATCTCCTGTCTGCGAGGTCTTTTCCTGGGGTCGAGAGAAAAGCATTCCCCCAATTTTGGAGAACATTTTCCACTGCATATGTGTAGATTAGACATTAGACATATGCCTTAAACCTGGGAAAATATTAATCAGTCTGGATCCTCTCCTCAGACACCTTTACAAAAGGTTCCTCACTCACAGACCCCACAAAACACCCATGTCGCAAGAGGGCCAAGTTACTGCAAATAAATCATACACCACCATTTATCCTCAACTGTACACAAAAAGTGACACCGGGGTTGGGATTGCCTATGTGTCCCTGTCTCACAGTGTTACCTTGGACCTAGAGCATGTTAAATTACTGTACAAAATTGCACAATTATATCGTCAATATACCCTTCTCTAAAAGCTGAGTTGAGAATGTACACCAGTATTAAATTTTTAATTTAAAAATATTGTTTCCACGTGAACCATTAATTGTTAAATGTTGCCAGTATTCCTGTTCCAATTTGTGGATAGGCAATGGCAAACATTTAAAGATCACATGGATGAACTTCAGCAATTGTACATCCCTGTCTGGAGTAAAAATAAAATGGGGAAGGTGGCTCAACTGTGGCTAACAAGGGAAATTAGGGATAGTGTTAAATCCAAGAAAGAGTCATATAAATTGGCCAGAAAAAGCAGCAATCCTGAGGACTGGGAGAAATTTAGAATTCAGCAGAGGAGGACAAAGGGATTAATTAAGAGGGGGAAAATAGAGTCCGAGAAGAAGCTTGCCGGGAACATAAAAACTGACAGCAAAAGCTTCTTTTGATATGTGAAGAGAAAAAGATTAGTGAAGACAAACGTAGGTCCCTTGCAGTCAGAATCAGGTGAATTTATAATGCAGACCAGTTGAACAAATACTTTGGTTCTGTCTTCACTAAGGAAGACACAAATAACCTTCCGGAAGTACTAGGGGACCGAGGGTCTAGTGAGAAGGAGGAACTGAAGGATATCCTTATTAAGCGGGAAATTGTGTGAGGGAAATTGATGGGATTGAAACATAGAAAATAGGTGCAGGAGTAGGCCATTCGGCCGTTCGAGCCTGCACCGCCATTCAATGAGATCATGGCTGATCATTCCTTCAGTACCCCTTTCCTGCTTTCTTTCCATACCCCTTGATCCCCTTAACCGTAAGGGCCATATCTAACTCCCTCTTGAATTTATCCAATGAACTGGCATCAATAACTCTCTGCGGCAGGGAATTCCACAGGTCAACAACTCTCTGAGTGAAGAAGTCTCTCCTCATCTCTGTCCTAAATGGCCTACCCCTTAAGGCCGATAAATCCCCGGGGCCTGATAGTCTGCATCCCAGAGTACTTAAGGAAGTGGCCCTCGAAATAGTGGATGCATTGGTGATCATTTTCCAACAGTCTATTGACTCTGGATCAGTTCCTATGGACTGGAGGGTAGCTAATGTAACACCACTTTTTAAAAAGGGAGGGAGAGAGAAAGCGGGTAATTATAGACCGGTTAGCCTGACATCAGTGGTGGGGAAAATGTTGGAATCAATTATTAAGGATGAAATAGTAGCGCATTTGGAAAGCAGTGACAGGATCGGTCCAAGTCAGCATGGATTTATGAAGGGGAAATCATGCTTGACAAATCTTCTGGATTTTTTTGAGGATGTAACTAATAGAGTGAACAAGAGCGAACCAGTGGATGTGGTGTATTTGGACTTTCAAAAGGCTTTTGACAAGGTCCCACACAAGAGATTGGTGTGCAAAATCAAAGCACATAGTATTGGGGGTAATATACTGATGTGGATAGAGAACTGGTTGGCAGACATGAAGCAGAGAGTCGAGATAAATGGGTCCTTTTCAGAATGGCAGGCAGTGACTACTGGAATGTCGCAGGGCTCAGTTCTGGGACCTCAGCTCTTTACAATATACATCAATGATTTGGATGAAGGAATTGAGTGTAATATGTCCAAGGTTGCAGATGACACTAAACTGGGTGGCGGTGTGAGCTGTGACGGGGAGGCTAAGAGGCTGCAGGGTGACTTAGACAGGTTAGGTGAGTGGGCAAATGCATGGCAGATGCAGTATAATGTGGATAAATGTGAGGTTATCCACTTTGGGGGCAAAAACGCAAAGACAGAATATTATCTGAATGGTGGCAGATTAGGAAAAGGGGAGGTGCAACGAGACCTGGGTGTCATGGTTCATCAGTCATTGAAAATTGGTATACAGGTACAGCAGGCGGTAAAGAAGGCAAATAGTATGTTGGCCTTCTTAGCTAGGGACTTTGAGTATAGGAGCAGGGAGGTCTTACTGCAGCTGTACAGGGCCTTGGTAAGGCCTCACCTGGAATATTGTGTTCAGTTTTGGTCTCTTAATCTGAGGAAGGATGTTCTTGCTATTGAGGGAGTGCAGCGAAGGTTCACCAGACTGATTCCCGGGATAGCTGGACTGACATATGAGGAGAGACTGGATCAACTGGGCCTTTATAGATTGGAGTTTAGAAGGATGAGAGGGAATCTCATAGAAACATACAAGATTCTGACGGGACGGGACAGGTTAGATGCGGGTAGATCCTAAGACTGTGTCCCCTGTTCTGGACTTCCCTGATGTTGGGGAAGTCCAGAACCAGGGGACACAGTCTTAGGATAAGTGGTAGGCCATTTTGGATAGAGATGAGGAGAAACATCTTCGCTCAGAGAGTTGTTAACCTGTGGAATTCCCTGCCGCAGAGAGTTGTTGATGCCAGTTCATTGGATATATACAAGAGTGAGTTAGATATGGCTCTTACGGCTAAGGGGATCAAGGGATATGGAGAGAAAGCAGGAAAGGGGTACTGAGGGAATGATCAGCCATGATCTTATCGAATGGTGGTACAGGCTCGAATGGCCTACTCCTGCACCTATTTTCTATGTTTCGATGTAATCTGTTTGTAACATTTGGTTTCTTGAAATAAAATGTGGAGGAGAAAAAAAACTATAAATCATTGTTAATGAGGTTTCGGAACACCAGAAATGTAACAATCCCATGAGATATACTTCCACTTAAGTGCACAGACCTGAATACAGCAGTCACTTACTCGATTTTTTAAATCATACAAGTTTTAGAGCAACTCACGCATGGTAGAGACTCCTGTCATTTTATTTAGCTATCAGGATTACTTGCCTTTACATTGGGGTGAATTTGTCCAATTTCCATTGGCTAGGCAGAAGCCCGTTTCATTTCCAATCAAAGCCAGACCTTCCATGCACTCATAGAAAATCATGTCCCCAAAGACCGAAACTTTATTGGGCCGGCCTGTAGGATGCAAACGGATTTTTCCATTTTTTGGTGGAGTGGGAGGTGAACATTGGATAGCTGCAGAAGATACAAAACAAAGGCAAACATCAACTGCATTGATAATACATACGGTATACACTGCCTGCCACTGCTGGGTCAAAGATAGCACAGACCAGAATCCAGATAGGTTAAGGTATGAATTAATGGTTTCATATCATATGCTATTTGCCCATTTTTTGTAAGATATATTCTCCCTCTCGGCTAGAAAACAATCCCCAGTTGAGTAGACATACATCATTCTACATTTCTGCCATTGCCACTCTGTAACCAATCTCTGGGAAATATGCAAGAGTGACCCCAAATGACTTGCAGTCCACTTATTCCCTTTCTTCTTCCCTTGAGCCAAGTGTCTCATTTCCTTTTGGCTCATCTGGATGGTACAGCAGAAACTCCCAATCAATGAAATGGGACAGTCTAAATATTCTTCATATTGCCCAAAATGGATCTTCTTTCCTTTATGGTCTGCTTCAGAAGATATTATTCCTGAGGTTGGGCATTTGAGCTGCTCCTACTATTCTGCAATGATATTCCTGAGTTGGATGCTAAGTTGTGCACAAGAGCAGTAATTTCCCCCCTCTCATTGTGAGGAAGTCTACGCTGACTTAACATGCATAGTGAAAGTTGTCTCTCCCCCTCTCCAATTTTCTGCACCCTTCTTCTGATTCTTGTTAAAATATGGTCCCATGGGTATTACATAGTATTTGCTGCACAGAAACAGGCCATTCGACCCAACAGGTCTATGCTGGTGTTTATACTCCACAGGAGCCACCTCCCACTCTTCTTCATCTCACCCCATCAACATTTCCTTCCAGGAGTTTTATGCTTTACAGTAACCTACCCAAGTGGATGTTCTTCATGTGAGCCGAGAAGTGAGTGTTGGCGGCTGTTTCATCCTGCCCTCACTTCATGTTCACAAACATGTACCATGCAGCAACAGACACTTGAGGGGGAACTCGTCATATTTTTGCCTTCTTTAACCCAGGGGTGCTGACACCAATTGTTACACCCCAATGAACTCAGCAGAAAGTCAGAACCTTCTGGTCGGTATACACTCTGTTGTGCATTTACCCACTAAGCTATCGGGGGAGATCACACACTTCTGTGTTCACTCAGCTCTCCGTTAGTCTTGTTGATTCTTCCCAGACTGTTCGCCCAATGATACCTTCAGCAGTCGCTATATTATCAGAATTTATTCAAAAGAAATAACCAAAAACATGTTAACGTTGCAAAAAATCCTTGTAATTGCTTGATATAGGGGACACCACCTTTGTGAAAAAATGTTCAACACATTGGGCTCAATTTTCCCCAAAGATTTTTTTTGACATACTTGAAGAGTTACGCCCATTTTTTGGGGGCCTAAGTTCGCCAAAAAAAAAGTTCTAAGTTTCCCCATTTGATTTCTCCATTTTGGCACAGCCTAACCTGTCCTTTAGTTTTGGGGCTGGAGCCTTGATCTGCGCCAAAAAGATCAGGTTGCCATGGTAACCAGGGACACAATGCAAGCTGAGGCTGCAGTGAAACATACAGCCAACTCCCAACACATTAAAACATAGTGCATCAATTTAAAAACACATTCAAATATATTGCAGCAACGTAAAAACACATTAAAATATATTACCTCCAATTATTAAAGCCGGTCCCGCTCCCTAGCCCTGGCCGAAGGACTTGCCAGTCTGCTTGGCAAGCCCAACCCGAGCCCCTTGCTGGTGCCAGTCCAGCTCCAGCTCTCCCACCCACCCACCCCAGTCCCGAGTGCCTTGCCGATCCCACTCCCCTCCCCCAGGACGAGTAGCCTCCCAGTCCGCTCCCCCGCCCTTAGCCCAGGCCGAATGGCTTCCCGGTCCGCTCCCCCGCCCTTAGCCCAGGCCAAGTGGCTTCCCAGTCCGCTCCCCTGCCCCTAGCCCAGGCCGAGTGGCCTCCCCGTCCCCCTCACCCCCTCTCCCTCCCCCTACCTTTCTCTCGCCCCCTCCCCCACCTCTCTCTCTCTCCCTCTCTCTTACTTTTACTGCTGCTGCTGTTCGGGCATCTGCTGTACTTACCTGTGCCGATTTCCTTACCTGCGCCGATTTCTTTAACTCTCCAGAAAGTTTTTCTGTAGAGGCCACATATGCTGGCCTAAGCAGAACTGAAGTAACTCTCAGCTGGCCAAACTTGCCTAAATGGCCAAAATTGGCGCGGGTGGCAGGTTCCGCCCCCTTTGGCTGAAAAAAAAACTTACCTAAAATATTCGTAACTAACTGAGTTACGCTGGCGCAAATTGATTGGGGAAACTATGGTTTTTCAACTTTGACCAAAAAAAGCAGCCTGCTCAAAAAAAAACAGCACAAACCACTGGGGAAAATTGAGCCCAAAGTTTGCAAACAATTACCAAATGAAAGGCTCCTGATCACGAGATCGATAAAGGTGATCGGTCCATCATAGTTCATCCACTGAGAAAGACCTGACAGTCCCAGTATCCAATTGTTCCTTCAATTATATGGAGTTAGGTCACAGATCAGCCATGATCTCAATGAATGGCGGAACAGGCTCGAGGGGTTAAATGGCCGACTCCTGTTCCTATGTATTTCCACTATCCTTCAGTAGCATAGCAGATGTAAATTTTCTCTCGGGGAATGGTTAAACTTGCTATTTAACGTGTATACAAAATGCTTACGTTCACAGGATCGTTGCTGATCACTCCACGTCCCATCAGATAGACAGGTGCTGCGGTTTAAGCCCTTAAGCTTGAATCTGAACAAGTAAAGTTAGGGTTACCAACAGTGTTAAACCAAACAGAAGGAACAAAAGGTATTCTGCAATTCACTGTAAAACTTCTACCACTGCGGTTTCAGTTTTGAATACCTGAACATTCTCGCTAATGGAAAACTTCAGAAGTGCAGCACAGTGGAGAAGGTGGAGGAGGAGGGGGGTTACATGGAGTTGCCCCCACATTCTGCTGAGTTCCCAATCTCATGTCATTGTGTGGCAATGTACAGTGGAGGCCAGCCACTCCAAAAAGGGGAGGAAGGGGAGGTGGAAAATTGAGTCATCACTGGACCGCCCTTGCATGCTGCCCGGGGAAAATAAGATGTAGAAGATCATTCAAAAAGAAAAGAGGCTGTCATCCTTAGGGGCAAAAAGAACTTTAAAGCAGGGTTAATGCACACTGTCGGTCCTGTGCAGGTGTATTTTTCTTGTTGATATTCACATTTACAGAGCTCCCCAAACATCCTCTTTTAGTTCGGTGGAAATACGACAATGATGTGTACTTGCTTTACAGCAGCAAAACACTGATTATGGGGTTGTACACATCATTCATTGGATTGACCTTGGACTAAAGTTCCACTTTCAATGTAAAATTTTAAATTGAAGTTCAGGCTTAACAAAATTATTTTGCCAATAAATTTAACACCTACGGCAAGCCTTTGATCGACTGGGATAAATATAACCAGTTTCTACATCTTTGTGGCAGAGCCATTTACTTAGCAATTGAATCTAGCAAAAGCAACAGAAAACAATGTTTAAATAAATGAGAAGTAATGATGTTCCCTGTATCAGACAGTGAAATAAACCCTGATATTACTGCCACTTACATCACAAGGTGCTACTGATCAGTGCAACACAACCACAAAAACATTAATTGAATAAAATTAAGTAATGACCGAATGCAAGTTGGAAAGTGCTCTTGTGATTTATCTTCTCATCATTATGAACATCTTCAGAGGTTTTTTGCCTTGAAAGCATTGCTATGTTTTCTAATATATATATTTCACAAAACTGATCTGACTTCTAAAATGCGTGGGCTGTAAGAGACTTTTAATGAAATGCAAGGATCATGCCAATTATGTTTTCAGTGCCTGGACATTGAAAACAGATAATTGGGGAATATCTGTGCTTATATATAAAAGAAAGCAATGGCCAAAGATGTAGGAATCCATTTTCCTGTTATTAGCACCCAGGAACGCTTATTCCCCGAGCGATAATTACAGGAAATGGGGCAAAGAAAAGTGATGCCAGTAGGTGCAGGCCAAGCAATCCCATGAAAACGAGGCAGGTTGGGATTTGCCGGCTCCTCTGCCTCACTTTTGTTTTCCTGAGACCAAAGTGAGCCTAGTTGCTGGGGCATCTGAAGAAGGTGGAGGTGGGCTTGTACCTGGGCCCTTCACAGATAGCAGGGGCAGAGGGGTCCAGCTAGCGAAGCTAACACAGCCCAAAAAGATGAGTGGCCTTGATGTCCCCGCCGTCCCCACCCTCCCATGGATCCTTCAGATCTTTGAGCCAGCGACCCTGGTGACTGCTGTTCCCCAACAGCACGCATAAGGCTCCAAAGCCAGCCGTCAGTCCTTTCATGTATGTAACCTTCATGTAACAACACTGCATACTGTATACACCTAAGAAATGCACACCTTGACCACAGGGGGTAAACTTGTGGGAGACACTCCTCACCTGGTCATCCAGGTATATAAAGGGAGGTCCCACGCAGGGTCATCACTTCTTGGTCCTGTGAATAAAGGTTAGGGTCGTAGAGTGACCTTGTCTGCAGAATGTGCCTCATGTGAATTTATAGTAGCGTGTAAGGACTCAACATTTGGCGACGAGAAACGGGAATCAATGACTCATGAGAATGGCCACCGGTAGCACAGAGGAACGGTACTATGTTGGTGAGAACTGGGATGATTTCGTTGAGAACCTCCAGCAGAGCTTTGTCATGAGGACTGGCTAGGAGATGTAGCGGCTGACAAGCGAAGGGCACATCTATTGACCAGCTGTGGACCTAAGACGTACGCGCTGATGAAAGACCTGCTCGCACCCGAGAAGCCGGCGGACAAAACCTTTGAAGAACTCAGCAAACTGATCGGTGAGCACCTCAAACCGGTGAGCAGTCTACACATGGTCCAACACCGATTCGATACACACCGACGTCGGGAAGGACAGAGCATACCGGACTTCGTTGCGGACCTTGGCCGCTTGGCCAGCCTCTGTAAGTTCACAGACTCCTGCAAGGGGGAGATGTTAAGGGATTTCTTCATTGAGGGCATTGGTCATGCCGGGATTTTCAGAAAGCTAATTGAGACCAAGGACTTGACCTTGGAAACGGCTGCGTTGATGACTCAGACCTTCATGGCGGGGGAGGAGGAAACCAAGATAATATACGCACGCAACTCTGCTTCTAACGTGGCGATGGATCAGGGAGTTAACATTGTAAACGCGACTCAGAACCCCACAGGCAGTAAAGGGCAATTCAACACCACCCAGGCAACAACAGACTCTCGAGTGGGTCCTCAACAGAGACAATGGCAGGTTGAACGGACATTTATACCATCACAGTGGACAATACATCCCGGGATGGGGCCATTGACACCCAATAACAGAGTGCTCAAGAGTAATCAAAGACACAATCAGAGAGGAATGCCCAGTAACAGCTCTTTTGTTCACAACAATCTCAGCACATGCTGGAGGTGCGGGGGCAGACATGCTGCAAAAACCTGTAGGTTTCAACAATTTATCTGTAGAAATTGTAACTTCAGTGGACATTTAGCCAGAATGTGCAGGAAGCCCACAGCATGGCTAATTTACGAGGCAGATGAACCACAAGAGGGGTCTGCGAGGCAGGTTGATGCTTGGGACAAAGCAATGGATGCTGAAGTCCAGCGGGTTCATGTGGCAAACATCCACAGCTCATATACAAAAACGGCACCTATAATGATGAAAGTCCTATTAAACGGCATCCCGGTACGCATGGAACCAGCCAGTCACTTCTGAGTGTCCAACAATTCGAGAAACTATGGCCACTTAGAGCTAGCAGACCCAAACTAGAACGCATTGACACGCAATTAGGGACATACACCAAAGAGATCATCCCAGTGCTAGGCAGTGCAATGTTGGTGGTCACACATAATGGATCAGAGAACCAGCTGCCACTCTGGATTGTCCCGGGAAATGGTCCTGCGCTTTTGGGGAGGAGCTGGCTAGCCGAGATGAACTGGAAATGGGGGGATGTGCACGCCATTTCATGTGTGAAGCGAAGTTCATGCTCACAGGTCCTACAGCAATTTGAGTCACTATTTCAACCTGGTGTCGGGACTTTCAAAGGTACCAAAGTAGTGATACGCAACACCCCAGACGCCAGACCAGTGCACCACAAAGCCAGAGCTGTGCCATATGTGATGCGGGAGAAAATTGAGAGTGAGTTGAACAGATTGCTAAGAGAGGGCATAATTTCGCCCGTTGAATTCAGCGACTGGGCAAGCCCCATCGTCTCTGCCCTAAAAATGGACAGGATCTGTGGCGACTACAAGGCCACTATCAACCGAGTGTCACTACAAGACCAATACCCGCTTCTGAGAGCGGAGGATCTTTTTGTCATGCTGGAAGGCGGCAAGCTGTTCACCAAGTTGGACCTCGCTTCAACCTACATGCCCCAAGAACTGGCTGAAGAATCCAAGCTACTGACCATCATCACCACGCACAAGGGGCTGTTTGTCTATAACAGGTGTCCGTTTGGCATTTGTTCAGCAGCCGCTATCTTTCAAAGGAACATGGAAAGCCTGCTCAAATCCATCCCTGGAACAATCGTATTTCAGGACGACATCCTTATCACGGGTCGAGACACCGAGGAACACCTCCACAACCTGGAGGAGGTGCTACGCCGACTGGACCGGGTAGGCCTATGACTAAAGAAGTCCAAGTGTGTGTTTTTGGCCCCAGAGGTTGAGTTTTTGGGCAGGAGGGTTGCTGCAGACGGAATCCGGCCTACCGAATCCAAAACGGAGGCGATTCGTCGTGCGCCCAGGCCCGGCAACACATCGGAGTTGCGTTCATTTCTGGGACTCTTGAACTATTTCGGGAACTTTCTGCCGAATTTAAGCACATTGTTGGAGCCGCTACACGTACTCCTGCGTAAGGGTTGCGATTGGTTTTGGGAGGACTGCCAGGAACGGGCTTTCAATCGGGCGCGGAACCTGCTTTGTTCTAATAAGCTGTTGACCCTGTACAACCCCTGTAAGAAATTGGTTTTGACATGTGATGCATCATCCTATGGGGTTGGGTGCATGTTGCAGCAGAGTAATGATGAGGGCCAACTCCAACCTGTGGCTTATGCCTCCAGGTCGCTCTCCCAAACAGAAAGGAGATTATGGGATGGTTGAAAAGGAAGCACTCGCATGTGTCTACGGGGTGAAAAAGATGCACCAGTACCTTTTTGGCAGAAGGTTCGAGTTAGAAACGGACCACTAGCCATTAACATCCCTGTTGTCAGACAGCAAAGCTGTCAATGCCAATGCGTCAGCTCGCATACAGCGATGGGCTCTCACGCTGGTTGCATATGACTACACCATACGGCACCAGCCAGGCACCGAAAATTGCGCTGACGCGCTCAGCAGGCTTCCACTGGTCACCACTGAGGGGGCAGCGGAGCAAAGCGCCGAGATGGTCATGGCTGTCGATGCCTTTGACAGCGCAGGCTCCCCCATCACAGCCCACCAGATCAAAACCTGGGCCAACAGAGATCCTTTCCTATCCTTGATTAAGAAATATGTCCTGACTGGGGATTGGGCGCCCGCACGCGGAGCATGTCCTGAGGAGGTCAGACCGTTTCACAGATGGATGGATGAGCTCTCCATCCAAGCCGACTGCCTACTATGGATAGTCATGCCCCAGAAGGGAAGGGAAGCATTCGTCCGGAAACTCCACAGCGAGCACCCAGGCATCGTGCTAATGAAGGCCATTGCCCGGTCACATGTATGGTGGCCGGGAATTGACTGAGACTTGGAACATTGCGTTCGCAGGTGCACGACGTGTGCCCAGCTGCGCAATGCCCCCAGGGAGGCTCCACTCAGCCCGTGGCCCTGGCCCACCAGGCCATGGTCACGTATTCACGTAGACTACGCGGGCCCATTCATGGAAAAAATGTTCCTCATTGTTGTTGATGTGTACTTGAAATGGATCGAGTGCATCATTTTGAATTCGTACACGATATCCACCACTGTGGAGAGTCTGCGTGCAGTCTTTGCGACCCACGGCTTGCCAGACATCCTGGTTAGCGACAACGGCCCATGCTTCACTAGTTATGAATTCCGGGAGTTCATGTCGGGTAATGGCATCAAATATGTCGGGTAATGGCATCAAATATGTCAGGACAGCACCGTTCAAGCCGGCTTCCAATGGCCAGGCGGAACGTGCGGTCCAAATCATAAAACAAGGTATGCTCCAGATTCAAGGATCCTCCATTCAATGCCGCCTATCGCGCATCCTGCTAGCCTATAGGTCCCGACCGCATTCGCTCACGGGAGTCCCGCCCGCGGAACTACTCATGAAACGTACACTTAAAACTCGGCTGTTCCTCATTCATCCAGTCCTGTCAGACATTGTTGAGGGCAAGCACCAGTCCCAAAATGAGTGCCATGCCTGTAACTCAAAGAGGAGATGTATAGAAATCGATGACCTTATATTTGTTCTTAACCGCGCTTTGGGGCCCAAGTGGCTTGAGGGTACTGTAATTGGCAAAGAGGGGAATAGGGTCAAAGTGGTCAGACTTAACAATGGACAGATATGCCGCAAGCATCTGGACCAAGTTTCAAAAAAAGGTTCAGCATGGACACTGAGGAACCTGAGGAATTTCATGCTGCCCACACCACTGCCAGTGAACGAGCAACAAGAACTTTCAGCAGCATGCACAGTCCCTGTGGCCAGCCCGGACAAGCCGGAATCACCACAGGTGACAGGGACATAGGCCAAGGCTCAACAACCAGAGCCCCAACTGCGGCGCTCCATGAGAGAGCATCGACTGCCCGAAAGACTTAATCTTTGACCCCAAAAGACATGGTGGAGGGGTGGGGGGGGGGGGTGGTGGAGGTGATGTCATGTATATAACCTTCATGCAACAACACTGCACACTGTATACACCTAAGAAATGCACACCTTGACCACGGGGGGTGAACTTGTGGGAGACACTCCTCACCTGGTCATCCAGATATATAAAGGGAGGTCCCACGCAGGGTCATCACTTCTTGGTCCTGTGAATAAAAGTTAGGGTCGCAGAGTGACCTTGTCTGCAGAATGTGCCTTGTGTGAATTTATAATAGTGTGTAAGGACAAAACAAGTCCCACAGCTCTTTCTGTTTTCACCCCTATTTCCTGGTGCAAGGATTTTTCAATAGGGGGGACTTATACCATGATGGGGCCATGCCAATGAGCTAAGTTTGCTCACCACATTCGTGCACCCTGTACACTTTGGGTGCACTATGCTTGACTAGTGCTAGGACAAATGGGGGTTGGAGGTGGGGAAAGAGAAACAGGAAAATTGGTCCTGTAATTTTGTAAACAAGATGGGCTGAATTTTCGGTTCTGGTCATTTCAGGCAGTAATGGTGGCGGGACGGCAAAGTTTGCGCCAGGAAATGGTTTGAGTAATCAGCTGGGCCCTGAGAGTGGAGCGGAGTGCTAAAGGAGGCATTGCACACCTCTTTTAGGGCACTAGGCCGGCTGAGCAATGGAAAATCCCGAGCTAAAGAGCCGGCCTCGGACCGCCCTAAGAGAGGTTCGGTTGTAGAATAAGAAATCGCCACAAAACACACAAAAAATATTCCCAGTACCTTGACCACCCCACATTAGGATAAATCGCAAAAATAAAAATAAACAGAACAATCACACTTACCTCATTCATTACTTACTTCACTCGCTGCCGCCGGGACAGCTCTGACCGCCTGGTTTTCCAGGCAGTCCTACTAGGGCGCTATGGGGTGCTCAAGGCTCAGCGTCGATTCAAAATCAAAGCCCAGTTGAAAGCGGTTGCGTTTCACACAGGCTCACGCTCCTGGGCGGTGCTGCAAAATTGGCATCTAATTTCCCGGTGGCGGGGGGACGTTGCGAGCTGGCCACCCGCCGGGAAACCATTCCTGCCACCATTGCTGCCCCTCCGGGGCGCCAATAGGGGTGGCAGAAGACCGAAAATCCAGTCCCAGATCTTTAGACTGAACGGTGTCTCCCATTTCCTTTCCTTTGTTACCATGTTTAATCGTATAAGAACCAGCAGATGTGTACAAATGCCCCAGTATGACAGCATGAAGCTCTGGTTCCAATGATATTATGATGGGATTGGTGAGTTGTTGGAACCAAGGCCACATTTACGCTACAACTATAGCATCACTGCAAAGTAGTTTTGCTTCACACTGACGCTAATTCTAAATACGACCGAGGAGGGAGTCTCACTTCACTTTGCTGCAGTCAGAGGAGCATCTGATTCCAGAATGTATGCTACAGTTTATTAGCATCAGTGCAAAGCAGTGTCGCTTCGCATGATGCCACAGCTGCAGTGTAAATGCAGCCAAAGTGCCTCCAGCTTACACTTTTAAAACAAAAGCCGATAATAAAGCGGACCTAAGAGATGCTGAGACATGTACAAACATCTCTCAAAAGTTTCACAAGAATGGCCAAGCATTAAATGCATTTAATATCCATGTTGGATAGTACCAATGCCACTCTGTCAATATCTATTGGGAATGGAACTGCAAGAACAGCCCAGAAAGACTCTTCCCCCTGGATTCCACTCTTCCCTGAACTCCCATAAATTCAACGCATCATTAGGAAAGGTACAGTCTCCTGCAATAGAAATGTAGGGGAGCATGGTGTTGTGGGATTCATGTTTTTTAATGCTCAAGCAGAGAGCCTTGGGCCAAATGGCCTCCTTCTATGCTGTAAACTTCTATGGTTATCTTGGCTGAAATGTGCCATTAGGCAGCTGTTGAGAGGTGTGCGATACACACAAATAACTGTACAGGTATCTCTCAGTAGCATTTTCAGGTTATATGACAAGTCAGCAGACTGCTGAAGATATACAAATCTAAATTCTACCATAGAGAATTTTAAAATCATGGTTTATACACCTTCAATTTATTCCCAAATGCATGCTGTTTGCTTCCTTCTCCGTGAACAGTTCCAGTGAAAATGTCATGGTTGAACATTTAAACATCAAGAAAGAGTTTTGTCTGGGGTCTCCTCCTGATGTCTGGCTGAAGGGACCATTGACAGCAGCCTGCTTGGTCAATCGGAGACTCCAAGCTGGGAATCCAATGGTTTTATAATGTAGCATCACTTTCTATCACTTTGATAATATTGAAGGTACTGTATATAAATCAAGACTTTAGCATCTTGAACTTTACCTTTCCGATCTTTTATTTCGATTGTCTTACTAAATTGGCACATAATCCGAAATGGATATCTGTACAATTATTCGTGTGTCTCAGTTACATCTTGATGGATATCTCAATGGTTCAATATTTTCCTGCCTTGTAATTCACTTACCTAATAACTCATGGCATCATCTGATGGAACAGCTAGTATTAAAAATAGGGAAGCAAAATAATTTCACCAATACATTTCAGGCCTAGAATCGGGAATTGGATCTTTTGATCAGCTTTAATAAGAGACAAATGAATAAATGGTGACAATGTAATAAATACACAATTAAAGAAGAGGTTTATTTTAAGCATAATTCTTTTGGCGTTTTAATACAACTTTCTAGACAAGCTGAGAAACTATAATATACGTAAAATAGATTCCCAGCTTGGAGATGTAAGTCGAAGGCCCAATTTTGGGTCACTTCCTGCCAACAGATTGGACCATGCAATCCTTTTGTCCAAGGTGGGTGGCATGGGTCTATGAGGTGACTTGGAAAGAGGAAATGGTGCAGAAGAAATGAAAACCGTCCCAAAGTTACCATTCTTACAACAAAGTGCATTATTATTATTATTATTATTATTTGGTTGCTGTTGCACAGTCTCTGCACAGTACCTACCCTTCATTGCATTTATAGTAAACCTCTCTCCCAAACTTGAAATCCGTTGCCTGCATTTCTCCATTTTCCAGCATGTAAGGCACATGGCAAGATTTTGCTTTTCGGGAAAAAATACATAAATCATAATTATTTTACAATCTTGATTTTGCATAATTTCGATCTATGTAATTGATCAGCACGGGTGAGTCTGTAATTTAATCGAGTTGCCCTGGCAATAACTTATCATGATGCTAAAGATTTGTGAGAGCTATTAGTGCTAATAACCATTGTGTATATTGGCTCCAAATGTAATCTCTCCCTCAAAGACCACAAGGATAGCTTTTCTAAAGCTTGGGCTAAGCTGTATCGTTGGAGTGAAGGAGAGGAAAAGAAAGAAAGAAAGACTTGGATTTATATAGCATCTTTCACGACCACTGGACGTCTCAAAGCGCTATATAGCCTATGCAGTACTTTTGAAGTGTGGCCGCTGTTGTAATGTAGGAAACATGGCAGCCAATTTGTGCACAAGCAAGCTCCCACAAACAGCAATGTGATAATGACCAGATAATCTGTTTTTTTGTTATGTTGATTGAGGGATAAATATTGGCCAGGACACCGGTGATAACTCCCTTGCTCTTCTTTGAAATAGTGCCATGGGATCTTTTACATCCACTTGAGAGGGCAGACGGGGCCTTGGTTTACCGTCTCATCCGAAAGATGGCACCTCCGACAGTGCAGTGCTCTCCCAGCACTGCACTGGAGTGTCAGCCTAGATTTTTTTTTGTGCTCGAGTCCCTGGAGCGGACGCTAAGATTCCGCATCTGGCGAGGTGGGTGGGGTGGATTGACCCATCCACCTCCACGGAGGTGTGTGGGGGGCCTGACCCATCCACCTCCATGGCACGAACCTGGTATTGCAGTACTTCCAGGAACGGTGCAGTGGCTCTCGGCCTTTTGGCTAAGAGCATTGGCGCAGAGTGATCCTTGATGTGTGCAAGGTGACCTCTGGCGTTTGTGATTTGACAAAGAATTGGAAAGATTGGCAACGAAAAATTAAAAAAAAAAAATCTGGCTCATGTTATATCTGAACGCGAGAGTGCTCAGAACTGGCAACATCAGGAAGATTTCAGTAATGATGTTTCAGACTGACAGGAAAAGGGACACAGACAAAACAACTGTTCAACCATAGGGGGCTGTGTTTCATTTTAAGATGAACATGCAAAGTCAGTTCTGTTTTTAAACCATAATGAGTGAGAATTGCCAAGTCAGTTCGATCCTGGTGCTGGGCACCTAAAGTGGATCAAGTCCCCAGCGCCAACACCTTTCCCTGATGAGCACAAAAAAAAATCATCCTACCACCCCCACAAAAATATTCTGTCGTTGAAGCAGTGTGGATCCTGATAGACCATTCAAAATGAACAACCTGAATTGTTGTGTCTTCATGTAGTGGTTAAGAAACAACACGATTAGCAGGTAATTGCAATAAACCTGAGGAACTCGTAAAGAAAAATGCTTCTAATGATAGAAATTGGGACTCGTGCACTGTACAGTACAATGCTTTATACATTTGCAGCTTTTAATTAAAGAGAATGACAGGTGTTTGGGAGTGAGTTACAGGATGGAATCTAATTGAAGGGTTTGGATAAAGACATAAATAAATCCTTTCCCTCTCCTGTTTAAATATTTCCTGTAGCTGATCTATAATTCTAATGCCAATTTTTCCTTCCATTTGATCTGGGCAAGGTCCCTTTTTTATTTCTCTGCAATTAGCTTCCCCCCCCCCAATTCAAGCACCCTTGTCTTCAGCTTTTCTTTCTCTATTCTTTCACTGAACCTAATTATATTGTGGCCACTGTTTCCCAAATATTCACATACTTATTGGAAGTCTCTAAGCCCCACTTCATTATCCGGAACGATGTCAAACAATGCTCCCTAACTTGTTGGAGCAGCAACATATTGACTGAGAAAACAGCCCTGAATGCACTGCAATAAACCTCTCCTTTCTCAATTGAAAATCCTCAATTTCCTTTCTGCCATTCAGCAGTCTGTAATATACTCCCAGTAATGTGACCGATCACTTGTTATTACTTAGCTTAATCCAAAGTTATTCTGCTTAGATCACATCTCTATTATATACTTGCACTCTAGTGCTCTGCTAATCGCTGCTTTTATGTCATGATTTTTTACTTTCATCAGTGAATCTAGTTCTCTAATTTGTTTTTTTCTGGTATGCATTAATATACATTTTATATTGGATTTGCAATTTGTTTCCTTTTTCTTTTGTCTTTCCACATCCTGATATTTTTTTATCATCGTTTTCAATCTCCCTTCCTCGTACCCATGTATCTGAAAACTTTTCTTCAAAGCTGCATAACTTTACTGTTTTAATTTTCCCTCCCACCTCCTCTGCTATATTGGCTTAAACCCTCCCCACAGCTCCCTTCAAAACTCTGGGTCCCAGCTCTGCTCATCCTGTCGGTACAACTCTCTTTGCTCCAAGTGCCCACAGAAACATAGAAATTTACAGCGCAGAAGGAGGCCATTTCAGCCCATCGTGTCCGCGCTGGCCGATAAAGAGCCGCACGGTCCTCGGTCAGCAGCCCTGAAGGTTACATAGAAACCAATGAACAATGGTGGAAAGGCAAAGAGCACCCAGCCCAACCAGTCCGCCTCACACATCTGCGACACCCCATATACTGAAACATTCTACACTCCACCCCAACAGGAGCCATGTGATCTTCTGGGAGAGGCAAAAACCAGAAAAAAACCCAGGCCAATTTAGGGAGAAAAAAATCTGGGAAAATTCCTCTCCAACCCATTCAGGCGATCGAAACTAGACCAGGAGATCATCCTGGCCGTATTCGATTCCCTGCAGTACTTACCAGTATATCTGTGCCAGCCAACAAAAGGTTATCCAGTCTAATTCCAATTACCAGCTCTAGGTCCGTAACCCTGCAGGTTACAGCACTTTAAGTGCCCATCCAACTGTCTCTTAAAAGTGGTGAGGGTTTCTGCATCCACCACTCTTCCAGGCAGTGAGTTCCAGATCCCCCACAACCCTCTGTGTAAAGAAGCCCCCCCTCAAATCCCCTCTAAACCTTCCACCAACCACCTTAAAACTATGACCCCTCCACCAATGAAAATAGGCCCTTACTCTCCACTATGTCCAGGCCTCTCAATATTTTGTACACCTCAATGGAATCTGAACCTTGCATCAGCCTCAAGCCACATTTCACTTCCCTAATCTGGCTACTCTTGGACTGGCAACCACCCTGAAGTTACCACCACTGAGGTCCTGATTTTTAATCTATCTCTTAACTCCTGGAACCCCTTCCGCAGGACCTGAATCCTGTTCCTCCAGATGTTATTGGGTTTTTTACACCAACCACATCAGCCAACTGATCCCTTCCCATCCCAGGAGCTGCAGCACCTTCTCTGTTATGTCCTTTACCCTGGCACCTGGGAGGCAGCTTACCCTTCAGGTTTAATGTTTGTGGTTATAGAAGTGATTATTTACTTCCCTCATGGTCCCATGGCATTGCTCTTAGGTGCCTGCCCCCCCTTCCCCGCCCCCGCCCCCCACCAAGTCTTCACTGATGGAAGAAAATATTCAGTATTAAAAATGTATTGGTCAGGACAGTTTCCCTCAGGAGACCCCTCACTTCCTCCATACTCCTCCTCTCACCTTGATGGATGGTCACCTGCTTCCAGTCCTTGCCCAATATCACTCTGCAGCTGACGGGCCACCAGTTGGAACATATGTTCGATAAACCCCTCCACCTTTCCACATGTGCTGGAGTGTCTCCTGCTGTTCCTCAAGCTCAGTAACATTGATCATGAGTGAACACAGCTGGAGATATGCTTGTCCTGGATACTCACACTCCAGGAACTCCCTCACCCAGCAAGATTCACACAACATGGATCACAACTATTTTCCATTGTAACTCTACTAAAGCAAAAGATTGTGGATGCTGGAAATCTGAAATAAAAACAGAAAATGCTGGAAATACTCAGCGGGTCAGGCAGCATCTGTGGAGAGAGATAAACAGAGTTAATGTTTCAGGTCAATGACCTTTCGTCAGAACTGGCATGGGTTAGAGATGTAACAAGTTTTCAGCAAGTCATCATCATCATAAGCGAGGATGACTTGCTTTCACGCCAAAAAGGGATGAGTTCACAGGTGTTTCAATGAAGGACCTAATATTCCCGATCCCAAAGTACACCTTGGAGGGTGGAAGATGCCTGTGTGTGGATTTTTTTAACGTGTGGTGGCCGTTGCACACCAGCCACCACACGGGCTTGACAGAGCTAGGTCTTGGTCCAGTGGCAAGGATTATCCAAGATGACTGGAGACCAGCTCTGCTATACGGACCGAACGCGCGCACATATCGCAGTGTGGGCTGGCTCGTGCTGCCCCTGGGCCGTCGCATCTTCTGGGCCCCAGACTCGCGCCTCTCCTGGGCCCGGGTCACTTCCTTCTACAAACTCTTGCCGTTCCTTCGCCCCTCCTGCTGTGCCTGCCCGCACTGCAATCAGCGACCTGACTTTGCAGCCATCGCCCTCCTGCAGCAGCACGCGCTGCTCCCTGCAATGGTATGCCGCTGCACGCTGCTCCCCCTAAATGGCCCCGGCCTGCTGATGGTCTTGCAGGCCAGGACCGCGACGATTTCCAGGCCGAGCAGCCGCACGCTGCTCCCTTATGCAAGTACAGAGGCAGGGAAAGGGGGGAAGGGAGGAAAGAACAAAAGGGAAGGTCTATGATAGGATGCAATGCAAGAGTGATTAAATGTCAAAAGGAATGATGGTGGAAGGCAAAAGGAGGTGGTAATGGGACAAGTAAAGAAACAAAAGATGGGTTGAGAGAAGCTGTAAATGTCAACAGCAGCATCATTACCAGCTCCTGCTGTCCGAGGGAATGGGAGCAGTGGGAATGATTGAAATTGTTGAACTCACTGTTGAGTCCAGAAGGCTGCAAAGTGCCTAATGGAAAGTTGAGGTGCTGTCGTCTCAGAATGAACTTTAGTTAAAGTTAAAACTGGTTACAATTTGGCCAAGTTTCAAAGAGCTTGTTAATTCACTTACGTGCACACTTGATTTTGGGCTGGCCCCAAACCCCAGACTTCGGGCAGATAAGCCTGTTCAGACCAAACCCCGCGTAGCCAGACATGCAGGAATACATCACCTCTTCACCCGGTTCGTACACCTTTTTCCCATTCACAACGTTTGCATTGTTCACGTTTGGTGGTTTGCCGCATGCTGCAGACAGGGAAAAAGTCATCGTGATTTTCTGTGCGATACATTTTACTTTCCTTTCACTGTATTTTTTCTCTTCTTTTCAAGTTGCCCTTCCCAACATCACATTCCTTTCCCAACTAAGAGAAGACAAAAGAATGGTATTCGAAAAGGCCATTCTGCCCATCTAGCCCATTCATCCAACAGCCATGTTTAATAACATAGTCTCCACTCAACTAATTCAATCTGCAGTGGTAGGTAATAACTACTAAAATTTTTAATATTGAGGAGAAGGTAAAACAAAAAAATGGCACTTGAATGTCCAACAGATCAACCAGGCCATCACTCATCCAAAACTTTCCTCAACAGTCAGCCTTCCACATCCAATGGCCTGCATCCAAATGTCACAGTTCCCAAAGATACTGTATCCACCTTTGGCATTCTCCACGCCAGAGGGCTGTGAACACTCAACCATTGAGTATGTTCAAGAATGAGATTAATAGACTTTTAGACGCAAAGGGAACCGTTGGATATGGAGAGAGGGTGAGAAAGTGGAGTTGAGGTCGATGATCAGCCATGATCTTATTGAATGGCGGAGCAGGCTCGAGGGGCTGAATGGCCGACTCCTGCTCCTATTTTCTATGTTTCTATGATCTTATTGAATGGCGGAGCAGGCTCGAGGGGCTGAATGGCCGACTCCTGCTCCTATTTTCTATGTTTCTATGATCTTACTGAATGGCGGAGCAGGCTCAAGGGGCTGAATGGCCTACTCCTGCACCTAATTCTTATGTTCTTATATGTTCCTGAAATCCAGACGAATGGTAAAAGCTTACTAGCTGCTCAATTCAGATTTGCCATCTGTGTATTCTATTATCTTCTTACTATGTATCTTCAATCTCTCTTCCCGGTCATTTATTTCTCTTCTCTTTCTCTTTTCTCTCTCTGACTCTCATTATTTATACTTTCTTCTTATTTCTGTTTCTCTTCATTTTCCTTCTCTTTTTCTCCATCCCCATTTCTCTGTCTTTCTCTCCTTATGCCCTTCATGTCTTCTTTATTGGTCTAATTTTTTTCTCCCTGAAAATCTAATCTCTTTCCATTGTTTACAATCTCAATTCTTGACATTCCACTGAAGATCCAACAGCCAAGTAAATTAATGAAAAGTCAATAGGCCAGCATGCTGGGACAGCAAAACTGTTTTCTGTTCTATTGGGACCTATGTTAAGCTCCATCTGTACAATTCAAATCCTTTCATTGCAGAAATAAACTTGCAAACAGCAGAAAATGTGCTTCAATTTGACCTTTTACATTTTTTAACATTTACCAATAAATGTCACCATTGCACAGTGACCTTTCAATGAGTTCTACTTGTGCATTTCGGCTAACGTTTGTGATCAGTAAAGCAAAACATGAAGACAGTTAGACGGTGCAGTGTTTTGGTGCAGCAGTTGCAATTCCGACAACTGGCAAAGTCGCCATTTAAACTTGTTAAGACAGAGGAAATTTTCACAAGCCCCTTATTTACAATACCAGAATAGCCGGCAACCATATAGGAAGCATCCGATTCCTATTAGACAGTGCACAGGTCTATCTGGGTTAAGAAAAAGAATGCAGTGCACTCATAATCAATTTGTAAGATCACCTCTCCCAGGTGCGCAAGTACAGTCACAACAAAAGGAATCATTCCTTAAATAGTTTTAAGGTTAATTTCTCCCCTTAGTGAGTTCTCAATATCAGCTCAGCCCATCAGGAAGAGGCCACAACTTGAACTCCAAAATGTCTCGGACTGTCACAGCACATCTCCTAATGTCAGGTTAACAGAATGTCACTGCCAAATACACATAAGAACATAAGAAATAGGAGCAGGAGTTGGCCATAAGGCCCCTCGAGCCTGCTCCGCCATTTAATACGATCATGGCTGATCAGATCATGGACTCAGCTCCACTTCCCTGTCCGCTCTCCATAACCCCTTATTGTTTAAGAAACTGTCTATTTCTGTCTTAAATTTATTCAATGTCCCAGCTTCCACAGCTCTCTGAGGCAGCAAATTCCACAGATCCACAACCCTCTAAGAGAAGAAATTTCTCCTCATCTCTGTTTTAAATGAGCGTCCCTTTATTCTAAGATTTTCCCCTCTAGTTCCTAGTCTCCCCTATCAGTGGAAACATCCTCTCTGCATCCACCCTGTCAAACCCCCTCATAATCTTATACATTTCGATAAGATGACCTCTCATTCTTCTAAATTCCAATGAATAGAGGTCCAACCTACCTGAATTCCAATGAGTAGAGGCCCAACCTACTCAACCTTTCCTCATAAGTCAAACCCCTCATCTCCGGAATCAATCTTGTGAACCTTCTCTGAACTGCCTCCAAAGCAAATATATCCTTTCGTAAATATGGAAACCAAAATTGCACACAGTATTCCAGGTGTGGCCTCACCAATACCCTGCACAACTGTAGCTAGACTTCCCTGCTTTTATACATAATCCTCTTTGCAATAAAGGCCAAGATTCCATTGGTCTTCCTGATCACTTGCTGTACCTGCATACTAATCGTTTGTGTTTCATGCATAAGTACCCCCAGGTCCTGCTGTACTGCAGCACTTTGCAATCTTTTTCCATTTAAATAATAACTTACTCTTTGAGTTTTTTCTACCAAAGTTATACTCCATCTCCAACATTATACTCCATCTACCAAATTTTTGCCCACTCACTTAGCCTGTCTATGTCCTTTTGCAGATTTTTTGTGTCCTCCTCACACATTGCTTTTCCTCCTATCTTTGTATCATCAGCAAACTTGGCCACATTACACTCAGTCCCTTCCTCCAAGTCGTTAATATAAATTGTAAATAGTTGGGGTCCCAACACTGATCCCTGCAGCACTCCACTGATTATTGATTGCCAAGCCGAGAATGAACCATTTATCCCTACTCTCTGTTTTCTGTTCGTTAGCCAATCCTCTATCCATGCTAATATATTACCCCCAACCCCGTGAACTTTTATCTTGTGCAATAACCTTTTATGTGGCACCTTGTCAAATGCCTTCTAGAAGTCCAAATACACCACATCCACTGGTTCCCCTTTATCCACCCTGTTCCTGCTAGTCTCTTCCTACCAGGTTAGCAAATTGGCGGAGCGACAGGAGATCGAGAGTGGGGATAATGGGCAGATAATCTTACTGCCAGGTTGTGACTTGTGGTGTCCCACATGGATCTGTATTGGGGCCTCAACTATTCACTGCATCTATTAACGATGTAGATGAAAGGATAGAAAGCCACATATCCAAGTTTGCTGATAACACAAAGATAGAAAAGAAAGACTTGCATTTCTATAGCAACGTTCATGACCACCGGACGTCTCAAAGCGCTTTTTAGCCAATGAAGTACTCTTGGAGTGTAGTCACTGTTGTAATGTGGGAAACGCAGCAGCCAATTTGGGGACAGCAAGCTCCAACAAACAGCAATGTGATAATGACCAGATAATCTGTTTTTGTTATGTTGATTGAGGGATAAATATTGGCCAGCACCCCAGGGATAACTCCCCTGCTCTTCTTTGAAATAGTGCCATGGGATCTTTTACGTCCACCTGAGAGAGCAGAAGGGGCCTTGGTTTAATGTCTCATCCAAAAGACGGCACCTCCGACAGTGCAGCACTCCCTCAGCCTGGCGTGTCAGCCTAGATTTATTTGCTTAAGTCCCTGAAGTGGGACTTGAACCCACAACTTGCGACCCACTGAGCCACGGCTGACACGGCTTAGGCAGCATTGTAAGCAGTGTAGATGGAAGCATAAAATTACAAAAAGATATTAATAGATTAAGAGACTGGGAAAAACTGTGGCAAATGGATTTCAATGTAGACTAGTGTGAGGTCATCCACTTGGGACCAAAAACCAATACATCAGAGTACTTTCTAAATGGTGAAAAGCTAGAAACAGTGGAGGTCCAAAGAGACTTAGTCGTCCATGTACATAGATCATTAAAATGACATGGACAGGTATGGAAAATAATCAAAAAGGCTAATAAGTATATAAGATAGTACATAAGAAATAGTAACAAGAATAGGCCAATCGACCCCTCAAGCTTGCTCCACCATTTAATAAGATCATGGCTGATCTGATCTTGGGCACAGCTTCACTTCGCTGCCCATTCCCCATCACCCTTTACTCCCTTATTGCTCAAAAATCTGTCTATCTCCACCTTAAATATATTCAATGACCCAGCCTCCACAGCTCTCTGGGGCAGAGAATTCCACAGATTTGCAACCCTCTGAAAGAAAAAATCCCTCCTCATCTCAGTTCTAAATGGGTGACCCCTTGTTCTGAAACTATGCCCCCTAGTTCTAGACCCCCCACGAGGGGAAACATCCTCTCTACATTGAGTCTCCTCAGTATCTTATATGTTTCAATAAGATCACCTCTTATTCTTCTAAACTCCAATGGGTATCGGCCCAATCTGCTCAACATTTCCTCATGTCAACCCCTTCATCTCAGGAATCAACCTAGTGATCCTTCTCTGAACTGCCTTGAATACATGTATATCCCTACTTAAATAAGGAAACCAAAACTGTATGCAGTAGGTGTAGCTACTTCTCTGCTTTTATACTCTATCCATCTTGTAATAAAGGCCAACATTCCATTTGCCTTCCTGATTTCTTGCTGTACCTGCACACTAATATTTTGTGTTTCATGCACAAGGACCCTCAAGTCCCTCTGTACCTCAGCATTTTGTAATCGCTCTCCATTTAAATAATAATTTGCTTTTTTATTTTTCCTGCCGAAGTGGATAATCTCACACTTTTCCACATTATACTCCATCTGCCAAATGTTTGCCCATTCACTTAGCCTGATTCTTTGTGTCCTCCTCACAACTTGCTTTCCTACCCATCTTTGTATCATCAGCAAACTTGGCTACATTACACTCAGTCCCTTCATCCAAGTCATTAATATAGATTGTAAATAGTCGAGGCCCCAGCACTGATCTCTGTGGCACCCCACTAGTTACCATTTGCCAAACGGAAAGCAACCTGTTTATCCCAACTCTCTGTTTCTTGTTAATTAGCCAATTCTCTATCTATGCTAATACATTACCCCCACCCCTGTGAGCTCATGTGCAGTAACCTTTTATGTGGCACCTTATCGAATGCCTTCTGGAAATCCAAATACACCACATCCACTGGTTCCCCCTTATCCACCCTGTTCATTACATCCTCAAATAAGTCCAGCAAATTTGTCAAACATGGTTTCCCTTTCATAAAACCATGCTGACTCTGCTTGACTGTATTATTCTTTTCTAAATGTCCTGCTACTGCTTCCTTAATAATGGACTCCTGCATTTTCCCAACAATAGATGTTCGGCTAACTGGTCTATAGTTTCCTGCATTCTGTCTGCCTCCTTTTTTAAATAGGGGTGTTACATTTGTGGTTTTCCAATCCCCTGGGACCTCTCCAGAATCCAGGGCATTTTAGTAGATTGAAACCAATGCATCCACTATCTCTGTAGCCACTTCCTTTAGGACCCTAGGATGCAGGCCATCAGGTCTCGGGGACTTGTCCACCTTTCGTCCCATTAGTTTACCAAGCACTTTTTCTTTAGTGATAGTGATTGTTTTAAGTTCCCCCCTCCCTATAGCCCCTTGATTATCTATTATTGGGATGTTTTTAGTGTCTTCTATCGTGAAGATCAATACAAAATATTTGTTCAAAGTCTCTGCCATTTCCCTGTTCCCCATTATTAATTCCCCAGTCTCATCCTCGAAGGGATCAACGTTTACTTTAGGTACTCAGATGAAGGGACCGATGAAGGGACCGAGTGTAATGTAGCTAAGTCTGCTGATGATACAAAGATGGGAGGAAAAGCATTGTGCGAGGAGGACACAAAAAACCTGCAAAAGGACATAGACAGGCTAAGTGAATGGGCAAAAATTTGGCAGATGGAGTATAATGTTGGAAAGTGTGAGGTTACGCACTTTGGCAGAAAAAAAATCGAAGAGCAAGTTATTATTTAAATGGAGAAAGGTTGTAAAGTGTCGCAGTACAGCGGGACCTGGGGGTACTTGTGCATGAAACAAAAAAGGTTAGTATGCAGGTACAGCAAGTGATCAAAAAGGCCAATGGTATCTTGGCCTTTATTGCAAAGAGGATGTAGTATAAAAGCAGGGAAGTCTAGCTACAGTTGTACAGGGTATTGGTGAGGCCACACCTGGAGTACTGCGTGCACTTTTGGTTTCCATATTTACAAACGGATATACTTGCTTTGGAGGCAGTTCAGAGAAGGTTCACTAGGTTGATTCCGGGGATGAGGGGGTTGACTTATGAGGAAAGGTTGAGTGGGTTGGGCCTCTACTCATTGGAATTCAGAAGAATGAGAGGTCATCTTATCAAAACGTATAAGATTATGAGGGGGCTTTACAAAGTGGATGCAGAGGGGATGTTTCCACTGATAAGGGAGACTAGAACTAGGGGGCATAATCTTAGAATAAGGGGCCGCCCATTTAAAACTGAGATGAGGAGGAATTTCTTCTCTCAGAGGGTTGTAAATCTGTGGAATTTGCTGCTTCAGAGAGCTATGGAATAAATTAAAGACATAGTTAGACAGTTTCTTAACTGATAAGATTATGGGCAGGGAAGTGGACCTGGGGACATGATCAGATCAGCCATGATCGTATTAAATGGTGGAGCAGGCTCGAGGAGCCGTATGTCCTATTTATTATGTTCTTATGTATTCTGTTCCTTTTTATATACCTGTAGAAGCTCTTACTATCTGTTTTTATATTTCTTGCTAGGTTACTCTCATAATCCATCTTCTCGATTTATTTTTTTTTAGTCGTCCTTTGCTGGTTTTTAAAAATTTCCCAATCATCTGGCCTCCCACTAATCTTGGCAACATTGCATGCCTTTGTTTTCAATTTGATACCATCCTTAGTTAGCCACAAATGGTTCTCCCTTCTCTTTAAGTCTTTCGTTCTCACTGGCATATATTTTTGTTGAGAGTTTTGAAATATCTCCTTAAATGTGTGCCACTGCTTATCAACAACCGTCTTACACTTTAATCTATTTTCCCAGTCCACTTTAGCCAACTTTGCCTTCATACCTTTGTAATTGACTTTATTTAAGATAGGACACTGGTTTGAGACACAACTTTCTCACCCTCCAACTGAATTTGAAATTCAACCATGCTATGATCACTCTTTCCTAGAGTATCCATTACTATGAGATCATTTATTAATCCTGTCTCATTACACAGTATCAGATCTAAGATAGCCTGCTCCCTGGCTGGTTCCACAATGTACTATTCAAGGAAACCATCCCGGATACACTCTATGAACTCTTCCTCAAGGCTATCTTGGCCAATTTGATTTGTCCAATCACTATGAAGATTAAAATCACCCATGATTATTGCCATACCTTTCTTACAAGCCTCCATTATTTCTTGATTTACACTCTCTCCAACAGTGTAGCTACTGTTAGGGGACCTATAGACTACACCCACCAGTGACTTTTTCCTCTTATTATTTCTTATCTACACCCAAACTGATTCTACTTCTTGATTTTCTGAGCCAATAACATTTCTCACTAGTGCATTGATCTCATCCTTTATTAACAGAGCTATCCCACCTCCATTTCCTTTCTGTCTATCCTTCCGAATTGTCAAATACCCCTAAATATTCAGTTCCCAGCCTTGGTCACCTTGTAACCACGTCTCTGTAATGGCTATCAGATCATACCCATTTATATCTATTTGTGCCGTCAACTCATCTATCTTGTTATGAATACTGCATGCATTCAGATAAAGAGCTTTTACTTTTGTCTTTTTACCATTTTTCCCTGCTTTGACCCCAATTTCTGATACACTCTTATTTTTATACATTCTGTCCCTTCCTGTCACACTCTGGTTATAATTTTCCCCATCGCTGCCTTGCTCTATTGCCTCCTCCTTTCTCTTTTAAATTTCTGCTCACCTGAGCCCTTCCCCCACTATTTAGTTTAAAGCCCTCTCTGGAATGCTGGGCTTTATATGTTAGAGGACTAGAATACAAGGGGCAGAAGTTATGCTAGTTATAAAAAGGCCTGGTTAGACCACACTTGGAGGACTGTGTTCAGTTCTGGGCCCCATACCTTAGGAAGGATATATTGGCCTTGAAGGGAGTGCAGTATAGATTTACCAGAATGATACCTGGATTTCAAAGGTTAAATTACGAGGACAAATTACATAAATTAGGGTTGTATTCCCTGGAATTTAGAAGATTAAGTCGTGATTTGATCAAAGTTTTCAAGATATTGAGGGGAACAGATGGGGTAGCTGGAGAGAAACTATTCCCGCTGGTTGGGAAGCCTCGGACTAGGGGGCAGAGTCTAAAAATTAGAGCCAGGCCTTTCAGTTTAGAAACCTTCCTACACACAAAGGATGGTAGAAGTTTAGACTCTCTTCTGCAAACAGCAGTTGATACTAGGTCAATTGTTAATTTTAAATCTGAGACTGATAGATTTTTGTTAACCAAAGGTATTAAGGGATATGGACCAAAGGTGAATATATGGAGTTATGTCACAGATCAGCCATGATCTCATTGAATGGCGGAGTAGGCTCGAGGGGCTGAATGGCCTCCTCCTGTTTCTATGTTCCAAGGGAATATTACGTGGTGGTGTTAAAGTCTGTAAGAATAAAAGTGTTTAGTCATGATAAGATTGATTCTGTAATATAAATATTAAAAGTGTAGATTATACGAAAAGACAAGTTTGAAGAGGCAAAATGGATACCTTCCCCAAGTTCATGTCTCCTGGCTGGGCAGAGCCCAAGAAACAAAGGAAGCCTGGCTTTGAAACTCACCAAACTAGAAAAGATATTAATTGGAAAGCCATTAACCTAATCCAGGAATGGCACCAGCCTTCCAGACAGACACATGTATGAGGAAAAGCCAATCAGGAACGACCCTGGGACCAAGACCCACTCCTGAGGCTTTCTGAGAAACTATGGCCTTAAGAGATGTAAAAACTCAAGTCAAAGATTCTCGGCCTTTTGGCTAAGATCATGCGTAACTGACCTGACAGGGGAGTAGCCACCATGACCTCCGGGTGGTTCTCCCTGGATCAGGAAGGTATATGCTTGCTTTTTTGGAAACAGGAGGTGGGTGGGGTGGCTTGACCCATCCACCTCCACGGAGGTGTGTGGGGGACCTGACCCATCCACCTCCATGGCACGAACCTGGTATTGCAGTACTTCCAGGAACGGTGCAGTGGCTCTAGGCCTTTTGGCTAAGAGCATTGGCGCAGAGTGATCCTTGGCGTGTGCAAGGTGACCTCTGGCGTTTGTGATTTGACAAAGAATTGGAATGATTGGCTACGAATTTCAAAAAAAAACTCAAGCCAAAGATTGCTGGGTCTTTTCTCTCTCTTCTCCTTAGCACACGGCAAAAGCAGGGCCTTCCTCTACACACAGAGAAGCAGGCCGTGTGCTTCGCCAGAGAAGTGAAGTATACCATTTTTATTGTAACATCATTGTATCTGTTGTAACTAAGTAGATCTGTAGGATAGCTGGGCACTGCTGTTTCTCTGATAGATGTGCATGTGTGTATGTTTAATAAACTATTCCAAATTGTTTTAAAAGAATCGGTCCTGCTGTCAATTTAATGCCGGAGATTTAGAAATCTTACAAGGTACAAAAGAAAAAGTAACATATATTCGTTATTAGGCAAGACTTTCTCAAAAAAAGTAATTCAAATTTGTGGAAACAGCTCCCCCAAATGGCTTATCTGGTTGAGGTGGTCAGCGTATGAGCTGTGCAAACCAAGAAGGTCCCAGGTTTGATCCTGAGTTTGTGCTGGATCAGTGGCTTTTAGATAGAGCGACAATAGCGGGGGATTACAGTTAGCCGCAGTACCCCTGGATTGCAGGAATCCCAGTCTTGATCACATTCCAGTCAGCATCTTGGAAATGTGCATGTGTGGAGACTGGCCGAGGACAGGATTCAGCACGGCTATGATACCCTACGATGCAGATGATTAGCCTGACCGATACTCACTATCTAGGCTCCTTTCATGCAAAGGCACTCCCTGTTGGCTCTCGGCCTTTTGGCTAAGATCAAGTGTGGTCTTGGTTGATTGGGCATTCATATGCAAATTGACTGATTGCAGAAACTCGTTTTTCCAGTTTTGCTGGCTCTGGCCTTTTGGCTTGGCCCAAGCGGCAATTGGAGAGAAGAGGAAAATCTGCATGTCGACCGACCAGTGAGCAGGCCCGGAGGCCCGCCAAGGTGCCAGACTGGCACCACAACAGATTGAAGGCTTCGGCCAAAATACACATCGAAAGGAGGAATCTGCAACCCGGATGGCGGCCAACCGAGCGGCGAACCAGGGCGTCCGAAACACCATCCGAGTGACGGTAAAGAAAGTGGATGGACAGACAACGATCAACCGGGACCTTTTCGTGAAGAAAATCCTGCTGGGAACATGTGGCATGAAAGTCGCCGACATCTTGGCCTTGCAGGACCTCCCGAAGAGAGGTTACTTCGATGTGACCTTCAGAACCGTCGCCCTCTGCCTGAAGTTCCTGAAGGGACTGAAGGAGGCGAGTGAACCGCTACGCTCAGTGCTGACTTGGGAGCCACTGTTCACCCTTCCGTTGCAGAGAAGACGCACTATCACAGTGCAGCTGTACAACCCCCACATCCCGGTCATTGATGTGCTGACTTTCCTCGATGGGGCAGGAAACAGCAGCGACTTGAAAGACTTGCACGGGATTTGGACCAGCAAGCGCCAGATCCAGGTCACCATGAAAGTGGACGCCAGCGGAACCATCTTGCACCCCCCCTCCAGCTTCGCCATCGGAGGAAGTCGGGGCTACATGGTGTACGCTGGCCAGCCCAATGTGTGCCAGGCCTGCGGGTAGGCAGGCCATGTGGCGGCAAGCTGCAAAACTGTCATCTGCCGAAACTGCAAGAACGAAGGCCACCAGACAAAGGACTGTAAGGAGACCAAGTGCTGCAACCTCTGTGGTCTGGCTGGACACCTTTACAAAAACTGCCCCAAACGCAACTTCAGCTCTGCGCAGGCGGCAAAGAACATTGCACCAGAGGAGGAGGAAGCTGAGGAACACAACGCTCCAGAGGAGACCCACACCTTCCCCCCGACCAACGCCCTGGGCAAAGAAGCAACCGCCCCTGTGGACTCGGAACAAGTCGGTGAGGAAGAGAAGCCTGCCATGGCGAGCTGCGAGACACCAGCAGCCAGCAGCAAAGCTCTGCCCCATCGCACCGAGTCCCGGAACGAGGAGACAGCAGACGATGAAACGGGATGGGAGACCGTCAAGAAAAAGGCCCGCAAGCGTAAGGAGAACAGGCGAGCAAGGGCCCCTGTGGAAAGGACAGGGAAGAGGCGGCTAACGTCCACGACAGACAGCAGCGACGGCAGCTCGTCTGATGAGGAAAGGCGAGAAAAAGCCCCTCACTACCGCCACCAGAACAAGAGGCAATACGCCAACCCACAGCCACAGGCGACCGGGAGCAGTGAAGTGACCGGCACAGCCTCGCTCCGGGAACCCGGGAGCAGCGAAGCACCCAGCGCACACGAGCTCCGGAATACCGGGAGCGACGCAGCGATCGAAGCACACCAGCCCGAGACCGCCGCGACTGAGGAAAAGAGGGAACCACCAACGCCAGGCGAGGACAGTGCAGAGGACATATTGGACCTTGTAACAGCACTGCAGCAGTCCCCTGGTCGAAACACTCCCACAGCAGAGGATGACAACCACGCCAGCCCAGGTGCAGTAGACTTGTATAGTTTAAACCTATGCATGACGGAACTGGCCACTGGGCAGACCTCGGACTTAAAGGACGATTTATTTGAAGTGTAATACTTGCAACTGTAAACAGTAACTTTAAAATGGATTTAAAAATAGCTACTATCAATGTGCGTAGCCGCACTTCAGCAGTTACCGGCAGTGGTCGCGATGGTAGGCCCATGGACCATCCATTTGGTCAGGAGGCAACGACTGCCGGTCTTCCGGCCTGGGCATTCTGCTGCGGGGAGACCACTTCACCATCACCGAAGTTAAGGAGGTGGTGGGCGGCCGCCTCCTCGTAGCAGATGTAATGTACAAAAATTCCCCTCTAAGGCTAATTAACGTGTATGCCTCGCCTCTCAGAAGCAAGCGGCTGGCCCTCTTCCAGCAGCTCCCACTGCTGCTGGCAACGTCCAGACCGGTCATTCTGGGCGGTGACTTCAACTGCATCATCGATGCGGCTGGACGATCCAGCAGAGCCGACAGCAAGCTGGGCACCACGTCCAAACTCCTGATGGACACAGTAAAAGATGCCAAGCTGTGCGACGTCTTCAGCAACCCTGCAGACGGAGCACCGCTCAGATACACCTGGTCGAGACCAGACGGGTCCGTCCGTTCTAGAATAGACTTCCTGTTTGTGTCCCACACGCTCAAGGTCAGATCCACCGACGTCACGCCGGTGTTCTTCTCTGACCACTGCCGCCTCCTGGCCGACTGTCGCCCACAGGTAAACCAGAAAGTTGGCAGAGGGATATGGAAGCTGAACGTGAAACTGTTGACTCCGGAAAACGTTGAGGAACTCAAGAGGGATTACAAAGGTTGGAGAACCGTAAAACCCCTCTGCGATTCCCCGATGCACTGGTGGGAAACAATCAAGACGAACATCAAGAGGTTCTTCATCCTCAAAGGTGTTCAGGAGGCGAGAGGGAGACAGAGGGAATTGTCCCAACTCCAGAAGAGCATGCAAAACCTGCTCCTGCTGCAGTCGATGGGGGTCGATGTCGCGGAGGAACTCGAAGAGGTGAAGGGCCAGCAAGCCTCGCTCTTTGCCTCAGATTCCTCCAAAATCATTTTCCGCTCCAGAATCCACTCCGTCGAGCAGGATGAGATGTGTTCGCGTTTCTTCTTCCAAAAGGTACACAGGGGAACTCTGTGATCACCATCCTAAAGGAAGAAGACGGTTCTGAAGCAAAGAGTAGGAGTAAATGGGTACTTTTCAGAATGGTAGGCAATGACTAGTGGGGTACCGCAGGGTTCTGTGCTGGGGCCCCAGCTGTTTACATTGTACATTAATGATTTGGACGAGGGGATTAAATGTAGTATCTGCAAATTTGCGGATGACACTAAGTTGGGTGGCAGTGTGAGCTGCGAGGAGGATGCTATTAGGCTGCAGAGTGACTTGGATAGGTTAGGTGAGTGGGCAAATGCATGGCAGATAAAGTATAATGTGGATAAATGTGAGGTTATCCACTTTGGTGGTAAAAACAGAGAGACAGACTATTATCTGAATGGTGACAGATTAGGAAAAGGGGAGGTGCAAAGAGACCTGGGTGTCATGGTACATCAGTCATTGAAGGTTGGCATGCAGGTACAGCAGTGGTTAAGAAAATAAATGGCATGTTGGCCTTCATAGCGAGGGGATTTGAGTACAGGGGCAGGGAGGTGTTGCTACAGTTGTACAGGGCCTTGGTGAGGCCACACCTGGAGTATTGTGTACAGTTTTGGTCTCCTAACTTGAGGAAGGACATTCTTGCTATTGAGGGAGTGCAGCGAAGGTTCACCAGACTGATTCCCGGGATGGCGGGACTGACCTATCAAGAAAGACTGGATCAACTGGGCTTGTATTCACTGGAGTTCAGAAGAATGAGAGGGGATCTCATAGAAACATTTAAAATTCTGATGGGTTTAGACAGGTTAGATGCAGGAAGAATGTTCCCAATGTTGGGGAAGTCCAGAACCAGGGGTCACAGTCTAAGGATAAGGGGTAAGCCATTTAGGACCGAGATGAAGAGAAACTTCTTCACCCAGAGAGTGGTGAACCTGTGGAATTCTCTACCACAGAAAGTTGTTGAGGCCAATTCACTAAATATATTCAAAAAGTAGTTAGATGTAGTCCTTACTACTAGGGGAATCAAGGGGTATGGCGAGAAAGCAGGAATGGGATACTGAGGTTGCATGTTCAGCCATGAACTCATTGAATGGCGGTGCAGGCTAGAAGGGCCGAATGGCCTACTCCTGCACCGATTGCCTATGTTTCTATGTCTATCTCGGAGGTCATAGACGACAGCGAGCGGGAGAGTCTGGACCATCCGCTAACTCTGGACGAGTTGACAAAGGCCGTCCGGTCCTTCGAGATGAATAAAACCCCCGGAAGCGACGGCTTACCGATCGAGTTGTATTCGCTCTGTGGGACTGGATGGGCCCAGACCGGCTGGAAGTGTACGGGGGTATGCTTCTGGCTGGCAGCATGTCAGAATCGATGAGGAAAGGCATCATCACCCTCATCTACAAGCAGAAGAGGGAGAGGGAGGAAATCAAAAACTGGCGGCCCATTTCGCTGCTCAATGTGGACTACAAGATCCTGTCAAAGGTCATCGCCAACAGGGTCAAGTCTGCTCTGGAGCTGGTGATTCACCCGGACCAGACCTGCGCTGTCCCAGGCAGGAAGATCTCTGATAGCCTCGCGCTACTCAGGGATACGATCACTTACGTGCGGGACAGGAGGGTGGACACCTGCTTAATCAGCTTAGACCAGGAGAAAGCCTTTGACAGGATATTGCACACGTACCTGATGGATGTGCTCTCCAAAATGGGGTTTGGGGAGGGTATCCGCAATTGGATCCAACTGCTCTACACAGACATCAGTAGCACAGTTCTAATCAACGGGTGGGAAACTGAAAGCTTTCCAATCAGATCTGGAGTCAGGCAAGGCTGTCCTCTCTCCTCTGTCTTATTTGTGTGTTGTATCGAGCCCTTTGCCGAGTCCATCAGGAGGGATGCGGGCATTAGAGGGGTGACGATCCCAGGCAGCGGAGGCGCTCAGGTCAAGACCTCCCTGTACGTGGACGACGTCGCCGTCTTTTGCTCGGATCCGCAGATTGCTCACAATCTGTGACCAGTTTGAACTGGCCTCGGGAGCAAAGGTCAATCGCAGCAAGAGCGAGGCCATGCTCTTTGGCAACTGGGCCGACTGATCCTTTATTCCCTTCACCGTTAAACCAGATTACCTGAAGGTGTTGGGAATATGGTTCGGAGCGGACAAAAACTGGGAAGAGCGTATCGCCAAAGTGAAGCAAAAACTGGGATGGTGGAAGCTGCGCTTCCCTCTCCATGGCAGGAAAGAACCTGG
This sequence comes from Pristiophorus japonicus, assembly GCF_044704955.1. Taxonomy (NCBI): domain Eukaryota; kingdom Metazoa; phylum Chordata; class Chondrichthyes; family Pristiophoridae; genus Pristiophorus; species Pristiophorus japonicus. Next base: position 131,640,302 of record NC_091992.1, on the reverse strand, counting down.
TCATCAGGAGTGAGGTGCTCTCGGGGTTGCTACACATGGCACAGGTCTGGCCCATCCCTCGCTCCTGTGCCGCGGCAGTTACCTGGGCCATCTTCCACTTTGTCTGGAGGTCCAAAATGGACCGTGTCCGCAGAGACACAATGTACAAATCTCTGGACAGTGTTGGAAAGGATGTTCCGAACGTGGCCCTAATCCTGATGGCCACCTTTGTGTGCGGCTGCATCAAGCTGTGCACACCCCCGGTACGCAAACACCAAGTGTCACTACGTGCTGAGGTTCTACCTGTCCCCGGTGTTGTGAAGGATGGGTCTGGCCATGCTGCCGCGAAACGGCCCCACCAGCTGGACCATGTCTGTCCACCTGTCCTTCGTGGAAAAGTTTTTCACAAAAAAACCCTTTGACCACAAGGCCATAAAACAGTGGTCAGCACGTAAGGTCCTGGACGCCCTACGAAAGAAGGAGAGGGTGGACCCTGTCGGGTGGTTCCCTGAGCGGACTGTCGAACTCGCTTGGCAGAACGTCTCATCGCCAGAGCTGTCACACAAGCACCAAGACGTAGCTTGGTTGGCGGTGAGGAGGGCCTTACCCGTCAGAGCGTTCATGCACAGCCGACGTCTCATCAACACGGCACGGTGCCCCCGAGTCGGCTGCGGGGCGGACGAGACTGTCACCCATCTCCTTCAGGATTGCGCCTTCGCAAGGCAGGTTTGGAAAGAGATGCAGTGGTTGCTGTCGAGGTTCATCCCGAGCAGCTCCGTAACACAGGACCCTGTGCTCTACGGGCTGTTCCCAGGGACACACACCGAGACAGACATCACCTGCTGCTGGAGGGCCATCAACTCGGTCAAAGACGCTCTTTGGTCTTGCCGAAACTTGCTGGTTTTCCAGAGCAAGGAGATGACCACGTCTGTGTGTTGCAGACTGGCGCAATCCAAGATCCAGGAGTATGTGCTGAGGGACGCACTAAAAATTGGTGCAGTCGCCGCAAAGGCACGGTGGGGAAGAGCCACAGTTTAAAGCCCTTCTGCCACGGTAAACCCAGGGGCTGGAATCAGCACAAAACTCCCCCCGGGCCGTACTTGTAACTTCTTTTTTGTGTACATGGAGCACCATGATCAGTAAACACCTATGTAGTGCCATGTACAATGCAAGGTCTGTTTCGTAATGCATGTTGGAAAGGAAAAGTGTAAATGTACCGTCACCCATTCCGTGTACTGTATAGTGACACATGTAATGTCATTTGTTGAATGTACTACAATGTATCCCGTATTGGACCGAATTGTACTTGAACTGAAAAGCAAGGGAATGTATCGAACGGAACTGCCGTCAGCACCCAAATGTAGTGTATGGGATTGCTGACCGCAGCTAAATGTACTGAACTGCTTTTGAATGTACTGTACAAATTTTTATATGAATAAAGTATATTTTGAAATAAAAAAAACTTTCTAGGCTCCTACATGTCTGGTTGTCAATTTGGTGAGGTGCCTGGCCCCAGGGAAGGGCCACCCCTCAGCAGGAGTGACTCAACACCTTCAGGAGAGGATTGGGGCGGGAAAAGGGAGTGGAGAAAAAACATTAAAACTTTGAATATTCGACTCACTTACCTGCCGAGGCGTATTCACATAAACACAGTTGGTAAAGTAAAGCAAAGAGGAAATATGTGGTAACCATTCTGCAGGTTTTTCGGAAGATGAAATGCGGAGGACACAAAATGTTTAGATGCTGCAGTCAGATCCCTGTGCTGTGAAAGCCTGAGGTAATCTGAGAGGGTATATATTGCAAATACGTCATCAAATCAATAGACAAATAAGTTACTGACTCTGACAATGTGAAAACACAAATCTTCCTCTCCCCTAGATGACATTGAGAAATATGTTGACCAGAAATGTTTCACAATTAGCACATTCTCAGAATAAACAAGCGCTTGATGTGTGCATTTCGAGTGGACTGATGATGCAGACAGATTGTCCTGACTCTCGGAGCATTGAGATGGGCAGTCAGAGATAGAGAACTGCAAATGGTGGCAATCTGAAATAAAAACAAAATGCCGAGAATGCACAGTGGGCTGACCAGTGCCTGAGACAAGAGAGACCAGTTAACGTTTCTGGGGAGAATGCCCTTTCTCAGGACATCAGCACATGATCTTTTTCTCCAGCTGAGGGTTGATCAGCAGTGCATTTCCAACATGCTCTGCTGTGATTTGAGAAGGCCGTTTAGATGTGGCTAATTTTATATTTGATAATGTCTGACTGTTAACAAGGCCGACACCTGTTCTCAGCATTCTGGATTGCAGCATAAACAGTGACGGGCAGAGAGTATTGTCAGTGATAACACTGCTTAACGTGTTTGCATGCTTGTGCACACTCAGCATTGGTGCATTGTTGTGGCCAATAGTAATTCCTGCCTTCAAGAGTGAGTTTTAAAAAAATCTCATAATACTCCTGTGAAGCGCCTCGGGACATTTCACTACGTTAAAGGCGTTATATAAATACAAGTTGTTGTAGTTTGAAGAGAGTAAAGAGCAGGAGAGTGGAGCTAACTGGATCGCTCTTTCAAAGAGTTGGCACAGGCACGATGGGCTGAATGGCCGCCTTCTGTGTGGTAAGTGTCTATGATTGTAAGATCAGTCGAACCCCAATGATAAATTACAGTTCTAAACTGTTGGCCAGCTGCCTGTGTCCAACATCCCTTCCCTGCAATAGTCTCTCGAGGCTCTGTCTTGTTCAATCTATATTCCTCTCTGACTTGCATTAGTACCAAACAGAGGAAAAGGAGATGAGACAGGATTCTTCCTGTTTGAGAGAATGATGTATGAAGGGTTGTTTTGCTTCCCTCGTTTCTTGCGCTCCTGTGCTGAAGGTGTTGGCTGCCTGTTGTGGTGCAGTTCCACAGGCCTTGGGAGCTGCTGTACATGCAAGCCTTGATTGTCAATGTTGGTTGGATTTTGACCCATGGAGGGCACCACAGTGAAGCCCGATCTTGTCTTCAGCCAACATTCACACACCCACCTCCAGCAGAGGTCACAGTATAGCCTCCAGGTAAAGGAATGCAGGCCATTTATTTTGCCCTCTTTAACCCAGGCCCTTTCAGCACAGGCACTGGCTCAGAGGGAGCAACTGTTAATAATCTATATCAAATTAATTCATAATTGTGTATCGTCACATGAAATTTTCTTGTGGTTAACTAGTTTGTTAAAGTGGTCGTCAAGTGTCCTAAAGCTCTGAAGTATTATTGCATTGCATTTCTGTTTAGTAAAATCTTTAAAATAATCTATTTTTCTTCTTAAATTGGACAACATCAGGACCGATCTATCGATTCCATAGTTCCCGCTGGAGTCTAAAGGTTATGGATTCTGCCAGATAATGGGGCTGCAGGAGTGTTTCGATCAGGTATGAGGTGTGACACTCCCTACTCGAGGGATGCAGCTCGAGGTAAAGGGTACCTGAAAATCCACGGAGCTTCCTTCAGGTCTCTGCCGTTTCCGGAATTTTCCGGCACGCTTCCACCTCGCTCGGGTTACCAACTTTCCAGGATTGCCCGGGAGTTGCCAGGAATTGTAGATTCATCTCCAGGCCACTGCCGCAAGTAATCCTGGAGCAACCAGATAGGGGCATTTAAAAAAATTGTGTTTTTGTTTTTTCATTTTCTTTGAATACTTCTGTTTATTAATTATAAAAATATTGAAGATGGGGAAAAAAAGACTGTTTGACTGACAGTCAAGAATCCGCACTGTAGCAACTCACCAAGGCTTCTTCGGCAGCACCTCCCAAATTCGCGACCTCTACCACCGAGAAGGACAAGGGCAGCAGGTGCATGGGAACACCATCACGCCCAAGTTCCCCTCCAAGTCACACACCATCCTGACTTGGAAATATATCGGCCATTCCTTGATCGTCGCTGGATCAAAATCCTGGAACTCCCTCCCTAACAGCACCTTCACCACACGGACTGCAGCGGTTCAAGAAGGCGGCTCACCACCATCTTCTCAAGGGCAATTAGGGATGGGCAATAAATGCCGGCCTTGCCAGCGAAACCCACATCCCCGGAACGAATTTTTAAAAAAATCATCCTAATCAAGTAACAAAGAGCCTGTTTGCTCCCAGCACAGGCTCGACGGGCCAAATGGTCTTCTTCTCTGCTGTAACCATTTAACGTGGGTAGGTGGTTGCCATGAGGATTGGCCTGTCCTGCGACCAATGACGAGAACATGCAGGCGGGGCAGTTGAAGCCGAGAGGTTGTGTGATGAAATCTCCAGGAATACATCCAACCAGATCTGGCAACCCACAAGGCAAATGTCACCGGGGCGGAGCCAGGGTTGGTGACTTCCCACGCTGTTCTAACTGCCGAAGAAGTGGTGTCAAGAGCTCTGAGGAACTGAATATTATTAATCACAGCATTCCAGTATTCGTCTAATTCAATATATTTTTATAACTCCATTAGAGTTAGGGTTAAATAAAAGTGATTAATTATTTAGCCCAAGGGAATTCTGGTGGGTGTACAATATTTCTAATTATTTGAGCAGACTGAAGACATAATGGGAAGCCTACGGAAATTCTAGTGCAGAACCATTACAGTTGTCACCATTGTTTATGGTGAGCCCACTCACCAGAGGCAGAAGGTAATCAGATACTGATCCCAATTGTAACTGTTGTCAGGCTGTTACACAAGACAGGGCAGAAGGACCAAAACATTAACAAAAAAACTGAAATCTATTCATTTAAAAAAGAAATAGAGTTGAAGTTCAAACACTTTTATTTTTTATTTTATCTTCATGCAACTTCCCTTCCAAAACAACAATAACAATGTGCATTTATATAGCACCTTTACTGTAGTAATACATCCCAAGGCACTTCACAGGAGCGATTATCAAACAAAATTTGACACCAAGACACATGAGGAGATATTAGGGCAGAGAGGTAGGTTTTAAAGAGCGTCGTAAAAGAGGTGGAGTGGCGGAGAGGTTTAGGGAGGGAATTCCAGAGCTTAAAGTCCAAGGCAGCTTAAAGCACGGCCATCAATGATGGAGTGATTAAAATCAGGGATGCGCAAGAGGTCAGAATTGGAGGAGCGCAGAGATCTCAGGAGCTGGAGGAGGTTACAGAGATAGGGAGGGGCGAGGACATGGAGGAGGTTACAGAGATAGAGGGGGGGGGCCATGGTGGAGGTTACAGAGATAGAGGGAGGGGGCGAGGACATGGGGGAGGTTACAGAGATAGAGGGGGGCAAGGACATGGAGGAGGTTACAGAGATAGAGGGGGGGGCGAGGATATGGGGGAGGTTACAGAGATAGAGGGGGGGGGGCGAGGCCATGGTGGAGGTTACAGAGATAGAGGGGGAGGGCAAGGACATGGGGGAGGTTACAGAGATAGAGGGGGGGGGGGCGAGGCCATGGTGGAGGTTACAGAGATAGAGGGGGGGGAGGGCGAGGACATGGTGGAGGTTACAGAGATAGAGGGGGGGGCGAGGACATGGGGGAGGTTACAGAGATAGAGGGGGGGGACGAGGACATGGAGGAGGTTACAGAGATAGAGGGGGGGGGCGAGGACATGGAGGAGGTTACAGAGATAGAGAGGGGGGCAAGGACATGGAGGAGGTTACAGAGATAGAGGGGGGGGGCGAGGACATGGAGGAGGTTACAGAGATAGAGAGGGGGGCGAGGACATGGAGGAGGTTACAGAGATAGAGAGGGGGGCAAGGACATGGGGGAGGTTACAGAGATAGAGAGGGGGGCAAGGACATGGAGGAGGTTACAGAGATAGAGGGGGGGGCGAGGACATGGTGGAGGTTACAGAGATAGAGGGGGGGGGCGAGGTCATGGGGGAGGTTACAGAGATAGAGAGGGGGGCAAGGACATGGTGGAGGTTACAGAGATAGAGGGGGGGGGCGAGGATATGGTGGGATTTGAACACACACACTGCTGGGGAAACCGCAGTCGCCCCGATCTAAGTCAGCACCAGAGTTAAAATGGCGGGTTTCCAGCGGGAATGGGATGCAAAGCGGATTTTTGCGATTTTAACTGGTCACCTGCACTCCCTCCCTCTCACCCCCACCCAATTCGGCCAAGATGGGTTAAAATCGGGGCTAGTGAAGTAAGTAGATGCCCCAGTCTCTCATTGACCCGGATTTTGCTGTCATAGAATCATCGAATGTTTACAGCACAGAAAGAGGCCATTCCGTCCATCGGGTCCGTGCCGGTTCTTTGCAAGAACACCTCAACTAGTCCCACTTCCCCGCCCTTTCCCTGTAGCCCTGCAATTTTTTTCTGTCAGTGATGTATCCAATTCCTTGTTGAAAGCCATGATTGAATCTGCCTCCACCATCTTCTCAGTCAGTGCATTCCAGATCCTAACCACTTGCTGTGGAAAAAGGTTTTTCCTCATGTCGCCTTTGCTACTTCCACCAATCACCTTAAATCTGTGCCCTCTGGTTCTCGACCCTTCCGCCAATGGGAACAGTCTCTCTCTATCTACTGTGCAGACCCCTCATGATTTTGAACACCTCTCTCAAATCTCCTCTCAACCTTCTCTGCTCCAAGGAGAACAACCCCAGCTTCTCCAGACTATCCACGTAACTGAAGTCCCTCATCTCTGGGACCATTCTCGTAAATCTTTTCTGCACCCTCTCTAAGGTCTTCACGTCCTTCCTAAAGTGCGGTGCCCAGAATTGTACACAATACTCCAGTTGTGGCCGAACCAGTGTTTTATACAGGTTCATCATAACTTCAACACAAAAAGTTGACCTTTATAAGATGGCTGGTGCCAGGATTGTGTCAGTGAGGAAGGAACGGCGCTCATCCTTCTCCTCGCTGGAAACTGCCCACAGAGTGTTTGCGGGTTCCCTCTGATCCGGAGTCTGGTCCAGCACCGTGCCCTCTACAGGGGTTCTGTGGCACCTCTGAGCAGGAAAGAAACAGTGAGGCTCACCAATCAGATTGAAGAGTACTTCAGTGACATCAGCTGATCTGTGAGATACGACAATTTAAGGCTGACATTTAGATGATGTCAGGATTGTGTCAGACTTTGGGTCTGCTGTGTCAGCTGTGGCTCAGTGGGCAGCACATTCGCTTCTGAATCAGAAGATTGTGGGTTCAAGTCCCACTCCAGGAACTCGGGCACATAAATCTAGGCTGACACTCCAGTGCAGTGCTGAAGAAGTGCTGCACTGTCTGATGAGATGTTAAACCGAGGTCCCATCTGCCCTCTCAGCTGGATACACTATTTCAAAGAAGAGCAGGGGAGTTATCCCCAGTGTCCTGGCCAATATTTGTCCCTCAATCAACATCACAAAATCAGATTATCTGGTCATTATCACATTGCTGTTTGTGGGAGTTTGCTGTGCGCAAGTTGGCTGCCGTGTTTCCCACATTACAGCAATGACTACACTTCAAAAGTACTTCGTTGGCTGCAATCCGCTTTCAGCGTTCCGGTGGTTGTGAAAGGTGCTATATAAATGCAAGTCTTTCTTTCTGACTGCACACTACAGTCAGCTTTGCAGAGGGCTGAACCCACAGTCTTCCTGTTTGAATGTATGGAGAATTGCTGAGCAAACCTTCCCTTTGAATGGATGTTCCCTGTGGGTGATGTTCATTAATTGGCAACCACTGCATAAGCAGTATAACAAACAAGGGCAATAAAGTTCTAAGTTATGTGATGACTAACCGGTAGGATTCGTACCTTGGGAGATGATGGGTTTAATGTAGTGATCAGTGGTACTTATCCAGCTTTTCCTTATATTGTTAAAAGGCTGCGGAATGGTTGGTGGGGGAGGGAGAAATTAATCATTCCTGGTAACTGACTGATTTTCAACAGCATTACAAAATGTTAAAAATGTTACAATTTAACTCAAAACCAATATTGCATTGCAGAGACAAGATCCCTTATATCAACTTCAGTCAGTCAACACAAGAGGCAATCAGCTAAAAATAAAGAATGGTTATTTCTGGTGCAGTTTTTAACTTTAGCTGCTGGTCCTGAGAATATTTGTTTCTGTCTCTGCCACATGTTTTCTCACAAACTGCTTGTGTATTGTACTAGTGACACCAGCTTCAGACACTTGGATCTCCTGCAGCCGGCTGCAACCATAGCAGATTCACCAGGGTTGGGAGCTGGAGTTACCAGTTTAACCTTTTATTGTTAAAAAAAAACCTGATTCAAACTCAGGCTCCAGAGGTGAAAGGCTAATGTTTAACACATTGCACCCAGTTTTTAAACCAGTCAGATTTATTTGAACTAAATGCAATAAGGTAGGAATAAGAAAAGGGCATTTCATTCATGCTGATCACAAGATAGATATAGAGAAGGAAGAGTAATTGGTCGATCTTAACTCACCGAATTTACAGAGCTAGGAGCTAAATTAAAAAGTAGGACCTCAAAAGTAGTAATCTCAGGATTGCTACCAGTGCCACGTGTTAGTCAGAGTAGGAATCGCAGGATAGCTCAGATGAATATGTGGCTTGAGGAGTGGTGCAGAAGGGAGGGATTCAAATTCCTGGGACATTGGAACCGGCTCTGGGGGAGGTGGGACCAGTACAAACCAAATGTTCTGCACCTGGGCAGGACCGGAACAAATGTCCGAGGGAGAGTGTTTGCTAGTGCTGTTGGGGAGGGGTTAAACTAATATGGCAGGGGGATGGGACCCTATGCAGGGAGACAGAGGGAAGTAGAATGGGGGCAGAAGCAAAAGATAGAAAGAAAAAAAGTAAAAGTGGAGGGCAGAGAAACCCAAGGCAAAAAGCAAAAAGGGCCACATTACAGCAAAATTCTAAAGGGGCAAAGTGTGTTAAAAAGACAAGCCTGAAGACTCTGTGCCTCAATGCGAGGAGTATTTGGAATAAGATGGACGAATTAACTGCGCAGATAGCAATTAACGGATATGATGTAATTGGCATCACGGAGACATGGCTCCAGGGTGACCAAGGCTGGGAACTCAACATCCAGGGGTAGTCAACATTTAGGAAGGATAGACAGAAAGGAAAAGGAGGTGGGGTGGCGTTGCTAGTTAAAGAGGAAATTAATGCAATAGTAAGGAAGGACATTAGCTTGGATGATGTGGAATCGATATGGGTGGAGCTACGGAATACCAAAGGGCAGAAAACGCTAGTGGGAGTTGTGTACAGACCACCAAACAGTAGTAGTGAGGTTGGGGACAGCATCAAACAAGAAATTAGGGATGCGTGCAATAAAGTTACAGCAGTTATCAGGGGCGACTTTAATCTACATATTGATTGGGCTAACCAAACTGGTAGCAATGCGGTGGAGGAGGATTTCCTGGAGTGTATTACGGATGGTTTTCTAGACCAATATGTCGAGGAACCAACGAGAGGGCTGGCCATTCTAGACTGGGTGATGTGGAATGAGAAAGGACTAATTAGCAATCTTGTTGTGTGAGGCCCCTTGGGGAAGAGTGACCATAATATAATAGAATTCTTCATTAAGATGGAAAGTGACACAGTTAATTCAGAGACTAGGGTCCTGAACTTAAGAAAAGGTAACTTCGATGGGATAAGACGTGAATTGGCTAGAATAGACTGGCGAATTATACTTCAAGGGTTGACGGTGGATAGGCAATGGCAAACATTAAAGATCACATGGACGAACTTCAACAATTGTACATCCCTGTCTGGAGTAAAAATAAAACGGGGAAGGTGGCTCAACCGTGGCTAACAAGGGAAGTTAAGGATAGTGTTAAATCCAAGGAAGAGGCATATAAATTGGTCAGAAAAAGCAGCAAACCTGAGGACTGGGAGAATTTTGTAATACAGCAGAGGAGGGCAAAGGGTTTAATTAGGAGGGGGGAAATAGAGTATGAGAGAAAGCTTGCTGAGAACATAAAAACTGGCTGCAAAAGCTTCTATAGATATGTGAAGAGAAAAAGATTAGTGAAAACAAACGTAGGTCCCTTGCAGTCAGATTCAGGTGAATTTATAATGGGGAACAAAGAAATGGCGGACCAGTTAAACAAATACTTTGGTTCTGTCTTCACGAAGGAAGACACAAATAACCTTCTGGATATACTAGGGGACCGAGGATCTAGTGAGAAGGAGGAACTGAAGGATATCCTTATTAGGCAGGAAATTGTGTTAGGGAAATTGACGGGATTGAAGGCCGATAAATCCCCAGGGCCTGATAGTCTGCATCCCAGAGTACTTAAGGAAGTAGCCCTAGAAATAGTGGATGCATTGGTGATAATTTTCCAATAGTCTATCTACTCTGGATCGGTTCCTATGGACTGGAGGGTAGCTAATGTAACACCACTTTTTAAGAAAGGAGGGAGAGAGAAAATGGGTAATCATAGATCAGTTAGCCTGACATCAGTAGTGGGGAAAATGTTGGAATCAATTATTAAAGATGAAATAGCAGCACATTTGGAAAGCAGTGACGGGATCGGTCCAAGTCAGCATGGATTTATGAACGGGAAATCCTGCTTGACAAATCTTCGAGAATCTTTTGAGGATGTAACTGGTAGAGTGGACAAAGGAAAACCAGTAGATGTGGTGTATTTGGACTTTCAAAAGGCATTTGACAAGGTCCCACACAAGAGATTGTTGTGCAAAATTATTGGGGTAATGTACTGACGTGGATAGAGAACTGGTTGGCAGACAGGAAGCAGAGAGTTGGGATAAACGGATCCTTTTCAGAATGGCAAGCAGTGACTAGTGAGGTGCCGCAGGGCTCAGTGCTGGGACCCCAGCTATTTACAATATACATTAATGATTTGGATGAGGGAATTGAGAGTAATATCTCCAAGTTTGCAGATGTCACGAAGCTGGGTGGCGGTGTGAGCTGTGAGGAGGATGCTAAGAGGCTGCAGGGTGACTTGGACAGATTAGGTGAGTTGGCAAACGCGTGGCAGATGCAGTATAATGTGGATAAATGTGAGGTTATCCACTTTGGTGGCAAAAACACGAAGGCAGAATATTATCTGAATGGCGGCAGATTAGGAAAAGGGGAGGTGCAACGAGACCTGGGTGTCATGGTACATCAGTCATTGAAAGTTGGCATGCAGGTACAGCAGGCAGTGAAGAAGGCAAATGGTATGTTGGCCTTCATAGCTAGGGGATTTGAGTATAGGAGCAGGAGGTTTTACTGCAGTTGTACAGGGAATTAGTAAGGCCTCATCTGGAATATTGTGTTCAGTTTTGGTCTCCTAATCTGAGGAAGGACGTTCTTGCTATTGAGGGAGTGCAGCGAAGGTTCACCAGACTGATTCCCAGGATGGCAGGACTGACATATGAGGAGAGACTGGATCGACTGGGCCTGTATTCACTGGAGTTTAGAAGGATGAGAGGGGATCTCATAGAAACATATAAAATTCTGATGGGACTGGACAGGTTAGATGCAGGAAGAATGTTCCCGATGTTGGGGAAGTCCAGAATCAGGGGACATAGTCTAAGGATAAGGGGTAAGCCATTTAGGACTGAGATGAGGAGAAACTTCTTCCACAGGTGAGAGTTGTTAACCTGTGGAATTCCCTACCGCAGAGAGTTGTTGATGCCAGTTCATTGGATATATTCAAGAGGGAATTAGATATGGTCCTTACGGCTAAAGGGATCAAGGGGTATGGAGAGAAAGTAGGAAAGGGGTACTGAGGTGAATGATCTTATTGAATAGTGGTGCAGGCTCGAAGGGCTGAATGGCTACGCCTGCACCTATTATCCATAGAATCATAGAAATTTACGGCACAGAAGGAAGTCGTTCAGCCTGTCGTGTCCGTGCCGGCCAAAAAAGAGCTATCCAGCCTAACCCCACTTTCCAGCTCTTAGTCCGTAGCCCTGTAGGTTACTGCACTTCAGGTGCATATCCAAGTACTTTTTAAATGTGATGAGGGTGTCTGCCTCAACTACCATTTCAGGCAGTGAGTTCCAGACCCCCACCAGCCTCTGGGTGAAAATGGTTCTCAACTCCCCTCTAATCCTTCTACCAATTATTTTAAATCTATGCCCCCTGTTTATTGACCTCTCAGCTGAAGGAAGTAGATCCTTCCTATCCACTGTATCCAGGCCCCTCATAATTTTATACACCTTAATCAAGTCTTCCCTCAGCCTCCTCTGTTCCAAAGAAAACAACCCCAGCCTATCCAATCTTTCCTCATAGCTAAAATTCTCCAGTCCTGGAAGCATCCTCCTAAATCTCCCCTCTACCCTCTCTAGTGCAACCATGTCTTTCCTGTATTGTGGTGACGAGAACTGTGTCCAGAACCATCCATGCCCCCAACCACAGCAACAAACATTTTAAAAATGAAGGTTCTTAAATCCTCCACTAACCTACCCAGAAGTCCATTCCAAGTGTCAATTGTTCTTTATCTAAAGAACTTTCTGACATAAGTCTGAAATTTGCAATTTTCACACAGTTTAACTTGAACTCATTTTGTTCCAGATTTATCTTCTCTCTGCCCTTGTACTATCTCATAAATCTCACTGAGGTTTCCTCAAACTTGCCTTCTTTCAAAGCTGAAGAGCCTGAATATCTCCAGTCACGACTCAATCTTCACGTGGTAGGTCTCAGCTTTGTGGTCCTCCTTTCCAGGGCTTGAATGTCTCCTTTGCAAGTTGCCGATTAAAACCAGACTTATTCCTCAAAGTGCAGTCTTTACCAGAGCACTGTACAACTTGAGCATGACTCCAACTAACTTGAACCCTCCTGATTCACCAAGGTGGGTCAGCATTCTATTTGTTTTGCCGGTTGCTGCTTCCTACCCTTCAGCCAATTTCTTGGTCCATTTTTGGCGTTGCTGCTGCCTTAAGCTTATGCTGCAACATTCCTTGTGGAACTCTGTCAAACGCTTTCTGAAAGTTTAGTCACACTCGATTACAAGGTTTTTCACAGTCCAACTGGAAGGTCACTTCCTTCAAAAGGTCAAGGAGGTTGGCCAAGCAGCATCTTCTCCTCAGAGTTGGCTGCTGTTCATTGTCAGTCAGAAAATTCTCACCTTTGCTCCTTTTGATCAATTCCATTATTTTGATGTCAGACGAGTGGACCTCTGGTTATTTGGATCTGTTTAATTACTCTTGGATAATGGATATCATATTAGCTTGTTAACTAGATTCCAATCTAACTGGATCTCCCCAGTGTTTGATGACTCCCTTGTAATGACTGTCAGCACTTCACAAATTTCAGCCTACGGCTCTCTTAGCAACCCAGCAGAAGAAAAAAACATTTATTCCTGGAATTTATTTTACTTGAACCCTTTTACCCAATCTAGGATTTTGAACTCATTATTGAGCCGACTTGGGGTACCTCTGATTATGGAAGGTATGTTGCTAATGTCTTGTCTGGTGAATGATTGGTGGAAGTAATCACAGAAAGAAAGAATTTATATCGCGCCTTTCATGACCACCAGACATCTAAAAGCGCTTTACAGCCAATGAGGTATTTTTGGAGTGTAGTCACTGTTGTAATGTGAAAATAATTGAATATATTCATCATTTTACTACCATTTGTCCTTAATTGAGGCATTATTGACACATTCCCTTCAAGCTGATCTTTTGACAGTTCTATATGTGTTTCTCCTGTTCAGTCCATATTTGGTCTCCATCGGGCCTTTGCATCTACCCTGTAACATGGCTCCAAGCCCATATCCTGATCAACCAGGAATCTATCCTTTTTGGAATGTTTACAATGAGTACACTGTGATAAGTGGCAGTTTTATCTGCCGCCTTGTTGACAAAGCCACTTCAACACCCCTTTCAACACGTACATGGGCAGGTTGGATAATATAATTAACCTGCATATTGTATCACATGTTGCTGGGTATTTTGAATCATGAGATTCTCAGGAGCATTAATATAAGGTAATGAGATAAATGGTGATCAGGAAATCAGAAATAATGCAGGGGACTAATCCAGAGGTTGAACAGCCACATACTGCAGCTTGCTCCTAATCAGCAACTTGTATTTATATAGCGCCTTTAACATAGTAAAACATCACAAGGCGTTTCACACGAACATATTGAAAATTTACAAAGAAGGAGACATTAGGATAGGTGACCAAACATTTGGTCAAAGAAGTAAATTTTAAGGAGCATCTTAAAGGAGGCGAGAGAGGGGAAGAGGTTTAAGGAGGGAATTCCAGAGCTTAGGCTGGATGGCTAAAGGCACGTCCGCCAATGGTGGGTGAAGGAAGTGGGGGTTGCACAAGAGTCCGGAGTAGGAGGAATGCAGAGTTCTTGGAGGGTTGTAGGGTTGGAAACGGTTACACAGATGGAGAGGGATGAGGCCATGGCAGGATGAGAAATTTAAAATTGAGGTGTTGCCGGACCGTGAAGCAAGGTAGGGCAGCAAGCACAGGGGTGATGGGTGAACGGGACTCGGTGAGGGTTTTGGACACAGACAGCACGGAAAGGGGGTGATGGATGAACGGGACCCGGTGGGCGTTCATGACACGGGCAGCAGAGGTTTGGATGAGCTCAAGCTTATGGAGGGTGGAAGATGGGAGGCTGGCCAGGAGAGCATTGGAGACAGTAGCAGAATAGTTGGTACCGTACAATGGTCCATTGATTCTCCAGCTTATTCTAACTGTGTATGGAATGAACTGCAATGCCTGTGATCTTATCTCTTATTTCATCAGTCGGAGACTTCATCAGTTTAGCCAGCAGAGTGGATGATTGGCATTTGTCATCCATCGAGCTTTCCATTGGTACCATCCCTGTCTGTCCCGACTTTCTGACAATATAAATGTTTCACAACGGATACGGAAAAAGATATTTCCAACCACATGCAATGTTGATGTTTTCAGTATTAGAAAATTGTGAAACTAGACAACTGGAATTGAACTGGTCACTGTCGAAAAGTGGTGTCAGAGGGAACATGTTAAAACAGTCATGGCATTGTGTGGTTATAGATAGTTATTTAAACTGTGATTCTCGGCGATGTCATTTGATGATGCGTCATCAGCCAGTTTCCTTAAAGGGACCAAGTACAAATTTATTTTGACATTTGTGCTGTCAGTGTCCTGCAACATTGAGGTGCTGCAAACACTGAGAATAACTGCACCCAGGCTCAGGGCTGCACCCAGGCGCAGGGCTGCACCCAGGCTCTCCCATGACACCCTCCATATGCTTATGGAGAGTGTCACAGCACGCAGGGAGGTCATCTTCCCTTCCCATGGGCGGAAGAGACCTCCCCAGGAGACCAACACAGCCTGGTTGCACATTGCACAGGAGATCACGAGCAGGGATGTGGTCAGGAAGACCTGGGTGCAGTGCTGCAAACATTTCAATGCTCTCAGTAGATCACGAAACGTTAGTACAAAGTCACACTTGGCCTCATCCTGCTGTGCCTCTCAGCGCATCCCCATCACTCCTGCCTCAGCTTCACAGACGTGGTCTAACAACAGTGTGAAACCCGTGGGCGAACTGTCAAATTCAAAAGGTCAGTTTAAAACCATTGTTAAGTGACTGGAAACAAGCCACTAATCATTTAAATTGCAGAGCCCCCCGGTATCTGATCTTCTTTTGATTCATTCACGGGATGTGGGCGTCGCCGGCAAGGCTGGCATTTATTGCGCATCCCTAATTACCCTCCAGAAAGTGGTGGTGAGCCGCCTTCTTGAACCGCTGCAGTCTGTGTTCGGTAGGGAATTCCAGGATTTTGACCCAGCGACGATGAAGAAATGGCAATATATTTCCAAGTCAGGATGGTGTGTGACTGGGAGGGGAACATGGAGGTGATGGTGTTCCCATGCACCTGCTGCCCTTGTCCTTCTCGGTGGTAGAGGTCGCGGGTGTGGGAGGTGCTGCCGAAGAAATATATGTCAAAGAAACTGTCATGTATTCAACTGTCATTGTAATCCATGTATAAACTGACCTAAGTTGTACACCGTGAGAATACTGACCACTAGGTGGTGAACTTGTGGGAGACACTCCTAATCTGGACTCTCAAGTATAAAAGGGGAAGCTCCACCCACCTTCATCACTTCAGTGCTGACAAATAAAGGTTAGTGGTCACAGAGTGACCTTCTCTCTAATATGGGCCTCGTGTACATTTGTACTATATAGTAAAGACATATTAAAAACTATCTCTGGTGTACTCTCTCTGTATCTCTGGTGTACTATCTCTGTATCTATGCTGTATTCTCTATCTGTGCTGTACTTTCTCTGTATCTGTGCTGTATTCTCTGTGTCTGTGCTGTATTCTCTGTATCTGTGCTGTACTTTCTCTGTATCTGTGGTGTACTCTCTCTGTATCTGTGCTGTATTCTCTGTATCTGTGGTGTACTCTCTCTGTATCTCTGGTGTACTATCTCTGTATCTATGCTGTATTCTCTATCTGTGCTGTACTTTCTCTGTATCTGTGCTGTATTCTCTGTGTCTGTGCTGTATTCTCTGTATCTGTGCTGTACTTTCTCTGTATCTGTGGTGTACTCTCTCTGTATCTGTGCTGTACTCTCTGTATCTGTGGTGTACTCTCTGTATCTCTGGTGTACTATCTCTGTATCTATGCTGTATTCTCTATCTGTGCTGTACTTTCTCTGTATCTGTGCTGTATTCTCTGTGTCTGTGCTGTATTCTCTGTATCTGTGCTGTACTTTCTCTGTATCTGTGGTGTACTCTCTCTGTATCTGTGCTGTATTCTCTGTATCTGTGCTGTACTTTCTCTGTATCTGTGGTGTACTCTCTCTGTATCTGTGCTGTACTCTCTCTGTATCTGTGCTGTATTCTCTGTATCTGTGCTGTATTCTCTCTGTATCTGTGCTGTACTCTCTGTATCTGTGGTGTACTCTCTCTGTATCTGTGCTGTATTCTCTCTGTATCTATGCTGTACTCTCTGTATCTGTGGTGTACTCTCTCTGTATCTGTGCTGTATTCTCTGTATCTGTGCTGTATTCTCTCTGTATCTGTGCTGTGCTCTCTGTATCTGTGCTGTACTCTCTCTGTATCTGTGGTGTATTCTCTCTGTATCTGTGGTGTACTCTCACTATCTGTGGTGTACTCTCTCTGTATCTGTGCTGTACTCTCTCTGTATCTGTGCTGTACTCTCTCTGTATCTGTGCTGTATTCTCTGTATCTGTGGTGTACTCTCTGTATCTGTGCTGTACTCTCTCTGTATCTGTGCCATGCTGTATCTGTATCTGTGCTGTATTCTCTATATCTGTGCTGTACTCTCTCTGTATCTGTGCTGTATTCTCTGTATCTGTGCTGTATTCTCTGTATCTGTGCTATACTCTCTGTATCTGTGGTGTACTCTCTCTGTATCTGTGCTATACTCTCTGTATCTGTGCTGTATTATCTGTATCTGTGCTATACTCTCTGTATCTGTGGTGTACTCTCTCTGTATCTGTGCTATATGCTCTCTGTATCTGTGCTGTACTCTCTGTATCTGTGCTGTATCTGTATATGTGCTCTGTTCTTTGATTGCTTTGCTATGTTGCTCCTGTTTTGTGCCTGTTGTGTTTCCTGTCCTGCGTGCAACCATTAACCTTGGGCAGGAAGCCATAGTAACCAAGATGAACTGGGAACCTGTATGGATATTACATTTAATAAGTAACTTGTGACTCCAGCATGACAGGATCATAAAAATATTGATCAATTGTGTAACTAATAACTAACGGGAGGAATAGTACTCTTGAACCTCTGTGACGCTGAATGGCAGTAGAGATATTGGACTCGAGAACCTCCGAGGCACAGAAATGACTGGCCATACCCACGGTTCTTGCGAGTTTCAGTTCAAGGTCGCAGAGGCACCACAGATGATGTCGGGTTTGTGACTGGAGCCTGTACCATCAAACGGGGACGGGGGGGCGGGGGGGATTGCTTCTTTGACAATGTTCTGAGGGTAATGAGTTGACCTGGAGTTTTCCTGGGTCATATCTTGGTTAAGAGGTGTGTGACAGCAGCCAACAAGAGGTTTCCCTCCCATCCTGCCTCACCACAACTGTGACACCCCTTATACTAAAACATTCGACACTCCACCCCAACCGGAGCCAGGTGATCTCCTGGGAGAGGCAAAAACCAGATAAAAACCCAGGCCAATTTAGGGAGAAAAAATCTGGGAAAATTCCTCTCCGACCCATCCAGGCGATCGAAACTAGTCCAGGAGATCACCCTGGCCGTATTCTATTCCCTGCAGTACTTACCATTATATCTGCCCCGTCCAACGAAAGGTCATCCAGTCTAATCCCAATTACCAGCTCTAGGTCCGTAACCCTGCAGGTTACTGTACTTCAAGTGCCCATCCAACCATCTCTTAAAAGTGGTGAGGGTTTCTGCATCCACCACTCTTCCAGGCAGCGAGTTCCAGATCCCCACAACCCTCTGCGTAAAGAAGCCCCCCCCCCCGCAAATCCCCTCTAAACCTTCCACCAACCACCTTAAAACTATGCCCCCTCATAATAGCCCCCTCCACCAATGGAAATAGACCCTTACTATCTACTATGTCCAGGCCCTTCAATATTTTGTACACCTCGATGAGGTCTCCTCTCAACCTCCTCTGTTCCAATGAGAACAAGCCCAGACTATCCAATCTGTCCTCATAACTAAGATTCTCCATTCCAGGCAGCATCCTAGTAAATCTCCTCTGCACCCTCTCTAGGGCAATCATGTCCTTCCTATAATATGGCGACCAGAACTGCACGCAATACTCCAGCTGTGGCCTAACCAAAGTATTATACAATTTAAGCATAACCTCACTGCTCTTATATTCTATGCCTTGGCCAATAAAGACAAGCGTTCCATATGCCTTCTTTACCACCTGATCTACCTGGCCTGCTACTTTCAGGGCTCTGTGGACCAATGGTGGAGCTTTGGAGGCGTGGCCTATTCACTTGGAGCTGTGCTGCAGTGAGAGAAGGAGCTCCCTGCTGTTGCTCCTGCCTGGAAGGCCTTTGTGAGCCCTGTGAAACAGCCCAGGAAGAGGAGGAAGGGGCTTTCTACAATTCCAATTCATCCAGAGGGAGAGGAGGAGAGCAGAAAATTCAACAACCTTTAATACTGCTGCAGAGAGTTGGAGAGAGGGGGAAAAAGAACAACAACTATCCAGTGTGGAAGGAGGGAAAGACTTCATCAACCAAAGGTGGGTGTATTTTGGTGCATTCCCTAAAGACTTTGTTGTATCGGTGGGGGGAGGAAAGAAGACCATTTCAAGGGCCGGAACATCGCGGGGGGTGTGTGTGTGTGGAAGTGTGTGTGGGGGTCTTGCTTTCAGCTAGGCCCCACACACCACTGAAGCACCCCTCCCCCATTGCCTAGCCTGGGATAGCTGGAGCTACCTGGCTGAAGAACTATTAATCACCTATTTAACATCGTTGGGAGTGTGTGCCTGGGTGGCTCCAGCTACCCCAGGTGAAGACATCTTCTCTCCCCACCCGAAGACCATCCTAAAGACTGTGTCTTGTTTTTCCATCATCTGGGGAGTGCACCCCAGAAAAATACCCACCCACCGCTGTGAGACCTGCCCTCACAGCTTCCCTCTTTCCCACCCCCCACTCTTTCTCCGTCACTCTCTCTGTCTCTCCCCTCTCTCTCTGAGAGCCCTTTCCTCCTAATTGAAAAAAACAATTAAGACAACTGAGCAGAGGGAACAAGGCCCCTCCCCAATTGTCAACTAGGGGAGAGGTGTGCCTCATTGTGAGCTCCCTCTGCTCATACACTTAAACGAGGCCAATTTAAGAACATTAAGGCCTGTGACTTTGGGGTGGGTGTAGCCCTTAAAGGGACCCCGTGATGCCGATCCCATCCACGCCGGTGGCAGGGCCAGCTAAGACATACGCGCAGGCGGCGTCCACATCCACGGCGCCTCCTGCGCCTCCTGCTGCCCTGTCACCGTTCAGACTTATAACAAAAAAACACGGGGTCAAGAGCTACACTCACCCCACAATGAGCATCGAGGAGTGCGTGCGGGCGATGGCTGGGGTAGTCGGCCCCTCGGCCATTGTCGCAGCCTCCAAGATGTCTGGGAAGGCTGTATTCTTCCTGGGGTCGGAGCGGGCGGTGTTGCTGGCCCTCGAAAAGGGGCTCACGGTGGGCGGGACGTTCCTGCCGGTGGACCCTCTCGAGGCCACCGCGCAGAGGGTCATCGTGTCAAACGTCCCGCCCTTTGTTCCCGCTGGGCTCCTCCTCCCTCACCTACACCAACTGGGGGAGGTAAGGTCGGGGATCAACCCCATACCGCTCGGCCTCAGGGAGAACAGCCTGCGCCACGTGTTCTCCTTCCGCCGCCAGCTCTTTGTCCGGCTGGCGCGGGAGGAGACGACAGAGGGTAGTTTTAATGTGGTGCACGAGGGGACTGCCTACCGCGTCTTCTGGACGTCGGACGGCGTGCGGTGCCATGCCTGTAGGGAGGTGGGGCATGTTCATAAGAACTGCCCCGCCTCCAAGGCCGCCAAACCACCGAGGACGGCCAAGGCTGTCGCCGCCGCCACCCCTCCCCCTATTTGTGTCCGCGTGCCAGGAGCTGTGGGTGCGCGGGCATCGTCGGGGGCCTTTGTTTTCACGGCCTCCGGCGGGGGGGAGGGAGAGCGTCCGAGCGGAAAGAAGGCGCGGAGGAAGGCGAAACATCTCGAGGCGGGTCCCCTCAGTGCGCCAGACAGTTTGATCACCGCGCTCAGCCCAACCCCGTCACCAATATCACAGAGGGGCTCGGGCGCGGGCAAGATAAGAAAAAGGGGGGAGAGGAGCGGGAGGCCTCGGCAGACATGGAGGTCTCCCTGCCTCCGCGCCCCCCCAGGAACAAAAGGAGGCGCCGCTCCAATGAGGCGGAGGGGGAACAACATCCCTGCGCGGAGGAGTCGGTGCCCGCCGCGTGTCCCGCGTCCTCCACCAGCGCCCCCAAACTGCGCCGTAGGCAGGAGGAATCTGTCCCGGGGGAGGGTGAGGCAGTCGAGGCAGCCCAGCCTCTGCCTTCCGGGGATGGCGTGGAAGATCTGCCTGTCGTGGGGGGCGCGGGGCCAGCGGAGGAATGCGTTGCCGCCGGGTCGAGCGTCCCGGGGACTGAGGCGGGCGGGGCCGAAAAGGCCGAACCTGAGCCCGCCCAGCTATTAACCAACTTCCCCCGGGAGTCGCTCGGCCCGGAAAAAACAGAAAATATGAACAATTTTAACGATTCTGTATACGCTGGGCCGGTGGGTGGCGGCGGGGAGGGGGAAGGACAACAACCCTCGCCCCTACTTTGGAGCTGGAGTACTTGGAGGACCTGGAGAATTTCTTTGACCAGGTCTTTCCGTGTTCCCCGGCTCCTGGGGCGGAGGAGGAACCCCTTCCGCTGTCGCTTCCCGACCCAGCACCACTTTTAAAAGAGCCCAGTGGGGACTCCTCTGCCGACGATCCTGGGGGTGGGATCGGGGCAGAGCCAGGGTCGGATGGAGCGGCCGGGCCGTTTGCCGTACCTCGTGCGGTCGACGGGCCGGCTGCTGGCGGCGACCTCCTGGAGGGGGACGGGGACTCGGTGGGGAACGAGGGAGAAGATCTCGAGTCCATCGCCAGTGAGGCGGTGGATCTCCTCGTGCCCGCCGCTGAGTCTCCCCTCATTCCTGGTCCAGAGCCAGGGTCGCCGCAACCAAGCCCATCTGGCCCTGGAAAGATGGTCCGAGCCGGGTCTGCTCATCGCGTCCGTCCGCGCCGCCGCTAAAACCATGGCCGCGGGCGGGCCCTTATCAAAGGCGCAAGGCCTTGAGCTGCGCCGGCTCAAAAGGTTCCTCGCTGGGCTGCTGAAGGAGTGGAGGTCAACAAATGACTCCACTCCCCCCCCACAATAGGTTAGGTAGAGGTTGCACTATGCTCTTATCATGAAGATAACCATAGCCAGCCTCAACATCAACGGCAGCAGAGAGGCACACCGTAGATTTAACAATTTTTCGCTCCTGCGGGAGGGGAAATATGTGGTGTGCTTCCTGCAAGAAACCCACACCGTTCCGGGAGACGAAGCCACGTGGCTCCTGGAATGGCAAGGAGAGGTCCACATGAGCCACCTCACCGCCACTTCTAATGGGGTGGCCATCTTGCTGGGCCCGCATTTTCAGCCGGAGATCTTGGGGGTCGAGGAGCCCGTGCCAGGCCGCTTGCTGCACGTCATGGTTCGCCTGGGGGACGTGCCGCTCCATCTCGTGAACGTGTACGCCCCTCAGCCCGGCCTGCAGCAAACGCGTTTCTTCGAAGAATTGTCCACTCTTCTTGGCTCCGTCGACGTCGGCGACTGTATTGTCCTCGGGGGGGATTTTAACTGCACCCTCGAGGCGAGGGACCGCTCCGGTGCCCCGCAGAGCATGACAGCGATGGAGAAGTTGAGGGACCTGGTCGGGTCCTTCGACTTGGTGGACGTCTGGTGAAATCTCCATCCCGACTCCAGCGCCTTTACTTGGGTGAGGCCTGGGGTAGGATGGTCCAGAATCGACCGCCTTTATGTGTCTCGGGCGTACGTTTCCTGCGTCCCGGCGGCCTCCATGCGGCCGGTGCCGTGTTCGGACCACCACCTGGTGTGGGCGGAGCTCGCTTCGCTCCGCGCGAGGACGGGGTCCGCGTACTGGCACTTTAACAACCGGCTGCTGGAGGACGTGCGGTTCCAGGACTCGTTCCGTCATTTCTGGGCCGACTGGAGAAGGAAGCAGGGGGGCTTCCCCTCCTTGAGGCTATGGTGGGACGTGGGCAAGGCTCACGTCCGCGTCTTCTGTCAAGAGTACGCGAGGGGGTCGACCAAGAGGCGGGCGGCCAGGGTCGGGCGCCTAGAAAAAGAGGTGCTCGACCTAGAGTCCCGTCTCGGTCAAGTCGTCGAGGACCCGGCCGTGCGGACGGTGTACGAAGCGAAGAAGGCCGCGCTGAAGGACCTGCAGCTCGTCGGGTCCTGAGGCGCGTTCGTGAGGTTGCGGATCCGGTTCCTGCGGGATCTGGACCGCGGCTCCCCCTTCTTCTACTCGCTGGAAAAAAGACAGAGTGTCCGTAAGTAGCTCTTGACGCTGCTGGCCGACGACGGCTCTCTCGTCTCGGATCCGGAGGGCGTCAACAACAGGGCCCGTGAATATTACGGGGCTCTGATCTCTCCGGAGCCGTCCAGCGAGGAAGCGCGTAGAGTTTTGTGGGAGGACCTGCCGAAGGTCAGCCCGGAGGACGCCGAAAATCTGGAAGCTCCGCTAAGCCTGGCGGAGCTGACCGGTGCCCTCGACCGGCTCTCGAGGGGAAAATCCCCGGGGCTGGACGGGCTGACCGTGGAGTTCCACAGGGCGTTCTGGGACGTCCTGGGGGGTGACTACGCGCAGGTCCTGGGGGAAAGTCTGGCGACCGGGGAGATGCCCCTCTCTTGGCGCAGGGCAGTCATCGTCCTGCTGCCTAAGAAGGGCGATCTCCGCCTTCTTAAGAACTGGCGCCCGGTCTCCCTCCTCAGCACGGACTACAAAATCTTCGCCAGGGCGATGTCTGCTCGCCTTGGTGCCGTGCTGGACCACATGATCCACCCCGACCAGTCCTACACGGTCCCGGGCCGGACAATCCACGATAACATCCATCTGGTCCGGGACCTCATCCATCATACCCAGGAGGCTGGTCTGTCGGTCGCCTTCCTATCTCTCGACCAGGAGAAGGCGTTCGACAGGGTGGATCACGACTATCTGTTCGGGACTCTGCGCACTTTCGGGTTCGGGACGCATTTCGTCGCCCGGATCCGACTTTTGTACGCCGCCGCGGAGTGTCTGATTAAGGTTAACGGGTCCTTGACAGCGCCCCTTCGCTTTGGGAGAGGGGTGAGCCAGGGATGCCCCATGTCTGGCCAGTTATATGCCATCTGCGTGGAGCCTTTCCTGCACCTCCTGCGGACGAGGTTGACGGGACTGGCTCTGCAAGGGCCGGGCGTGGAGGTCGACCTCTCGGCTTACGCCGATGACGTGCTCCTTGCGGGAGAGGATCCCGCTGACCTGAGGAGGATACGTGAGTGCCAGGAGATTTACTCGGCCGCATCCTCCGCCAGGATCAACTGGGAGAAATGTTCCGGACTCCTGGTGGGTCAGTGGCGGGTGGACTCCCTGCCGGAGGAGCTCAGGCCTTTTGCCTGGAGCACGACCCATCTCCTCTATCTGGGAGTCTACCTTAGCCCCGACGAGGAAGCCTGGCTGGCGAACTGGCAAGAGCTGGAGGCCAAGGTCGCCGCTCGCCTAGGGCGCTGGACAGGACTGCTCCGAGTGCTGTCCTACAGGGGTCGAGCGCTCGTCATAAACCAGCTGGTGGCCGCCATGCTGTGGTACCGGCTGGTCACTTTGACCCCTCCCCCTGCGTTTGTCACCAAGGTACAGAAGAAGCTGGTGGACTTCTTCTGGAACAACAGGAAGCACTGGGTCTCTGCCGTAGTCTTGAGTCTCCAGCTTGGGGAGGGCGGTCAGTCATTGGTGTGTGTCAGCACCCAGCTCGCGACTTTCCGTCTTCAGACCCTGCAGAGATACCTTTACGTCGAGCCCCCTCCTAGGTGGCGTGCTCTGGTGACGTATTTCTTCCGCCAGCAGCACGGCCTCAACTACGACACGCAGCTCCTGTTTGTGAGCTCGGGGGGCGTCAGGACCGCCTTCCAGGAGCTGCCTGTCTTTTACAAGGAACTCATCAGGGTCTGGAACAAAGTCTCCACCAAGCGCAGCTCTCCACCGGCTGGAGTGGCGGCTGTCCTGCAGGAGCCGCTGCTCGGGAATCCGTTCCTCCACGACCGAGGTTTTAGGCGGCGGTCGGACGAGAGGGCTGTGGCTGGTGAGGTGATCAGGGTCAGGGACCTGCTCGATGGCGGAGGAGCGGGCTGGATGGCGCCAGACACGCTGACACGGCGCCTAAATTCAGCCGATGTCCGCCGCGCGGCCGATGCCATCGAGTCGCTAAAAACAGCTCTGGGTCCCGACTCCGTTAGGTGTGTCGAGGAGGCTCAAGCACGTGGGGCGATCCCGTCCGAACTGACCCCCGTCCGGATGGAATTCCTCATCGGCGCCAAACCCCGGAACCTCCCTCGGGAGCCGGCGCCTCACAACTTGAGCCGCCTCGGGGAAATCCCCTCCGTGCTTTTCAGTTCCGCGCAGAGGGGTTTCCTGTACGGGCTGCTCCTGCACACTCTCAACTTTGCCATCCTCGCCGGCCGTCCGGACACGCCATGGCGTACCATCTTGCCGTCCGGAGGAGGCGGGGGTCCCTGATGGAGGGCACTCTACGCGGGAGTCCTCCCACTATTTATCGGGGACTTGGCCTGGAGGGTGGTGCATGGAACAGTGCCGTGCAATAAATTTTTAAGCCGGTTCACGGGCTCCCAGGCCGCCTGCAATTTCTGCGGTCTGGAAGAGTCCGTGTTCCATGTTTTTATTGAATGCACGAGGTTGCAGCCCCTGTTTTATTATTTAAAGGGGCTGCTCCTGAAATTCTGGCTGCACTTCAGTCCCACACTCCTGATCTTTGGGCACCCTGTGTGGAGGGGAGCGGGTAGATCCGAGGGCCTCCTCGTAGGACTGCTCCTGGGCACGGCCAAGGGTGCCATCACCCGGTCCAGGCAGCGGGCGGTCGAGGGGGTCGTTCAACCTGACTGCCTGCCTCTCTTCCGCGCATACATCTGCGCCAGGGTGTCCTTGGAGATGGAGCACGCGGTGTCCACCGGTACGCTCGCGGCCTTCCGCGAGAGGTGGGCACCGGAGGGACTGGAGTGCATCATCACGCCCGGCAACCAAATTTTAGTTTGATTTTATGTTTTAAAGTTTAATTTGTTTTAATTGCCGGTGTTTTTAGTGTCCCCCCTCCCCTTTTATAGGGGGCACTTGGAGGAAAAAAAAATATGATTTTAGTGCCCAAAAAAAACACAAAAAAAAAAATCACCCAAAAAAGGGCCTTGGAAATGTTTGGTGTGCCCCCCAGACCAGGGGGACACGATTTAATGATTTAATGTTTTAGTTTCCTCCCAAAAAGAGCACTCCAAGGTCCCTTTGTTCATCGACACTATTAAGTGATCTACCGCTTAATGTGTATACCCTTTCCTTATTAGCCCTCCCAAAGTGCATCACCTCATACTTCTCTGAATTAAATTCCATTTGCCACTGCTCTGCCCACCTGACCAGTAGATTGATATCCTCCTGCAGCCCATGACTTTCCTCTTCATTATCAACCACACAGCCAATTTTAATGCCGTCTGCAAACTTCTTAATCATACTCCCTATATTCAAATCTAAATCGTTGATGTATACCACAGAAAGCAAGGGTCCTAGTACTGAGCCCTGCGGAACCCCACTGGAAACATCCTTCCAGTCACAAAAACATCCATCAATTATTACCCTTTGCTTCCTACCTCCAAGCCAATTTTGGATCCAACTTGCCACTTTGCCCTGTATCCCATGGGCTTTAACCTTCATGACCAGTCTACCATGCGGGACCTTATCAAAAGCCTTGCTAAAGTCCATATAGACTACATCGTACGCACTACCCTCATCGTTCCTCTTGGTTACCTCCTCAAAAAATTCAATCAGGTTAGTCAAACACGATCTTCCCTTTACAAATCCGTGTTGACTGTCCCTAATTAATCCTTGCCTATCCAAATGCAGATTTATCCTGTCTTTCAGGATTTTTTCCAATAATTTTCCCACCACTGAGGTTAGGCTGACTGGCCTGTAATTACTTGGCCTATCCCTTTTTCCCTTCTTAAACCCAGAGGCTGTAGATATTCTGGGGGGAGAGGGAGAACAGCCAGAGGTCATGGTCCATATCGGTACCAATGACATAGGTAGAAAGAGGGATGAGGTCCTCCAGGCAGAGTTTAGGGAGCTAGGAGAGAGATTAAAAAGCAGGACCTCAAAGGTAGTAATCTCTTGGTTACTGCCGGTGCCACCTGCTAGTGAGTATAGAAATAGGAGGATCGAGCAGATGAATACGTGGCTGGAGAGATGGTGCAGACGGGAGGGCTTTAGATTCCTGAGGCATTGGGTCTGTTTCTGAGGGAGGTGGGACCTGTACAAGCCGTACGGGTTGCAGCTCAATAGAGCCGGGACCAGTATTCTCGTGGAAGGTTTTGCTGGTGCTGTTAGGGAGGGTTTAAACTAGCATGGCAGGGGGATGGGAACCTGTAATGATTCAAGAGTCTGGTCCCAAAAGGACACCTGTTGTAGATGAACAGTCCTTTATGGGTGTTGATGCAGGTGAGTTTCTTCGAAGTGTCAACAAGCTCCTGGGTCATATAGGCCAACATCGGATCCAGTTTCGTGAACGACTTTCCACCAGCTAGCATGGCAAACACGTCATCAGCCCTCGGTAACGGATACTGATCCTGTTTCAAAAATCGGTTAATCGTAACCCTGCAGTCTCCACAAATCTTGACAGTGCCATCACTCTTCAACACAGGAACAATGGGAATAGCCCACTCGTTAAACTCGACCGGTGATATGATCCCTTCACTCTGGAGTCTGTTGAGCTCAATTTCAACCTTCTCTCTCATGATGTGCGGAACAGACCGAACTTTGTGATAGACATGCCTTGCATTGGAGTCCAGGTGAAGTTTCCTTCTTTGTTTGAACCGGGCATTGGTAATTTTGGCTCCCGTAAAATTACCAATGCCCGGTTCAAACAAAGAAGGAAACTTTTTCAATACTTGAGCACACGAAGTGTCATCCACCGAGGACAACATCTTGATATCATTCCAGTTCAGCTTGATTTTCTTGAGCCAATTCCCTCCGAACAGAGTTGGACCATTACCTGGGATGATCCATAATGGTAGCTCGTGAACCACACTGTGATATGACACCTCGATTGCTGCACTGCTGAGCACCAGTATGAGTTCCTTAGTGAAAGTACCCAACCTGACATTGACTGGACTCAGCTTCGGTTTCGCAGCCTTAGTGTCCCACAGCTTGTCGAATGTCGACTGGCTCGCACCCGTGACCCACTCCATTGATACAGGCACACTATTCAGCTTCACAACTATTGGCTGGCTCTTGCTCAGGAACGAATACAGTCCATTCACTTCCTCATCGGGTTGCGTATCCGGGCCGTCACTCAACTGGTCCTCATCAACCACGTGGTGAGCCGCACCACGCTTGCTCCATTGTGGACACATCCTATGTAGATGCCCCACATTTGAACATCCATTGTATGAGTATTGTCGAAACCGACACTGATGAGGCCGATGATTGGCCCCACAACGCCAACAGGGTGAAATCGGGTTCAAACCAGTTGGCGGGCTCTGAGCAGCGGCAGGTTTCGCGTAAGCAGCTCTGCCCAAAAACGACGCCATCTTGTTTACAGTAGTTGCCGTGGAACTCCAACTCATCAATGATATCTGCCTCAAATTATCATCCGTTGTCATGCATGCCTGGGCAGTCGCGGTGGCCTTTTTCAAATCCAGCGTCTCTGCAGCCAACAGCTTCTTGAGGATCGCATCATGGCTGATGCCTGTCAGGAAGACATCACGCAGCATGTCTTCCAGCATGTTCCGGAACTTACACGGCTCAGCAAGACGTCGCAGGTCGGCAACAAATCCCGACACGACCTGGCCCTCAGCACGAACATGAATGTAGAAACGGAAGCGTGATGTGATGATCCCCTCTTGTGGCTTCAGATGGTTACCCACTAACGTACACAATTCCTCGTACCCTTTTTCCGCCGGCATACAGGCGAGAGAAGATTCTTCATCAGGCTGTAAATTTTCAGACCACAAATGGTGAGGAGAACTGCCTTGTGCTTAACTGCGTAGGCCTCTTGGCCCCATGCCGTTGGCCACAAAATACTGATCCAGGCAGTCGACAAAAATCAGCCCAATCCTCGCTCTCCACGAATCTCTCCAGGATTCCAACCGTGCCCATTGTTCATGCGAAGGTTCTTAAATTACCTCGTCACCAATTGTAATGACTCAAGAGTCTGGTTACTGCAAACTCACCCAGGTGCAACCTGATCCATCTTTATTCCAGCCCGAGAGTGCCAGCGTGACAAAGACACCCAGCTTATATGCAGGTGACCAAGCACACATGCCACATGTGTACAGC
This sequence comes from Pristiophorus japonicus, assembly GCF_044704955.1. Classification (NCBI taxonomy): domain Eukaryota; kingdom Metazoa; phylum Chordata; class Chondrichthyes; family Pristiophoridae; genus Pristiophorus; species Pristiophorus japonicus. The sequence continues at coordinate 131,611,403 of NC_091992.1, read as the reverse complement.
CCGATGACATCCCACCCTGGTGTCTGGTGACCCCCAAGCAGTAATACATAACAGAACCAGAGAACAGATTCAGTGTGGAGAGAAGCAAAGCTGGGATTGGGCAGCAGAGAAGTAGAAGTAGAAAGTGAATTTGGAAGACAAAGGAAACAAGGTCTGGAAAATAGACAACAAGGGAGTTCGGCAAAACTAAATGTATATACTTCAATGCAAGGAATATAGGAAATAAGGCAGATGAGCTGAGAGCACAGATAGACACTTGGATATTATAGCTATTACTGAGACATGGCTGAAAGAAACATAGAAACATAGAAAATAGGTGCAGGAGTAGGCCATTCGACCCTTCGAGCCTGCACCGCCATTCAATGAGTTCATGGCTGAACATGCAACTTCAGTACCCCATTCTTGCTTTCTCGCCATACCCCTTGATCCCCCTAGTAGAAAGGACTACATCTAACTCCTTTTTGAATATATTTAGTGAATTGGCCTCAACAACTTCCTGTGGTAGATAATTCCACAGGTTCACCACTCTCTGGGTGAAGAAGTTTCTCCTCATCTCGGTCCTAAATGGCTTACCCCTTATCCTTAGACTGTGACCCCTGGTTCTGGACTTCCCCAACATTGGGAACATTCTTCCTGCATCTAACCTGTCTAAACCCGTCAGAATTTTAAACTTTTCTATGAGATCCCCTCTCATTCTTCTGAACTCCAGTGAATACAAGCCCAGTTGATCCAGTCTTTCTTGATAGGTCAGTCCCGCCATCCCGGGAATCAGTCTGGTGAACCTTCGCTGCACTCCCTCAATAGCAAGAATGTCCTTCCTCAAGTTAGGAGACGAAAACTGTACACAATATTCCAGATGTGGCCTCACCAAGGCCCTGTACAACTATAGTAACACCTCCCTGCCCCTGTACTCAAATCCCCTCGCTATGAAGGCCAACATGCCATTTGCTTTCTTAACCGCCTACTGAACGTGCATGCCAACCTTCAATGACTGATGTACCATGACACCCAGGTCTCGTTGCACCTCCCCTTTTCCTAATCTGTCAGCATTCAGATAATAGTCTGTCTCTCTGTTTTTATAACTAAAGTGGATAACCTCACATTTATCCACATTATACTTCATCTGCCATGCATTTGCTCACTTACCTAACCTATCCAAGTCACTCTGCAGCCTCATAGCATCCTCCTCGCAGCTCACACTGCCACCCAACTTAGTGTCATCCGCAAACTTGGAGATACTACATTTAATCCCCTTTTCTAAATCATTACTGTACAATGAAAACAGCTGGGGCCCCAGCACAGAACCTTGCGGTACCCCACTAGTCACTGCCTGCCATTCTGAAAAGTACCCATTTACTCCTACTCTTTGCTTCCTGTCTGCCAACCAGTTCTCAATCTACGTCAACACACTACCCCCAATCACATTTGCTTTAACTTTGCACATTAATCTCTTGTGTGTGACCTTGTCGAAAGCAAACTGAAAGTCCAAATACACCACATCAACTGGTTCTCCCTTGTCCATTCTACTGGAAACATCCTCAAAAAATTCCAGAAGATTTGTCAAGCATGATTTCCCTTTCACAAATCCATGCTGACTTGGACCTATCATGTCACCTCTTTTCAAATGCACTGCTATGACATCCTTAATAATTGATTCCATCATTTTACCCACTACCGATGTCAGGCTGACCGGTCTATAATTCCCTGTTTTTTCTCTCCCTCCTTTTTTAAAAAGTGGGGTTACATTGGCTACCTTCCACTCCATAGGAACTGATCCAGAGTCTATGGAATGTTGGAAAATGACTGTCAATGCATCCACTATTTCCAAGGCCACCTCCTTAAGTACTCTGGGATGCAGTCCATCAGGTGCTGGGGATTTATCAGCCTTCAATCCCATCAACTTCTCCAACACAATTTCCCGACTAATAAGGATTTCCCTCAGTTCCTCCTTCTTACTAGACCCTCTGATCCCTTTTATATCGGAAGGTTGTTTGTGTCCTCCTCAGTGAATACCGAACCAAAGTACTTGTTCAATTGGTCTGCCATTTCTTTGTTCCCTGTTATGACATCCCCTGATTCTGACTGCAGGGGACCTATGTTTGTCTTTACTAACCTTTTTCTCTTTACATATCTATGGAAGCTTTTGCAGTCCGTCTTAATGTTCCCTGCAAGCTTCCTCTCGTACTTTATTTTCCCTGCCCTAATCAAACCCTTTGTCCTCCTCTGCTGAGTTCTAAATTTCTCCCAGTCCCCAGGTTCGCTGCTATTTCTGGCCAATGTGTATGCCACTTCCTTGGCTTTAATACTATCCCTGATTTCCCCCGATAGCCACGGTTGAGCCACCTTCCCTTTTTTATTTTTACGCCAGACAGGGATGTACAATTGTTGTAGTTCATCCATGCGGTCTCTAAATGTCTGCCATTGCCCAGCCACTGTCAACCCCTTAAGTATCATTCGCCAATCTATCCTAGTTAAATCACGCATCATACCTTCAAAGTTACCCTTCTTTAAGTTCTGGACAATGATCTCTGAATTAACTGTTTCATTCTAATGTAGAATTCCACCATATTATGGTCACTATTCCCCAAGGGGCCTCGCACAACGAGATTGCTAATTAATCTTCTCTCATTACACAACACCCAGTCTAAGATGGCCTCCCCCCTAGTTGGTTCCTCGACATATTGGTCTCGAAAACCATCCCTTATGCACTCCAGGAAATCCTCCTCCACCGTATTGCTTCCAGTTTGGTTAGCCCAAGCTATATGCATATTAAAGATTAAAGTCACCCATGATAACTGCTGCACCTTTATTGCATGCACCCCTAATTTCCTGTTTGATGCCCTCCCCAACATCACTACTACTGTTTGGAGGTCTGTACACAACTCCCACTAACGTTTTTTGCCCTTTGGTGTTCTGCAGCTCTACCCATATAGATTCCACATCATCCAAGCTAATGTCCTTCTTAACTATTGCATTAATCTCCTCTTTAACCAGCAATGCTACCCCACCTCCTTTTCCTTTTATTCTATCCTTCCTGAATGTTGAATACCCTTGGATGTTGAGTTCCCAGGCCTGATCATCCTGGAGCCACGTCTCTGTAATCCCAATCACATCATATCTGTTAACATCTATTTGCACAGTTAATTCATCCACTTTATTGCGGATACTTCTTGCATTAAGACACAAAGCCTTCAGGCTTGTTTTTTTAACACCTTTTGTCCTTTTAGAATTATGATGTAATGTGGCCCTTTTTGTTTCTTGCCTTTGTTTACTCGGCCTTCCACTATTGCTTTTTCCTTTCTACCATCTGTTTCTGACTCCATATTACTTCGCCCTGTCTCACTGCATAGGTTCCCATCCCCCTGCCATATTAGTTTAAACACTCCCGAACTACATTAGCAAATGTTACCCCTAGGACATCAGTTCCAGTCCTGCCAAAGTGCAAACCGTCCCTTTTGTACAGGTCCCACTTCTCCCAGAACTGGTTCCAATGTCCCAGGAATTTGAATCCCTCCCTCTTGCACCACTGCTCAAGCCACGTATTTATTCTAACTACCCTGCTCCCTCTACTCTGATTAGCATGTGGCACTGGTAGCAATCCAGAGATTACTACCTTTGAGGTCCAACTTTTTAATTTAACTCCTAGCTTCCTAAATTCAGCTTGTAGGACCTCTTCCCGCTTCTCACCTATATCGTTGGTACCTACATGTACCACGACAACTGGCTGTTCACCCTCCCTCTCCAGAATGCTCTGCAGCCTCTCTGAGACATCCTTGACCCTTGCACCAGGGAGGCAACATACCATCCTGGTGTCTCAGTTGTGGCCGCAGAAACCCCTGTCTATTCCCCTTACAATGGAGTCCCCTATCACTATAGCTCTCCCACTCTTTTTCCCGCCTTTCTGTGTAGCAGAGCCACCCATGGTGCCATGAACCTGGCTGTTGGTGCCTTCCCCTGGTAAGTCATCTCCCCCAACAGTATCCAAAACGGTATATCTGTTTTGGAGGGAGATGACCGCAGGGGACTCCTGCACTACCTTCCTGCTCTTGCCTTGTCTCTTGGTCACCCATTCACTATCTGTCCTAACCCTTACCTGCGGTGTAAGCAACTCACTAAATGTGCTATCCACAACATTCTCAGCATCGCGCATGCTCCAGAGTGAGTCCATTCACAGCTCCAATGGCGTCATGCGGTCTATCAGGAGCTGCACCTGGACACACTTCCTGCACACATAGTAGTCAGGGACACTGGAAGTGTCCCTGACTTCCCACATAGCACAGGAGGAGTATGACACAGGTCTGAGCTCTCTTGCCATGACTTAACCCTTAAATTAATTTACTTATTAAAATTTACTTAAACACCAAACAGCTACTTAGTAGTTCGCTGCCAATTAAACCAATCTAAAAGTCAGTCTAAAAGAGAGTTATACTTACCAGTCGAACAGCCAACCACTTACCAGCTTGGCTGTGACGTCACCTCTCGATTTTGCACCCCTCTATCTTTGTCTGCAGCTGGTTTGGCTGGTCACTGGGCCTCCGTCTCCTACTCTTGCACTCCTTATCAGCTGCTCTAGTGTCAGCAGTGGTAGGAAAAACAAGACAAAACAGCACCTGCCACCCCCACTTGCCCTTAAAACTCACCCACTAACCAAACTCACAAATGCCACTCTATGCTGCTGCACTCCGTGCTCTGCACGAGCTACCTCTTTTTAAATTATATCTAGGTCAGATGACTCACTACTGGTCAGTTGTTTACAGAACTGGTTTTAACTACCTGTTAATTGCCTCCTACTGGAGAGTTACCTTGTTTTTCTCTGCCTAAACCTGAAAGATTCCGAACTATTTAACTTTTCCCTTTTCAATTAAACTGCTACTTACTTAGAAGCTACTGGCAATTGCCACTAACAATTTACTCCAGTCTCCAAATGGTTTTAAGAGAATAACTCTTAAAACTCACCCACTTACCAAACTCACGAATGCCACTCTCTGCTGCTGCACTCCGTGCACTGCACGAGCTGTCTCTTTTTAAACTGTATCTAGGTCAGATGACTCACTACTGGTCAGTCGTTTACAGAACTGGTTTTAACTAGCTGCTAATTGCCTCCTACTAGAGAGTTACCTTGTTTTTCTCTGCCTAAACCTGAAAGATTCCGAACTATTTAACTTTTCCCCTTTAAATTAAACTGCTACTTACTTTGAAGCTACTAGCAATTGCCACTAACAATTTACTCCAGCCTCCAAATGGTTTAAAGTGAGTAACCCTTAAAACTCACCCACTGACCAAACTCACGAATGCCAACCTATGCTGCTGCACTCCGTGCTCTGGACAGGTATGGCAGCTCAACATTCCTGGTTACAGGGTTTTCAGATGGGATAGAGAGGGGGGTAAAAAAGGAGGGGTGGGGGGTTGCATTATTGATTAAAGAAACAATTACAGCTGTGAGAAGGGATGACATGTTAGAGGGGGGTCATCAAACGAGGCCATATGGGTTGAATTAAAGAACAAAAAAGGGGTGATCACACTATTGGGAGTGTACTATAGACCCCCAAACAGTCAGAGGGAGATAGAAGAACAAATAAGTGGGAAAATTGCTGTGGAGTGCAAAATCTATAAAGCTGTAATAGTGGGGGATTTCAACTACCCTAATATTAACTGTGAATGGTACACAGGATGCAGAATTCCTAAAATACATTCAGGAGAACTTCTTTAGTCAGTTGACCCTCTGCCAAGGGAAACAGGTCCTTCCTATCCACTCTATCCAGGCCCTTCATAATTGTATACACCTCAATCAGGTCTCCCCTCAGCCTCCTCTGTTCCAAAGAAAACAACTCCAGCCTGTCCAATCTTTCCTCATCGCTAAAATTCTCCAGTCTTGAAGAATGGTGCTGCCTCATTCTCTGATATGTGTAGTTTATCCAAAGCTGCGGAAATCTTTGGGACTGTACAGCTTAGCCTGAGAAATGTTGATGGCGTCCCCTGATTTGTAATGGTGTTTGCTCTGATGAATAATATTCTCCTAGCTAAAGGAGCTGATTGTTGCAAAGGGCAGTGGGTCGAGGCAGTAATCGCAGTGCTGGGACGGAGCCAGTATCCGAGTAAGGCAGGAACAGCACTGGGCAACATGGTGCTATTGGAAGGAAAAGATGGTCGCTGAATCAACATCTCCTCTCATCTCTGTCACAGGCCTCATACAACAACAATCGAGGCATAGAGGTCAGATTGATTAGTCTTTTCAGACAACAGCAACAACTTGTATTTATATAGCACCTTTAACGTCGTAAAACGTTATTATAAGACCAAAAAAATTGACACTGAGCCACATAAGTAGAAATTAAGGCAGGTGACCAAAAGCTTGGTCAAAGAGGTAGGTTTTAAGGAGCATCTTACAGGAAGAAAGAGAGTTCGAGAGGCAGAAAGGTTTAGGGAGGGAGTTCCAGAGCTTGGAGCCGAGGCAACAGAAGGCACTGCCACCAATGGTTGAGTGATTATAATCAGGGATGCTCAAGAGGACAGAATTAGAGGAGCACAGACATCTCAGGGGTTGTGGGGCTGGAGGAGATTACAGAGGTCGGGAGGGGCGAGGCCATAGAGGGATTTGAAAACAAGGATGAGAATTTTAAAAATCAAGGCAATGCTTAACTGGGAGCCAATATAGATCAGCGAGCACAGGGGTTCTGGGTGAGCAGGACTTGGTGCAAGTTAGGATATGGGCTGCTGAGGTCTGGATGAGCTCAAGTTTACATGGGGTAGGATGTGGGAGGCCAGCCAGGAGTGTGTTGGAATAGTCAAGTCTAGATGGAACAAAGGCATGGATGTGGGCTTCAGCAACAGATGAGCTGAGGCAGGGACAGAGACGCGAAATGTTACGGAGATGGAAATAGGCAGCCTTAGTTATGTGGTCGGGAGCTCATTTCAGGGTCAAATATGACACCAAACTTGCTTAAGCTTCAGACAGATTTTAGGGAGAGGGATAGAGTCAGTGGATAGGGAACAGAGTTTGTGGCGGACACAGAGCTGAAGAATTTGGCTTCTTTTAACTTAAAGTAATAAAACCTTGAGGCTCTTTGAAAGACTCATTGGAGCATCAGAGATATTCACTCAGACAAATGAGTTTGACGTTGTTTGACAATCATTCACCCAAGAGCTTTGGCTGTCATCAGTTTAAATGTCTGCAAATTCCATTCCAGATCTCCCGTTCAACAATCCATCAACTGAGATAAATCAGAATAAAATCCGAGAATGCTGCAAGGCACAGCAGGTTCTTCACATCGGAGAGTGCGATTGCAGATTAACGGGTACTTGCAGCATTTTCTGTTTTTATTCAGCAAACGCATCACCCGGCTTCTGATTTAGAGGAGATGGGAGTCATGTTCAAACTGCCCTTCTCCCTGAAGACTGAGTGCAATTCCTCCAGGACCGGAACCAATGTCCTAGGGGAAGTGTTTGCTAGTGCTGTTGGGGAGGATTTAAACTAATATGGCAGGGGGATGGGAACCAATGCAGGGAGACAGAGGGAAACAAAAAGGAGGCAAAAGCAAAAGACAGAAAGGAGATGAGGAAAAGTGGAGGGCAGAGAAACCCAAGGCAAAGAACAAAAAGGGCCACTGTACAGCAAAATTCTAAAAGGACAAAGGGTGTTAAAAAAACAAGCCTGAAGGCTTTGTGTCTTAATGCAAGGAGTATCCGCAATAAGGTGGATGAATTAACTGTGCAAATAGATGTTAACAAATATGATGTGATTGGGATTACGGAGACGTGGCTCCAGGATGATCAGGGCTGGGAACTCAACATCCAGGGGTATTCAACATTCAGGAAAGATAGAATAAAAGGAAAAGGAGGTGGGGTAACATTGCTGGTTAAGGAGCAAACTAAGGCAATAGTTCGGAAGGACATTAGCTTGGATGATGTGGAATCTATCTGGGTAGAGCTGCAGAATACCAAAGGGCAAAAAACGTTAGTGGGAGTTGTGTACAGACCTCCAAACAGTAGTAGTGATGTTGGGGAGGGCATCAAACATGAAATTAGGGGTGCGTGCAATAAAGGTGCAGCAGTTATAATGGGTGACTTTAATATGCACATAGATTGGGTTAACCAAACTGGAAGCAATACGGTGGAGGAGGATTTCCTGGAGTGCATAAGGGATGGTTTTTTAGACCAATATGTCGAGGAACCAACTAGGGGGGAGGCCATCTTAGACTGGGTGTTGTGTAATGAGAGAGGATTAATTAGCAATCTCATTGTGCGAGGCCCCTTGGGGAAGAGTGACCATAATATGGTGGAATTCTGCATTAGGATGGAGAATGAAACAGTTAATTCAGAGACCATGGCCCAGAACTTAAAGAAGGGTAACTTTGAAGGTATGAGGCATGAATTAGCTAGGATAGATTGGCGAATGATACTGAAGGGGTTGACTATGGATGGGCAATGGCAGACATTTAGAGACCGCATGGATGAACTACAACAATTGTACATTCCTGTCTGGCGTAAAAATAAAAAAGGGAAGGTGGCTCAACCGTGGCTATCAAGAGAAATCAGGGATAGCATTAAAGCCAAGGAAGTGGCATACAAATTGGCCAGAAATAGCAGCGAACCCGGGGACTGGGAGAAATTTAGAACTTAGCAGAGGAGGACAAAGGGTTTGATTAGGGCAGGGAAAATGGAGTACGAGAAGAAGCTTGCAGGGAACATTAAGACGGATTGCAAAAGTTTCTATAGATATGTAAAGAGAAAAAGGTTCGTAAAGACAAACGTAGGTCCCCTGCAGTCAGAATCAGGGGAAGTCATAACGGGGAACAAAGAAATGGCGGACCAATTGAACAAGTACTTTGGTTCGGTATTCACTGAGGAGGACACAAACAACCTTCCGGATATAAAAGGGGTCGGAGGGTCTAGTAAGGAGGAGGAACTGAGGGAAATCCTTATTAGTCGGGAAATTGTGTTGGGGAAATTGATGGGATTGAAGGCCAATAAATCCCCAGGGCCTGATGGACTGCATCCCAGAGTACTTAAGGAGGTGGCCTTGGAAATAGTGGATGCATTGACAGTCATTTTCCAACATTCCATTGACTCTGGATCAGTTCCTATGGAGTGGAGGGTAGCCAATGTAACCCCACTTTTTAAAAAAGGAGGGAGAGAGAAAACAGGGAATTATAGACCGGTCAGCCTGACATCGGTAGTGGGTAAAATGATGGAATCAATTATTAAGGATATCATAGCAGTGCATTTGGAAAGAGATAATATGATAGGTCCAAGTCAGCATGGATTTGTGAAAGGGAAATCATGCTTGACAAATCTTCTGGAATTTTTTGAGGATGTTCCCAGTAGAGTGGACAAGGGAGAACCAGTTGATGTGGTATATTTGGACTTTCAGAAGGCTTTTGACAAGGTCCCACACAAGAGATTAATGTGCAAAGTTAAAGCACATGGGATTGGGGGTAGTGTGCTGACATCGATTGAGAACTGGTTGTCAGACAGGAAGCAAAGAGTAGGAGTAAATGGGGACTTTTCAGAATGGCAGGCAGTGACTAGTGGGGTACCGCAAGGTTCTGTGCTGGGGCCCCAGCTGTTTACACTGTACATTAATGATTTAGACGAGGGGATTAAATGTAGTATCTCCAAATTTGCGGATGACACTAAGTTGGGTGGCAGTGTGAGCTGCGAGGAGGATGCTATGAGGCTGCAGAGCGACTTGGATAGGTTAGGTGAGTGGGCAAATGCATGGCAGATGAAGTATAATGTGGATAAATGTGAGGTTATCCACTTTGGTGGTAAAAACAGAGAGACAGACTATTATCTGAATGGTGACAGATTAGGAAAAGGGGAGGTGCAAAGAGACCTGGGTGTCATGGTACATCAGTCATTGAAGGTTGGCATGCAGGTACAGCAGGCGGTTAGGAAAGCAAATGGCATGTTGGCCTTCATAGCGAGGGGATTTGAGTACAGGGGCAGGGAGGTGTTGCTACAATTGTACAGGGCCTTGGTGAGGCCACACCTGGAGTATTGTGTACAGTTTTGGTCTCCTAACCTGAGGAAGAACATTCTTGCTATTGAGGGAGTGCAGCGAAGGTTCACCAGACTGATTCCCGGGATGGCGGGACTGACCTATCAAGAAAGACTGGATCAACTGGGCTTGTATTCACTGGAGTTCAGAAGAATGAGAGGGGACCTCATAGAAACGTTTAAAATTCTGACGGGGTTAGACAGGTTAGATGCAGGAAGAATGTTCCCAATGTTGGGGAAGTCCAGAACCAGGGGACACAGTCTAAGGATAAGGGGGAAGCCATTTAGGACCGAGATGAGGAGGAATTTCTTCACCCAGAGAGTGGTGAACCTGTGGAATTCTCTACCACAGAAAGTTGTTGAGGCCAATTCACTAAATTTATTCAAAAAGGAGTTAGATGAAGTCCTTACTACTAGGGGAATCAAGGGGTATGGTGAGAAAGCAGGAATGGGGTACTGAAGTTGCATGTTCAGCCATGAACTCATTGAATGGCGGTGCAGGCTAGAAGGGCCGAATGGCCTACTCCTGCACCTATTTTCTATGTTTCTATGTAACCCCTTATCACTGGGGTTGCTGTATTAACCCACAGACTTCACCTTGTTTTTGTAAAATTAGAACAAACACACTTGTGCATTGCATCTGGTCAGGCAGCATCTGTGGAGAGAGAAACAGAGTTAACGTTACAGCTCGCTGGCCTTTCATCAAAAACTGATGATAAATCACCGGCCTGAAACGTTAACTCTGTTTCTCGCTCCACAGATGCTGCCTGACCTGCTGAGAATTTCCAGCATTTTCTGTTTCTATTTCAGATTTCCAGCATTATTTGGGTTTTGTATAATGTAAATCGCATCTGTTGGGTATCAGAACTCATTGGTTGCAACCATTATGGACAGAACTCAGGCCGCGCATTGGGTGGCCCCTTGTACTTCAGCCCTTCACCCACTGTGCCAGAGAGTCAGTGTCAACTGACTGTGGGTATAAAGCAAGGAGGGGTATTAGCCTGACTGTGGGTATAAAGCAGGGAGGGGTATTAGCCTGACTGTGGGTATAAAGCAGGGAGGGGTATTAGCCTGACTGTGGGTATAAAGCAGGGAGGGGTATTAGCCTGACTGTGGGTATAAAGCAAGGAGGGATATTAGCCTGACTGTGGGTATAAAGCAGGGAGGGGTATAAAGCAGGGAGGGGTATTAGCCTGACTGTGGGTATAAAGCAAGGAGTGGTATTAGCCTGACTGTGGGTATAAAGCAGGGAGGGGTATTAGCCTGACTGTGGGTATAAAGCAGGGAGTGGTATTAGCCTGACTGTGGGTATAAAGCAAGGAGGGGTATTAGCCTGACTGTGGGTATAAAGCAAGGAGGGGTATTAGCCTGACTGTGGGTATAAAGCAAGGAGGGGTATTAGCCTGACTGTGGGTATAAAGCAGGGAGTGGTATTAGCCTGACTGTGGGTATAAAGCAGGGAGTGGTATTAGCCTGACTGTGGGTATAAAGCAAGGAGGGGTATTAGCCTGACTGTGGGTATAAAGCAGGGAGGGGTATTAGCCTGACTGTGGGTATAAAGCAGGGAGGGGTATTAGCCTGACTGTGGGTATAAAGCAGGGAGGGGTATTAGCCGTGACTGGGTTTTAAGCAAGGAGGGGTATTAGCCATGACAACAATAATAACTTGTATTTATATAGCATCTTTAACACAGTAAAACATCCCAAGGCGATTCACGGGAGCGTTATTAGACAAAATGTGATGACTGTGGGTATAAAGCAGGGAGTGGGTATTCATCAGAATCCCCCTGTACCCAGCAGCACAAACACAGGAGGGGTATTGGCAAAAAAGTGAATTGTTTACCTCCTTTTACCTGATCATGTTGGAATGTATTAATCAATGTGAATAAATAAATGTACCTACTGTACTGTGGCCGGTCTCAATACAGCCGGAAACAGTTGGGAAAAGCGGACAGTGAGACAACAAGCGTCACGTCTCTGAATTCTGGAAAGTTAGCAGATGCACGGGTGATGTGTAAGTTGTGACGATCTGCACAATCGCAAGTCACCAACCCTTGAAGAGTTGCAGAACAGAACTGTGACCTGTGAAGAGGTACATTTGTGCACAGCCTGTTCCTCCCAGCACCCAGGGGAGGGCAGTGACAGAATGAAAATCAATATTGACGCTCCGTTGCACTGGGAAATCAGATACAATGATCAGCCGCCCTCGGAAAAGCAGCAGTCAGCTGCTTTAGAATCAGCGAAGGATACAGCACGGAAGGAGGCCATTTGGCCCACGTGCTCTTTGGTCGAGCTGTCCAATTAGTTCCACCCCCTGCTCTTTCCCCACAGCCCTGTGAACATTTTCTATTCCTGATTTACACAATTAAGTGGCCCGCCCAAGGTCCAAAATATTCTCTGCAAACAGCTGAAAGATACCAGGCACTCAGGAAGTGCAAGCAGATCGCTCTGATATGTCCTTACTATACAGTATAAATGCACACAAGGCCCATACTTGAGAGAAGGTCACTCCGTGACCAGTTACCTTTATTACCAAGCCCTCAAGTGATGAAGGTGGGTGGAGCTTCCCCATTTATCCCTGAAGGTCCAGGTTAGGAGTGTCTCCCACAGGTTCACCCACTTGTGGTCAATGTTCTCAAGGTGTACAACTTAGGTCAGCTTATACATGGGTTACAATGATAGTTGAATACATGACAAGCTCCCTGACAGCTTGCCATGTGGCTATGCTCAATGGACAATCCATTTCCAAATCAGCTCTCAAGCCCCGACAAAGGACTTACAAAGAATTACACAGATCATACAGCACAGAAACTGGCCATTCGGCTCCACGAGTCTGTGCTGGAGGTTATACTCCACACCAGTCTCCTCCCATTCCATCTCCCTACTCTCAGCCATTCACCCGATCTTTTTCTTCCCTTTTCCCTCGTGTACTCGCCGAGTTTCCTTTGGAATGTAGCTAAGCTGTTTGCCTCAACCACTTCCTGTGGTAGTGAGTTCCACATTCTACCCACTCTCTAAGTAAAGTCATTTCTCTGTACTTCCCAATCGAATTTATTAGTAACTACCTTGTGTTTATGGCCCCGAGTTTTTGGATACTCCCACATCCGCCCTGTCCAACCCATTCATCATTTTAAAGGTCAACTGTAAGTCTTCTCTTTTCGAAAGAAAAAAGCCCCACCCTGTGCAATCCTTCCCGATAGCTGTACTCTCGCAGTCCTGGTACCATCCTTGTCAATCTGTTTTGCACTTTCTCCAGTGAGATTTCATCAGCGGTTTGCAACAGATATCTCTGATAAGTGATGGGTTGTTTGACAGTCCAAGTAGTCATAATCAGTCCTGACCCAGCCACACACAGGGCGCTATCTTCCTGATTCCGTAAAATGTCTCTGGGCCTCTTGATCCCAGATATCAGCCTGATTGGAAAAAAAGAAAGACTTGCATTTATATAGCGCCTTTCACGATCTCAGGACATCCCAAAGCGCTTTGCAGCCAATGAAGTACTTTGTGAAGTGTAGTCACTGTTGTAATGTAGAGAATCGTGGCAGCCAATTTGTGCACAGCAAGCTTCCATAAACAGCAATGCAATAATGACCAGATAACCTGTTTTAGTGTCGTTGATTTTAGGGATAGAAATTGGCTAGGACATTGGGAATAACTCCCCTGGGACTAGATTTTCCATTATTTTGGCATGCATAACGCCCACTTAACATCCATTTTACCACTGAAATGAGGTGTAACGCCCAGATATCGCCCAGTTAGCCACAAAATGGAAACGGACGCCCATTTTTCGGACACTTAGCGTCGAGCGTTACTTTCCCCATGTACGTAACACCAGGAAAAAAATAATACCACCCGCCCACTTTTTTTGGGCAGAATCATCAGAAACCAACGCCCAGTATATCGCCCAGCATCACTTTCACCACCTCGCATACATCTCGCCCACAATATCGCTCGCCCAAATCACCGCTCAGAAAAAGTGGAACTGTTCTGAACTAATCACAGCAGTGTGGGCGCCATTTTTCAAATCGCAGGCCGCTTCATTGAAAAGGCTGCTTCAACTTCGGGGGAGTTTAGATTGACTCTGGAGTTCTTCGGTGAAGTGACCTTCTCAACAGACATCTGTTCAGACTGTGGACAATTGGGTTTTACTGTAGGTGACTTTTAGTGTGGAAATTATTGCTTCTGATCAATCGGTATTATACTTTCATTGGAATGGGGCCAGCCATTTCTCAACCTGCATCGATTAACACGCAGATGTTGCAGAGTGCAATTGGCCCAATCTAAGATGTGCCAGAATGAGGAGGAGGTCCAGACCATACACATCCCGCACTTACAGGGAGAAGAGGTCTTACCTCGACGTGTCCAACCACATCTGCCTTCGGAGACTGCGCTTCCACAAGGTGGTGATCACTGAAATATGCCAGCTCATCAGGGCAGATCTGCAGTCTGCCATCAGGACATCACTCTCCGTCGAGGTCAACGTCACCGCAGCACTGTCGTTCTATGCATCCGGTTCCTTTCGGGCCTCCATGGTCGACATTTCCCCACTGTCTCACCATGCCACACATCGCTGCATTAGACAGGTCACGGAGGCGCTGAACACGTGTAGGATGGACTTTATCGGCTTCCCCATGACCACGGAGGTTCAGACTGACAGGGCTGGAGCATTCTGCCGCAGGGTGCAGGGAGCAATACAGTGTACTCACATCGCCATGTGGGCACCTTCTCAGGACCCAGAGGTTTATCGTAACAGAAAAGGATTTCACTCCCTGAAGGTCCAATTAGTTGTCGACCACAACCAGATCATAATGACAGTGAATGCCAAATGTCCAGGCAGCTTCGATGAGGTTCACATTCTGCGTGAGAGCGCTGTCTTTGACATGTTTACATAGAAACATAGAAAATAGGTGCAGGAGTAGGCCATTTGGCCCTTCGAGCCTGCACCACCATTCAATAAGATCATGGCTGATCATTCACCTCAGTACCCCTTTCCTGCTTTCTCTCCATACCCCTTGATCCCTTTAGCCATAAGGGCCATATCTAACTCCCTCTTGAATATATCCAATGAACTAGCATCAACAACTCTCTGCGGTCACTCCCTCCTCATCTCAGTCCTAAATGGCTTACCCCTTATCCTTAGACTATGTCCCCTGGTTCTGGACTTCCCCAACATCGGGAACATTCTTCCTGTAAGAGTCAGCCACAAGGACAATGCTGGATGCTTGGTGACAACCGATATGACCTCGCCACTTGGTTGATGACCCCCCCTGCGTGACACTCACACTGAAGCCGAGAAGCGATACAAAGAGCCACAGAGACACACGCAATGTGGTCCAGAACACAATAACTGTGCTTAAGCACCACTTCAGATGCCTGGAGCACTCAGAAGGGGAGCTACAATACAACTCTGAGTAAGTAGCTAAATTTGTGGTCGTGTGCTCCATGCTGCACAACCCGGCTATCAGGAGGGGACAAGAATTGCCAGAAGGGACTGATGTCCACCCCAGGAGAGAGAGGAAGAGGAGGACGAGGAGCTGGACTCTGACCTAGAGCCAGACAATCCGGCTGACAATGCAACCATGCCCACGACCCCCTTCCAGACCGCAGGAAAGGGCCCGTGGTGGCTACAGAGTTACAAGATTCTTATGTCAGGAGCTCATAAATGAGCAATTTGCCTGAAAGAACGTTGCTGTAATTTACAAAGCTGACACACTGCTGTGTGTGTGCAGCTCAGACATCACCTTGGTGCCAGTTAAAGTTTAAGTTGATTCAAGTTAAGTTTTATTTAACCCTTTCATGTTAAGGAATCACCAGTGTGTAAACGGTCCAGCTATCTGAGACAATGCGCAACATGGTCTGAAATCATAAGTATCACGGGCAAAAACACCCCACCCCCCACCCCACTTTTCAACCATTGACATCAATCAAATGTTCAACATGTCCAGCAACACAGAAAACAAATGTAAAGCAGTAGGGTGGCCTCCTCCCACCATACATTACAACAAATTGCATACACCCAGATGGAGATATAACACAGCCATCACCTGCGGACATGCACCTCACTTTCCTTCTCCCCTCCCCTTCTTCTCCCCACCTCTACCCCTTCCCCTCCTCACTCCACACTGCCTGGCCGAAGAGCTCCTCAGCCGGTGCCTCATTGAGGGGAGATGAAGGCAGAGGCGGTGGTTGCACGGGTACGGGAGCAGGGGGTGCCGAGGTGGGAACATTCTCGGATCCAGAAGCAGGATCTTGGTCCTGTCTCTCATCTGTCGTTCGCAGTGGTGGTGTGGAACCTAGGGGAGGAGTGCCACACTCCGGGACCACTGGGAGGCCTGTGCCAGCAGTGTTCCTGGCTATCGCCTCCAGGGATTCCGCCATCCGCGGAACGTACTCCGTCATGGTGCCGGAGATGGTGGCCAGCTGTCGGGATATGCCCCCCAATGCTTCAATGAGCTGGTCACCAATGTCTACAGTTCTCTTGGACAACTTAACCATCTCTGCGCTCTCATCTGGCGCTCGTGGACCAGACCTGCCGCGTCCATGAAACCTCCGTGGGGTCGGCGCCGTCCTGGGGACAAATGGGGTGCCCTGTGGTGAGGTGCTTGGGCCCAGTACCTCCAGAGTGGAGGCGGGAATATCGAGAGGAGCACGAGATGGCCTTCTGGAGCCTGGTGATGCAGGTTCCTCGCAGTCGGCGCTCTTATCAGTAGAGAACAGACCCAGCGGATTGACGGGCGAGAATCGGAGCTCCTGAGCAGATGTCGGATCATCCAGCAAGTCGGGCCCAACACCCCCACCTTCTGGCCTCTGTGGTCTTACCTGGGGCCGCGCTGCTGGCTGAGCTGCAAAATACAAATGAGGTTATTAGAGGAGAAGGGGGTGCTAGGGTGACAAGGTGACTCCAGCGCTACACACAGCATCGGCACGACAAGAGCCTCACTGCTCTCAAAATCATCACAGACATCACATTTCATGACCATCAACACATGGTGCATTGCAATGATTTTCATTAGGCCAGCATTATTTATAGAACAATTTTAGAAACCATCTATCATATTATTGTTCAGATATGAGTAGGTGTGGCATTAATTGATTTTAGATGGTGTATACTTTACTCACGTGGCATCACTTCAGCGTCTGCAGCTGCTTACGTGGCCGTCCGGGGGTGTCTCCCCACGAGTATGAGCACCCCTGCTCCTCAATGTCAGTGATGTCGCTGATGACTGGTGGCCCCCCCCACCCGTTCATCTCTGCACAGACCTAATCGGCGATAGCTTCTTCTGTAAAAGGCGACAGGACGACATGGCATGAGATCGTTGCGTGATATCATTGCTCGGTACTGTCACAGAGACTGATGCAACACATAACAAACAGATGTAATCATGATTATTATGATAATTATCATTATTTATCTCTAAAAGTGCATGTAAATAAATGTAATACTTACTCTTGCGGATCCAACAAGGTCGTTCCATCGCTTGCGGCATTGGTTGCCTTCACGCACCTTGTTAGTCACAGACGAGACCACCTCTGCTATCTCATTAGCCTCAGTTCCCTTTGGGGGAGGGAGCGGAACAATCAAGCTTAGTTCACACTCCTCCTCCAGCCCTACAACCCCTGAGAATTCTGTGTTCCTCCACCGCTGGCCTCTCGTACAGCGCCCACTTTCTTCACCCACCATTGGCCGCTGTACCTGCAGCCTCCTGGGCCCTAAGCTCTGGAATTCCCTCCCTGAACCTCTCCGCCTCTCTCTCCTCCTTTAAGACCCGCCTTAAAACCTACCTCTTTGACCAAACTTTTGGTCACCTGTCCCTAATGTCTGCTTAATAAAAACAGAAAATGCAGCATCTGTGGAAAGATAAACAGAGTTAACGTCTCAGGTCGGTGACCTTTTGTACAGAGGAAGGGAAAGCTGGGGGAGGGGAGCAAAGAACAAAAGGGAAGGTCTGTGATAGGGTGGAAGGCAGGAGTGATGAAATGACAGAAGGGATGATGGTACAAGGCAAAAGGAGATGGTAATGGGGCAAGTAAAGTAAGAAAGTATGGGTCTGTAGGAGCTGTAAATGGGAATAGCAGAGCCATTCTGAGAAAATGGCAAGAGTGATTCTCTGAAATTGTTGATTATCTGGAAGGTTGTAAAGCTCTTTTACCAATTCTTTGGCTCAGAGTCACTTGTTTGATAATCGCTCCTGTGAAACGTCTTGGGACGATTCACTACAACAACAACAACTTGTATTTATATAGCACCTTTAACGTAGTAAAACGTCCCAAGGCGCGTCACAGGAGCGATTATCAAACAAAGCCGAGCCACAAAGGAGATATTATGGCAGAAAGAGGAAGGTTTTCAGGAGCAGCTTAAAGGACGATAGAGAGGTGGAGAGGTTTAATGTTGTTTCACTACATTAAATGCGCTATATAAATGTACACTGTTGTTACTGTCAACTATCTTGTGACCTGTGACCTGTGACCTGTGTGTGCGGATGTCGAGCTTGGACAGGGTCCGAGTTGGCCGGGGGGCCTTCCTGTGGTCAGATCACTGTCGAGGTTCAACAATGACAGATGGCTACTTGGGCGAAGTACTGGAGTGAGTCTCCCTTGGAAACTTTAGGAGAGGAAATAATGAATTAAATAAAAAGGAAATGAACCTCCGAGAATTACAAAGTTTTGTTTTTTAAAGTTCAATGCTTCTCTCAGTGACAGTACAACAACAACAACAACATATTTATATAGCGCCTTTAACGTAGGGAAACGTCCCAAGGCGCTTCATAGGAGTATTATGAGATTAAAAAATTGACATTAAAATAACACTTCCCACTTCAAGGGAGTTGGGAATACAGCATCTAACTGGGATGGAACCACATGGCCAACAGTGACTCTCGGCGAGGACTAAGCAGAGAAAGATGATATTCTCAGATACCAATTAACAGGCAGTCGTGGCTCAGAGGGTAGCGGTTGCACCTCTGAGTCAGAAGCTTGTGGATTGAATCCCCATCCCAGAGACCTGAGCACATAATCCAGGCCGACACTCAAGTGCTGCACTCTCAGAAGTGCCGCATTTCGGATGAGATGTTGAACCGAGGCCCTGTCTGCCCTCTCAGGTTGGCGTAAAAGATAGCATGGCATGATTTTGTCGAAGAGCAGAGGAGTTATCCCCGGTGTCCTGGCCAATATTTATCCCTCAACCAAAGTCGCTACAAACAAATTATCTGGTCATCATTTCAGTTCTGATTGTGGGATATTGCTGTGTACAATGTGGCTGCCGCGTTTCCCACATTACATGACTATACTTCAAAAGTAAAGCGCTTTATGAGGTCATGAGGTCGTGAAAGACGTGATAGAAATGCAAGTCTTTCTTTTCTTTACGGTAAGAGAGGCTTTGGATAAAAGATCGCTGGCAGGAAGGGGGGCTCTGTGCCCTGGGTTGTTCCACCTGTGTGGCAAAACCAGACAACATGCTTTTTACTGAATATTTCTTTAAATAAGGACAACAGAATGTGATCACGGGTAAACCCCAACAGCTCTCTTCCCTGCTCACACACATCAAAGAAAATAACCATGACCTCGCCTGTTATGGCCCTTCTCAATCATTGCAGATTGGTTGGCATAGAAACATAGAAACATAGAAAATAGGTGCAGGAGTCGGCCATTCGGCCCTTCGAAACTGCACCACTATTCAATATGATCATGGCTGATCATGCAACTTCAGTACCCCATTCTTGCTTTCTCTCCACACCCTTTGATATATTTAGCTGTAAGGGCCATATCCAACTCCCTCTTGAATATATCCAATGAACTGGAATCTACAACTTTTTGTGGTAGAGAATTCCACAGGTTCACCACTCTCTGGGTGAAGAAGTTTCTCCTCATCTTGGTCCTAAATGGCTTACCCCTTATCCTTAGACTGTGACCCCTGGTTCTGGACTTCCCCAACATCGGGAACATTCTTCCTGCATCTAACCTGTCCAGTCCCATCAGAATTTTATATGCTTCTATGAGATCCCCTCTTATTCTTCTCAATTCCAGTCAATATAAGCCTAGTCGTCCAGTCTTTCTTCATATGTCAGTCCTGCCATCCCGGGAATCTATCTGGTGAACCTTTGCTGCACTCCCTCAATAGCAAGAATGTCCTTCCTCAGATTCGGAGACCAAAACTGCACACAATACTCAAGGTGTGGCCTCACCAAGGCCCTGTACAACTGCAGCAAGACCTCTCTGCTCCTATACTCAAATCCTTTCGCTATGAAGGCCAACATGCCATATGTTTTCTTTACTGCCTGCTGTACCTGCATGCCTACTATCAATGACTGATGTACCATGACACCCAGGTCTTGTTGCACCTCCCCTTTTACTAATCTGTCACCATTCAGATAATAATCAGCCTTCCTGCTTTTGCCACCAAAGTGGATAACCTCACATTTATCCACATTATACTGCATCTGCCATGCATTTGCCCACTCACTTAACCTGTCCAAGTCACTCTTCAGCCTCTTAGCATCCTCCTCACAGCTCACACTTCCACCCAACTTAGTGTCATCTGCAAACTTGGAGATATTACACTCAATTCCTTCGTCCAAATCATTAATATATATTGTAAATAGCTGGGGTCCAAGCACTAAACCTTGCGGTACCCCACTCGTCACTGCCTGCCATTCTGAAAAGGACCCGTTTATTCCCACTCTCTGCTTCCTGTCTGCCAACCAGTTCTCTATCCACGTCAATACATTACCCCCAATACCATGTGCTTTAATTTTGCACACTAATCTCTTGTGTGGGACCTTGTCAAAAGCCTTTTGAAAGTCCAAATACACCACATCCACTGGTTCTCCCTTGTCCACTCTACTAGTTACATCCTCAAAAATCAAAGGCCACTGACATTTTTTTTAATTCAGAAGAATGACCCCCAGATTAATGATGCAATGATGTCATTCTGACGACGTCGTGATGATTGTCACTGGGTTCATAAGAAAGCAGGGAACGAGGAAAGGCCATTCGGCCCATCGAGCCCACTCCTTCCGAAGGTCATGTACCATCTATACCATCGTGGATTCTGCTCCACTTACTAAATCTCCGGAAACACTCCCTCAATTCCAAAGCGGGTAATGACCTGTTTAACAACAGGGCCTCTTTAATAAAATTTTTCCCTCGTTCCTCTCCCAGCTCAATGTTCACAGTACCCCGTGGAGACAACTTGCGAATTCATAAACAGCATTGTGCAGTCGTGCAGTTTTGGTGGTTAACAGTGCCCTGAGACTGAACCACAACCCTCAAGCATTGAACAGCAATTACCATGTTATTTATGTTCGTCCTGCATCACCTGGTTATACCTTCATTTTTAACCCGTGTTTTATCAATGACAGGAGGTCTTGTCGTTACAAACACTGTTATTACTAGAACCAGTTATTAGAAATGATTTCCCTGGTCCCGAGGGGAGCTCCATTAAAGTCAGCAGATCAGCCCAAAGCTGAATAAGATCAGCCCCTGATAGGCAGTCAGACCAATGGCCCTGACATGGTGATAATCAGGTTTGCTTCCACGCTGTATGACTAATCTCTCTTTTTTTTTTGCTTTTAGTGTGGTCTGTGCTTCAATATGTTATTGTTCTTTGAAAAGCAATTAAAATCTAAGTGATTTTGGGTCATCTGCTTCTGTGTTTCAGATTTTGTCGGATTCCGTTTCATGGGAGCAATGTTCCCTGTAATTGTTTCTGGGGGGTGCACGGCTCATTCCAAACCTCCAGTCATAAACTGGCGAGCAGCCAGTCCAAGATACCTGCCCTTTGGTAATTGGCTCACAGGTGCATTGGCCAAGGCTTGGCCTTGATCGAGTGATCCAGATAGCCTTTTGGATGGATGAGCTAGAGGATCAGGGAATCAGGAGTGCGAATGGGAGGTCGAGGCCTATAAAAAGGACAGCAGCAGTCGGAGGAGCCACAGGAGCCAGCTGGTGCAGGGACAAAAAGTTTTCCAAAAAAATCAAAATCAAAGTGTGACGTCACAGCCAAACGGGTAAATGATTGGCTGGTGGGCTGGTGAGTATGTTTCTTTTCTTTTTCTTTTTCTTTTTCTTATCAGTCGGAAACCGTTGGCATTGTTGTGAGTAGGATCTGCCAGTAAATATATGTGATCTTTTATTATCTAAGGAGAGTCAGTTAATTAAATCGACTGTTTGCTGAGCAGTGGCTGGGTGTGTTGTGCTCAGGTTTAGAGTTTAGTTCTACTTGATAGCTCCGAGTGTAACTTGAGGGATGGCAGGGCAGCTCAGTCCCGTGGATTGCACATCCCGTGGCATGTGGGAAATCCTGGATGCTTCGTGCAGCCGGGACGACCCTGTGTGCAGGAATTGTCTCCGGCTGCATCAACTCCAGCTCCGTGTTTTGGAACTTGAGCGGCGGCTGGAGTCACTGCGGTGCATCAGTGAGACTGAGAGCGATGAGGATAACACGTTTCTAGAGGTTTTCTAGAGCGTGCAGGCAGATAGGGATTGGGTGACCCCTGGACAGAAGAGGACGACTAGGCAGGTAGTGCAGGAGTCCCCCGAGTCCATCTCACTCTCCAACCGGTACTGTGTTCTGAGTGCCGGTAGGGGCAATGGTGGCTCTGGGGAATGCAGCCAGAGCCAAGTCCACGGCACCATGGGTGGCTCAGCTGCACAGGGTGGGAGGAAGAAGAATGGAAGAGCTATAGTGGTCGGGGCTTCAATAGTCAGGGGAGCAGACAGGCGTTTCTGCGGCCTCAGACGTGACTCCAGGATGGTATGTTGCCTCCCTGGTGCCAGGTCAAGGATGTCACCGAGTGGCTGCAGGGCATTCTGGGGGAAAAGGGTGACCAGCCAGAGGTCGTGGTCCCCATTAGTACCAATGACATGGGTAGGAAGAGGGATGAGGTCCTGCAGGCAGCGTTTAGGGAGCTAGGAGAGAGATTAAAAAGCAGGCCCTCAAAGGTAATAATCTCCAGATTACTCCCAGTGCCACGAGCTAGTGAGTACAGAAATAGGAAGATAGAGCAGATGACTGCGTGGCTGGAGAGATGGTGCAGGCGGGAGGGTTTTAGTTTCCTGAGGCATTGGGACCGCTTCTGGGGGAGGTGGGACTGGTACAAGCCGGACAGGTTGCACCTCAACAGAGCCGGGACCAGTATCCTCCCGGGGGTTTTTGCTGGTGCTGTTGGGGAGAGTTTAAACTAGCTTGGCAGGGGGATGGGAACCTGAGAGTAGATTCAGTTGGGAGGGGAGTAAAGCTGGAATTAGCAAGCAAAAATAAAAAAAGTGAGTTTGAAGGAGAGAGGAAACAAGCAGGAAAAAAAGATAAAAAAATACTTAAAGGCACTTTGTCTAAATGCACGTAGCATTTGTAACAAAAGAGATGAGTTGACGGCACAAATTGAGATAAATGGGTATGATCTGATAGGGATTACAGAGACGTGGTTACAAGGTGACCAGGATTGAGAATTAAATATTCAGGGGTACTTGACAATCCGGAAGGACAGACAGAAAGGAAAAGGAGGTGGGGGAGCTCTATTGATAAAGGATGGAATCACTGCAATAGTAAGAAACGATATTGGCTCAAATGATAAGCGTGTTGAAACAGTTTGGGTGGAGATAAGGAACAATAAGGGGAAAAAGTCACTGGTGGGCGTAGTCTATTGGCCCCCTAACAGTGGCAACTCTGTTAGTCGGAACATAAACCAGGAAATAGTGGGGGCTTGTAAAAAGGGAACAGCAATAATCATGGGTGATTTTAACCTCCATATTGATTGGACAAATCAAATTGGTCAATGGAGCCTTGAGGAGGAGTTCATAGAGTGAATAAGGGACGGGTTCCTTGAGCAGTATGTAACGGAACCAACCAGGGGGCAGGCTATCTTAGATCTGGTCCTGTGTAATGAGACAGGATTAATAAACAATCTCCGAGTAAAGGATCCCCTCGGAATGAGTGATCATAGCATGATTGAATTTCAAATTCAGATGGAGGGTGAGAAAGTTGGATCTCTAACCAGCGGACTAAGCTTAAATAAAGGAGACGATGAAGGTATGAGGGCAGAGTTGGGTAAAGTGGACTGGGAAAATAGATTAAAGTGTAGGACGGTTGATGAACAGTGCTGTACATTTAAGGAGATATTTCACAACTCTCAAGAAAAATATATTCGAGTGAGGAGGAAAGGGTGTAAGAGAAAAGATAGCCATCCGTGGCTAACTAAAGAAATAAAGGACGGTATCCAATTAAAAACAAGGGCATACAAAGTGGCCAAAACTAGTGGAGGACAGAAGACTGAGAAGCCTTTAAAAGCCAGCAAAGAACGATTAAAAAAATGATTAAGAAAGGGAAGATAGACTATGAAAGTAAACTAGCACAAAATATAAAAACAGATAACAAGAGTTTCTATAGGTATATAAAAAGGAAAATAGTGGCTAAAGTAAATGTTGGTCCCTTAGAGGACGAGACCGGGGAACTAGTGATGGGGAACATGGAGATGGCAGAAACTCAACAAATATTTTGTATCAGTCTTAACGGTGGAGGACACGAACAATATTCCAACAGTGGATAGCCAAGGGGCTATGGGGGGGAGGAACTTAACACAATCACAATCACTAAGGAGGTGGTACTCAGTAAAATACTGGGACTAAAGGTAGGTAAATCCCCTGGACCTGATGGCTTGCATCTTAGGGTCTTGAGAAGTAGCGGCAAGGATAGTGGATGCAATGGTTGATAATTTACCAAAATTCCCTGGATTCTGGGGAGGTCCCAGCGGATTGGAAAACTGCAAATGTAACGCCCCTATTTAAAAAAGGAGACAGACAAAAAGCAGGAAACTATAGACCAGTTAGCCTAACATCTGTGGTTGGGAAAATGTTGGAGTCCATTATTAAAGAAGCAGTAGCAGGACATTTGGAAAAGCAAAATTCAGTCAGGCAGAGTCAGCATGGATTTATGAAGGGGAAGTCATGTTTGACAAATTTGCTGGAGTTCTTTGAGGATGTAACGAACAGGGTGGATAAGGGGGAACCAGTGGATGTGGTATATTTGGACTTCCAGAAGGCATTTGACAAGGTGCCACATAAAAGGTTACTGCACAAGATAAAAGTTCACGGGGTTGGGGGTAATATATTAGCATGGATAGAGGATTGGCTAACTAACAGAAAACAGAAAGTCGGGATAAATGGTTCATTCTTTGGTTGGCAACCAGTAACTAGTGGGATGCCGCAGGGATCAGTGCTGGGATCCCAACTATTTACAATCTATATTAATGACTTGGAAGAAGGGACTGAGTGTAATGTAGCCAAGTTTGCTGACGATACAAAGATTGGAGGAAAAGCAATGTGTGAGGAGGACACAAAAAATCTGCAAAAGGATATAGACAAGCTAAGTGAGTGGGCAAAAATTTGGCGGATGGAGTATAATGTTGGAAAGTGTGAGGTCATGCACTTTGGCAGAAAAAAATCAAAGAGCAAGTTATTATTTAAATGGAGAAAGATTACAAAGTGCCGCAGTACAGCAGAACCTGGGGGTACTTGTGCATGAAACACAAAAGGATAGTATGCAGGTACAGCAAGTGATCAGGAAGGCCAATGGTATCTTGGCCTTTATTGCAAAGGGGATGGAGTATAAAAGCAGGGAAGTCTTGCTACAGCTATACAAGGTATTGGTGAGGCCACACCTGGAATACTGCGTGCAGTTTTGGTTTCCATATTTACGAAAGGATATACTTGATTTGGAGGCAGTTCAGAGAAGGTTCACTCGGTTGATTCCGGGGATGAGCGGGTTGACTTATGAGGAAAGGTTGAGTAGGTTGGGCCTCTACTCATTGGAATTCAGAGGAATGAGAGATGATCTTATCGCAACGTATAAGATTATGAGGGGGCTTGACAAGGTGGATGCAGAGAGGATGTTTCCACTGATGGGGGAGACTAGAACTCGAGGGCATGATCTTCGAATAAGGGGCCACCCATTTAAAACAGAGACGAGGAGGAAATTCTCCTCTCAGAGGGTTGTAAATCTGTGGAATTCGCTGCCTCAGAGAGCTGTGGAAGCTGGGACATTGAACATATTTAAGACAGAGATAGACAGTTTCTTGAGCGATAAGAGGATGAGGGTTATGGGAAGCGGGCTGGGAAGTGGCGCTGAGTCCATGATCAGATCAGCCATGATCTTATTGAATGGCGGAGCAGGCTCGAGGGGCCGTATGGCCTACTCCTGTTCCTATTTCTTATGTTCTTATCTTATGTAGAAGGGAAAGAGGTTATCTTTTATTTTAATAGCCAGTGTTCAAGTGCAGGGTAACAAAATACTTAGACTTTCACAGGCACTGGGAGTTCAAGCCTTTATTCCACATGTCAGAGGTTCCCAAGTTCAGTGTTTCAGTGGGGCTTCCCAAATCAGACTGTTGGACACACTCCCCCAGGGAGGGAGAAAAAATGACGGGGGGTGGGGGGTCACTCTATCCCAATATAACGCATCTCCTCCCCCCCCATCAGTGACAGGACTATAGCCCACCTCACACTGCTCCCCCCTGCCCCCCCATCAGTGACAGTGGGAGTCACTCCATCCCAGTATAGCCCACCTCACACCGCTCCCTCCATCGCCCCCATCAATGACAGGGGGGTCACTCTGTCCCAGTATAATGCCGCTCCTCCCTGCCACCCCATCAGTGACAGGGGGAGTCACTCCATCCCAGTATAGCCCACCTCACACCGCTCCCTCCATCGCCCCCATCAATGACAGGGGGGTCACTCTGTCCCAGTATAATGCCGCTCCTCCCTGCCACCCCATCAGTGACAGGGGGAGTCACTCCATCCCAGTATAGCCCACCTCACACCGCTCCCTCCCTCGCCCCCATCAGTGACAGTGGGAATGACTCTGTCACAGTATAGCCCACCTCACATCACTCTCCAAGCCGCCACTCCTTTGCAGCAGTTAATATGGAGAGTGAACTAAGAGCAGGAATAGTCGGTTGACTTGTTGGTTACAGCGAGGCACAAAGAAGTGACCGGTGCAGGAAGACAGGAGAATTAAAGATCGTAGAATCATCGAATAGTACAACACAGGAGGAGGCCATTCGGCCCATCGAATGTTTGCCAATGAAAAATATTTGGACGATAAATTGATTCACATTTCTCATAGATTTAATTGGTCATTTTACTGACAGCTTCGGGTCTTTAATGATACCATAAACCAAAATTAGTGAGGCCAACTCAACACTAATTACCTGATATATAGCACTGGAGTAAATGCCACCTGACATCGACTTTCCGTCAGAGCCTGTTAGTGACATGACTGGATGGAGCCGGTGAGTGAGGAGTCCAGGGATGGGTGTAATTTCCAAGTCAGGGCTTCTCGCTCCACGTTCATCAGGGCGATGGCAGTAATTGCAACCCATTCCCAATTTTATAGTGTCCAGCCATGACTCAGTGGGCAGCTCTCTCGCTTCTGAGCCAGAAAGTCTTGGGTTCAAGTCCCAGTCCACAGACTTGAGCACATAATCCAGGCTGACTTTCCCAGTGCCGTGCTAAGGGAGTGCTGCACTGTCGGAGGAGCCGTCTTTCGGATGAGACGTTAAACCGAGGCCCCGTCTGCTCTCTTAACGTGGATGTAAAAGATTCTATGGCACTATTTCGAAGAAGCGCAAGGGAGTTATCTCTGGTGTTCTGGCCAATATTTATCCCTCAACCAACTTCATTAAAATCAGATGATCTGATCATTTTTCATATTGCTGTTTGTGGGAGCTTGCTGTGCGCAAATTGGCTGCCGCGTTTCCCACATTACAACAGTGACTACATTCAAAAAAGTACTTCATTGGCTGTAAAGCGCTTTGGAATGCCCTGAGGTTGTGAAAGACGTTATATAAATGCAAGTCTTTCTTTCTTACAGAGTTTGTGCTGGGGAGGGTTCAGAGGCATTCAGTCCTGACCAGTTAGTGTACAAATCCCAGAAACTATGTTGTGCCACATAATCTTATGAATGCTTAATGCGTTACCAGGTTAACAGCTCCATTAAAACAGTAAGCAGAGGAATTTGATACAAACATTCCATAGTTACATAGTACAGGTACAATGATTCCATCGTTACATAGTACAGGTACAACGATTCCATAGTTACATAGTACAGGTACAACGATTCCATCGTTACATAGTACAGGTACAACGATTCCATCGTTACATAGTACAGGTACAACGATTCCATCGTTACATAGTACAGGTACAACGATTCCATAGTTACATAGTACAGGTACAACGATTCCATCGTTACATAGTACAGGTACAACGATTCCATAGTTACATAGTACAGGTACAACGATTCCATCGTTACATAGTACAGGTACAACGATTCCATCGTTACATAGTACAGGTACAACAATTCCATAGTTACATAGTACAGGTACAACGATTCCATCGTTACATAGTACAGGTACAACGATTCCATAGTTACATAGTACAGGTACAACGATTCCATCGTTACATAGTACAGGTACAACGATTCCATAGTTACATAGTACAGGTACAACGATTCCATCGTTACATAGTACAGGTACAACGATTCCATTGTTACATAGTACAGATACAACGATTCCATAGTTACATAGTACAGGTACAACGATTCCATCGTTACATAGTACAGGTACAATGATTCCATCGTTACATAGTACAGGTACAACGATTCCATTGTTACATAGTACAGATACAACGATTCCATAGTTACATAGTACAGGTACAACGATTCCATAGTTACATAGTACAGGTACAATGATTCCATCGTTACATAGTACAGGTACAATGATTCCATCGTTACATAGTACAGGTACAACGATTCCATCGTTACATAGTACAGGTACAATGATTCCATCGTTACATAGTACAGGTACAATGATTCCATCGTTACATAGTACAGGTACAACGATTCCATCGTTACATAGTACAGGTACAATGATTCCATCGTTACATAGTACAGGTACAACGATTCCATTGTTATATAGTACAGATACAACGATTCCATAGTTACATAGTACAGGTACAACGATTCCATAGTTACATAGTACAGGTACAACGATTCCATCGTTACATAGTACAGGTACAACGATTCCATCGTTACATAGTACAGGTACAACGATTCCATCGTTACATAGTACAGGTACAATGATTCCATCGTTACATAGTACAGGTACAATGATTCCATCGTTACATAGTACAGGTACAACGATTCCATCGTTACATAGTACAGGTACAATGATTCCATCGTTACATAGTACAGGTACAATGATTCCATCGTTACATAGTACAGGTACAACAATTCCATAGTTACATAGTACAGGTACAACGATTCCATCGTTACATAGTACAGGTACAACGATTCCATAGTTACATAGTACAGGTACAACGATTCCATCGTTACATAGTACAGGTACAACGATTCCATCGTTACATAGTACAGGTACAACGATTCCATCGTTACATAGTACAGGTACAACGATTCCATAGTTACATAGTACAGGTACAACGATTCCATCGTTACATAGTACAGGTACAACGATTCCATAGTTACATAGTACAGGTACAACGATTCCATCGTTACATAGTACAGGTACAACGATTCCATTGTTACATAGTACAGATACAACGATTCCATAGTTACATAGTACAGGTACAACGATTCCATAGTTACATAGTACAGGTACAATGATTCCATCGTTACATAGTACAGGTACAGTGATTCCATCGTTACATAGTACAGGTACAATGATTCCATCGTTACATAGTACAGATACAACATCCCGAATCCGGAATTCCAAAAACCGCAATTGTCCAAAAAACGGACATTTTTGAGGCGGCCAAGATGGTGACATCGGGCAGCGAGGGGCGAGGAAACCGGTAAAAAAATGCAGCGCCAGGAGGCCACAGGCGGCGAGAATTGGTGAACAATGAGGAGAGTGGGAATCGGTGAGCGGCGGGCGCCGAAATCTGCAAAACTCAAAAACCGGCATGGAGGACCCGAGGATTCCGGATTTCAGACGTTGTACCTGTACATAGTATTTGCAGCACAGAAACAGGCCATTGTGTCAACAGATCAGTGCTGGTGATTACACTCCACATGAGCCTTCTCCCAACTTACTTCATCTCACCACATCGCCATATCCTTCTATTCCTTTCTCCTCATATGTTTATCCAGCTTCCCCCTTAAATGCATCGATACTATTCGCCTCAACCCCTCCCTGTGGCAGCGAGTTCCACATTCTCACCACTCTCTGGGTAAAGAGGTTTCTCCTGAATTTCCTGTTGGATTTATTAGTGACTATCTTATATTTACAACCCCCGAGTTCTGGTCTCCCCCACAAGTGGAAACATCTTCCCTACGTCTACCCTATCGAACCCTTTCATAATCTTAAAAGAGAAAGCTGAGAGGTGATCAGGTCACCCCTCAACTTTCTCTTTTCTAGACTAGAAGCCTCAGCCTGTTCAGTCTTTCCTGAGAGGAACACCTCTCACTTCTGGTATAATTCTGGTAAATTATTTTTGCACCCTCTCCAATATCCTTTTTACAATATGGTGACCTGAACGGTTAAATATTTGAGCAATGATATCCTACAGTGCAATTTTCAGGCCTGTGGATCAGCGTTCGTAGGGCAGGACTGTAGTTGTATTTCCCTCTGTAGTCATAGATAAGAAATAAATTCCGTCATTCACTTTATCTTGCTGGCAGAATCCTCAGAAAAGCTTGGACACTTTCTTGGCTCTTCTGCCAACATCATTCATTTATATTGTGGAGGCAGTATTGTTAGCGCTGCTCTGGGTGACAGTGCTGTAATATAAATGACTCATTGGGGGCTCCGGTTATATTATAGCACTTCATCTGTTGTCTCTCGGTTGGTGCCTGCTGTCAGGGAGGAAATGTGTATGTGAGTGCCGCAACAGTACAAACAAACAGCCGATATAAAGCATATAAATGTGGGGGAGAAAAGCTCTACACTTAACCTACAGCGAGTAACCACTTTGTCCCCAAGAAGGCATTTTAGGGGTAATTTGGTCCCTGTGAGGGTCAAGTCAGGGTCAGTTATTCGGAGCTGGTGTCAAAACCCCATCACCAACTCGCGCTCACGCCCAGCAAGAGTTCCCGCTTCCCCACCGCCGCCCCTCCCCCTCATGCCACTGTGCTCGCAGCAGAACCTGGTAACATTATCCCTGCAGTCCATCCATTTGGAAATAACCAGTCCAACCGGTGGGTCCATTGAGGCCTCGCTGCAGAAACTGGACACTTATCACCTCCCGACACTAATGGCCAGCCTCGGTCTTCTCAAGAACTGCGTCACCAGGGAGGAAAACACAGCACTCATCATAGCTCATCGGGGAAAGAGCGGGGATGTGGGACTAATTGGATCGCTCTCCCAAAGAGCCGGCACGGGCACGATGGGCTGAATGGCCTCCTTCTGTGCTCAAACCCTCATCCATGCCTTTTGTACCTCTAGACTTGACTATTCCAACACACTCCTGACCACATTCTACCCTAAGTAAACTTGAAGTAATCTAGTTTGGCTGCCCATGTCCAAACTTGCACCAAGTCCCACTCACCCATCACTCCTGTGCTCGCTGACCTTTATTGGCTTTCGGTTAAGCAACATCTTTATTTCAAAACTCTCAAATTTGTTTTCAAATCCCTCCATGGCCTCGCCCCTCCCTATCTCTGTAATCTCCTCCAACCCCACAACCCCCCGAGATGTCTGCGCTCCTCTAATTCTGCCCTCTTGAATATCCCTGATTATAATCACTCCACCATTGGTGGCCGTGCCTTCTGTTGCCTAGGCCCCAAGCTCTGGAGCTCCCTCCCTAAACCGCTCCGCTTCGCTACCTCTCTTTCCTCCTTTAAGTTGCTCCTTAAAACGTACCTCTTTGACCAAGCTTTTGGTCACCTGAGCTAATTTCTCCTTATGTGGCTCGGTGTCAAATTTTTGTCCTATAATATTCCTGTGAAGCGCCTTCGGACGTTTTACTACATGAAAGACACTATATAAATACATGTTGTTGTTGTAGTATCATTGCTTGATTCTATAATTAATGCACTAATCCCTCTCTCATTGCAAATAGCCAGTCAGTCAGCATCCAGGGGACCAAAAGGAGGTTCAGGTTCTGGGTGGACCCCACTTCAAACAATCTTTTCTCTTTCGGGTGTTAACTGACGTTTATTTCGAATGTGTATGGTAGAGTGGTGGTTATATTACTGGTATCAGTAATCCTGATAACTTGGGTTCAAATCCCGCCACGGTAGTTTATGAATTTGAATTTGGTTAAAAAAAATTCTGGGAACATAAAACTGGTAAAAATGACCATGAAACTGTTGGATTGATGTAAAAAGCCAACAGACTCACTAATGTCCTTCAGGGAAGGAATTCTTACCCAGTCTCTACTTGAAATCAACTGCTACAGTATCAATTTGATGCAGCTGAGAACAGTTACAAGTCTACACGTGACTCCAGTCCCAGTCGAACGTGGTTGACTCTTAACTCTCCTCAAACTGCTACTGAGGCAGTTCAAGAGGGAGGTCCATCATCAGTTTCTCAGGGTGGCTAGGGATGTGCAATAAACGCTGGTTGTAATGTATGCATCTGTGAGAATGCTCACAGGTTTGCATTGCGAGGGGCTGAGCCAGTCACACGATGTTCACAAGACTCAATAAAACCCCAGCCAGTTGGGTCTAGGTCGTCCACGATGAGGTACGCAATCGTGAGCCTAGTGGATGAACTGGTAATGTGTAGTGTGATTGTTAAACCTTTGTTAATAAACCAACTGGTTCTCAGTAGCGATGGGTTGCTATGAATTGTTAAGCAAAGAACCCATGAAGCAAATGCATTGCACTGGCCTTGCCTACGAGGCCCATGTCCCGAGAATGAGGAAAACAAATTTCCAGCATTGGTAATTTAAGATTTAATCTCTGCTATGAAGAAATTCTGGGCCCGAAATTCATCGACATACCGGCCACTATCGCTCACATACCACCCAAAATTACAATTCTTGTGAAAAAACACCTACATACCGTCGACAAACCACTCGACGGTATATTCATCATTGACATCTCGCCGAGCGGTATGCACACGTCCGCCGTGCACCACTGTGGTTTTACGCGATGGTAAGTGGGCAGGAATGGCCGGTAGTGCTCGGAGACGCCATTTTAAAATCGTGAACAGTCAGCTAAAGCAGCACCTCTGTATTTCAGTGAGTTTACTATGCGATTTACAGTGCGATTTACAGTGCGATTTACAGTGCAATTTACAGTGCAATTTACAGAGCGATTTACAGTGCAATTTACAGAGCGATTTACAGAGCGATTTACCATGCAATTTACAGAGCTATTTACAGAGCGATTTACCATGCAATTTACAGAGCGATTTACAGTGCAATTTACCATGCAATTTACAGAGCGATTTACCATGCGATTTACCGTGCGATTTACAATGCAATTTACAGTGGGATTTACCGTGCAATTTACCATGCAATTTACAGTGCAATTTACAGAGCGATTTACAGTGCGATTTACAGTGCAATTTACCATGCAATTTACAGAGCGATTTACCATGCGATTTACCGTGCGATTTACAATGCAATTTACAGTGGGATTTACAGTGCAATTTACCATGCAATTTACAGAGCGATTTACCATGCGATTTACCGTGCGATTTACAATGCAATTTACAGTGGGATTTACCGTGCAATTTACCATGCGATTTACAGTGCAATTTACCATGCGATTTACAGTGCGATTTACAGTGCAATTTACCATGCAATTTACAGTGGGATTTACCGTGCAATTTACCATGCGATTTACAGTGCAATTTACAGTGCGATTTACAGTGCAATTTACCATGCAATTTACAGTGCGATTTACCGTACGATTTACCGTGCGATTTACCATGCGATTTACAGTGGGATTTATCATGCGATTTACTGTGTGATTTACAGTGCGATTTACAGTGCGATTTTCAGTGCGATTTACTGTGCGATTTACAGTGTGATTTACAGTGTGATTTACAGTGCGATTTTCAGTGCGATTTTCAGTGTGATTTACAGTGCAATTTACAGTGCGATTTTCAGTGCGATTTACTGTGCGATTTACAGTGGGATTTATCGTGCGATTTACTGTGCGATTTTCAGGGGGATTTATCGTGCGATTTACTGTGCGATTTACAGTGCGATTGACAGTGGGGTTTATTGTGACATTTTCAGTGCGATTTACAGTGCGATTTACAGTGCGATTTACTGTGAGATTAACAGTGTGATTTCCAGTGCGATTTTCAGTGGGATTTATCGTGCGATTTTCAGTGCGATTTACAGTGCGATTTTCAGTGAGATTTATCGTGCGATTTACAGTGCGATTTTCAGTGAGATTTACAGTGCGATTTACAGTGCAATTTACCATGCAATTTACAGTGCGATTTACCGTACGATTTACCGTGCGATTTACCATGCGATTTACAGTGGGATTTATCGTGCGATTTACAGTGGGATTTATCATGCGATTTACTGTGTGATTTACAGTGCAATTTACTGTGCTATTTACAGTGCGATTTTCAGTGCGATTTACTGTGCGATTTACAGTGCGATTTACAGTGCGATTTTCAGTGCGATTTTCAGTGCGATTTACAGTGCGATTTTCAGTGCGAGTTACAGTGCGATTTACAGTGCGATTTACAGTGCGATTTTCAGTGCGATTTACTGTGCGATTTACAGAGCGATTTTCAGTGGGATTTATCGTGCGATTTACTGTGCGATTTTCAGGGGGATTTATCGTGCGATTTACTGTGCGATTTACAGTGCGATTGACAGTGGTGTTTATTGTGACATTTTCAGTGCGATTTACAGTGCGATTTACAGTGCGATTTACTGTGAGATTAACAGTGTGATTTCCAGTGCGATTTTCAGTGGGATTTATCGTGCGATTTTCAGTGCGATTTACAGTGCGATTTTCAGTGAGATTTATCGTGCGATTTACAGTGTGATTTACAGTGCGATTTACAGTGCGATTTTCAGTGCGATTTTCAGTGTGATTTACAGTGCAATTTACAGTGCGATTTTCAGTGCGATTTACTGTGCGATTTACAGTGGGATTTATCGTGCGATTTACTGTGCGATTTTCAGGGGGATTTATCGTGCGATTTACTGTGCGATTTACAGTGCGATTGACAGTGGGGTTTATTGTGACATTTTCAGTGCGATTTACAGTGCGATTTACAGTGCGATTTACTGTGAGATTAACAGTGTGATTTCCAGTGCGATTTTCAGTGGGATTTATCGTGCGATTTTCAGTGCGATTTTCAGTGCGATTTACAGTGCGATTTTGAGTGCGATTTTGAGTGCGATTTTCAGTGCGATTTACAGTGCGATTTTCAGTGAGATTTATCGTGCGATTTACAGTGCGATTTTCAGTGAGATTTACAGTGCGATTTACAGTGCAATTTACCATGCAATTTACAGTGCGATTTACCGTACGATTTACCGTGCGATTTACCATGCGATTTACAGTGGGATTTATCGTGCGATTTACAGTGGGATTTATCATGCGATTTACTGTGTGATTTACAGTGCAATTTACTGTGCTATTTACAGTGCGATTTTCAGTGCGATTTACTGTGCGATTTACAGTGTGATTTACAGTGCGATTTACAGTGCGATTTTCAGTGCGATTTTCAGTGCGATTTACAGTGCGATTTTCAGTGCGAGTTACAGTGCGATTTACAGTGCGATTTACAGTGCGATTTTCAGTGCGATTTACTGTGCGATTTACAGAGCAATTTTCAGTGAGATTTACTGTGCGATTTACAGTGCGATTTTCAGTGGAATTTATCGTGCGATTTACTGTGCGATTTTCAGGGGATTTATCGTGCGATTTACTGTGCGATTTACAGTGCGATTTACAGTGGAATTTATTGTGCGATTTACTGTGCAATTTACAGTGCGGTTTTCAGTGGGATTTACCGTGCGATTTACAGTGGGATATACAGTGCGATTTACAGTGGGATTTATTGTGCGATTTACTGTGCGATTTGCAGTGCGATTTACAGTGGGATTTATTGTGCGATTTATAGTGCGATTTACAGTGAGATTTTCAGAGGGATATACAGTGTGATTTACAGTGTGATTTACAGTGCAATTTACTGTCTGATTTACAGTGCGATTTTCAATGGGATTTACAGTGCGATTTTCAGTGGGATTTTCAGTGTGATTTACAGTGCGATTTACAGTGCAATTTACCATGCAATTTACAGTGCGATTTACCGTACGATTTACCGTGCGATTTATCATGCGATTTAGAGTGGGATTTATCGTGCGATTTACAGTGGGATTTATCATGCGATTTACTGTGTGATTTACAGTGCAATTTACTGTGCTAGTTACAGTGCGATTTTCAGTGCGATTTACTGTGCAATTTACAGTGTGATTTACAGTGCGATTTACAGTGCGATTTTCAGTGCGATTTACAGTGCGATTTACAGTGCGATTTTCAGTGCGATTTACTGTGCGATTTTCAGGGGGATTTATCGTGCGATTTACAGTGCGATTTTCAGTGCGATTTTGAGTGCGATTTCAAGTGCGATTTACTGTGAGATTAACAGTGCGATTTCCAGTGCGATTTACAGTGCGATTTTCAGTGAGATTTTGAGTGCGATTTTCAGTGCGATTTACAGTGCGATTTTCAGTGAGATTTATCGTGCAATTTACAGTGCAATTTACAGTGCGATTTTCAGTGGGATTTACTGTACGATTTACTGTGCGATTTATCATGCGATTTACAGTGGGATTTATCGTGCGATTTACAGTGGGATTTATCATGCGATTTACTGTGTGATTTATAGTGCAATTTACTGTGCTATTTACAGTGCGATTTTCAGTGCGATTTACTGTGCGATTTACAGTGTGATTTACAGTGCGATTTACAATGCGATTTTCAGTGCGATTTTCAGTGCAATTTACAGTGCGATCTACTGTGCGATTTTCAGTGCGATTTACTGTGAGATTTACAGAGCGATTTTCAGTGGGATTTACTGTGCGATTTACTGTGCGATTTTCAGTGGGATTTATCATGCGATTTACTGTGCGATTTACAGTGCGATTGACAGTGGGGTTTATTGTGACATTTTCAGTGCGATTTACAGTGCGATTTACAGTGCGATTTACTGTGAGATTAACAGTGCGGTTTTCAGTGCGATTTACAGTGGGATTTATCGTGCGATTTTCAGTGCGATTTTCAGTGCAATTTACAGTGCGATTTTGAGTGCGATTTTGAGTGTGATTTCCAGTGCGATTTACTGTGAGATTAACAGTGGGATTTATCGTGCGATTTTCAGTGCGATTTACAGTGCGATTTTGAGTGCGATTTTCAGTGCGATTTTCAGTGCGATTTACAGTGCGATTTTCAGTGAGATTTATCATGCGATTTACAGTGCGATTTACAGTGCGATTTTCAGTGGGATTTACAGTGCGATTTACAGTGAGATTTTCAGAGGGATATACAGTGTGATTTACAGTGTGATTTACAGTGCAATTTACTGTCTGATTTACAGTGCGATTTTCAATGGGATTTACAGTGCGATTTTCAGTGGGATTTTCAGTGTGATTTACAGTGCGATTTACAGTGCAATTTACCATGCAATTTACAGTGCGATTTACCGTACGATTTACCGTGCGATTTACCATGCGATTTACAGTGGGATTTATCGTGCGATTTACAGTGGGATTTATCATGCGATTTACTGTGTGATTTACAGTGCAATTTACTGTGCTAGTTACAGTGCGATTTTCAGTGCGATTTACTGTGCGATTTACAGTGTGATTTACAGTGCGATTTACAGTGCGATTTACAGGGCGATTTTCAGTGCGATTTACTGTGCGATTTTCAGGGGGATTTATCGTGCGATTTACTGTGCGATTTTCAGTGCGATTTACAGTGCGATTTTCAGTGCGATTTACAGTGCGATTTTGAGTGCGATTTTGAGTGCGATTTCCAGTGCGATTTACTGTGAGATTAACAGTGCGATTTCCAGTGCGATTTTCATTGAGATTTATTGTGCGATTTTCAGTGCGATTTACAGTGCGATTTTCAGTGCGATTTTGAGTGCGATTTTCAGTGTGATTTACAGTGCGATTTTCAGTGAGATTTATCGTGCGATTTACAGTGCAATTTACAGTGCGATTTTCAGTGGGATTTACTGTACGATTTACTGTGCGATTTATCATGCGATTTACAGTGGGATTTATCGTGCGATTTACAGTGGGATTTATCATGCGATTTACTGTGTGATTTACAGTGCAATTTACTGTGCTATTTACAGTGCGATTTACAGTGCGATTTACAGTGCGATTTTCAGTGCGATTTTCAGTGCAATTTACAGTGCGATTTTCAGTGCGAGTTACAGTGCGATTTACAGTGCGATTTACAGTGCGGTTTTCAGTGCGATTTACTGTGCGATTTTCAGTGGGATTTATCGTGCGATCTACTGTGCGATTTTCAGTGCGATTTACTGTGAGATTTACAGAGCGATTTTCAGTGGGATTTACTGTGCGATTTACTGTGCGATTTTCAGTGGGATTTATCGTGCGATTTACAGTGCGATTGACAGTGGGGTTTATTGTGACATTTTCAGTGCGATTTACAGTGCGATTTACTGTGAGATTAACAGTGCGATTTTCAGTGCGATTTACAGTGGGGTTTATCGTGCGATTTTCAGTGCAATTTCCAGTGCGATTTTGAGTGCGATTTTGAGTGTGATTTCCAGTGCGATTTACTGTGAGATTAACAGTGCGATTTCCAGTGCAATTTTCAGTGGGATTTATCGTGCGATTTTCAGTGCGATTTACAGTGCGATTTTCAGTGCGATTTTCAGTGCGATTTTCAGTGCGATTTACAGTGCGATTTTCAGTGAGATTTATCATGCGATTTACAGCGCGATTTACAGTGCGATTTTCAGTGGGATTTACTGTGCGATTTACAGTGCGATTTACAGTGCGATTTACAGTGCAATTTACCATGCAATTTACAGTGCGATTTACCGTACGATTTACCGTGCGATTTACCATGCGATTTACAGTGGGATTTATCGTGCGATTTACAGTGGGATTTATCATGCGATTTACTGTGTGATTTACAGTGCAATTTACTGTGCGATTTACAGTGCGATTTTCAGTGCGATTTACTGTGCGATTTACAGTGTGATTTACAATGCGAGTTACAGTGCGATTTTCAGTGCGATTTTCAGTGCGATTTTCAGTGCGATTTTCAGTGCGATTTACAGTGCGATTTTCAGTGGGATTTATCGTGCGATTTATAGTGCGATTTACAGTGCGATTTTCAGTGGGATTTACTGTGCGATTTACAGTGCGATTTACAGTGCAATTTACCATGCAATTTACAGTGCGATTTACCGTACGATTTACCGTGCGATTTACCATGCGATTTACAGTGGGATTTATCGTGCGATTTACAGTGGGATTTATCATGCGATTTACTGTGTGATTTACAGTGCAATTTACTGTGCGATTTACAGTGCGATTTTCAGTGCGATTTACTGTGCGATTTACAGTGTGATTTACAATGCGATTTACAGTGCGATTTTCAGTGCAATTTTCAGTGCAATTTACAGTGCGATTTTCAGTGCGAGTTACAGTGCGATTTACAGTGCGATTTACAGTGCGATTTTCAGTGCAATTTATTGTGCGATTTACAGAGCGATTTTCAGTGAGATTTACTGTGCGATTTACTGTGCGATTATCAGGGGATTTATCGTGCGATTTACTGTGCAATTTACAGTGGGATTTATTGTGCGATTTACTGTGCAATTTACAGTGCGATTTACAGTGGGATTTATTGTGCGATTTACAGTGCGATTTACAGTGGGATTTATTGTGCGATTTACAGTGCGATTTTCAGAGGGATATACAGTGTGATTTACAGTGTGATTTACAGTGCAATTTACTGTCTGATTTACAGTGCGATTTTGAATGGGATTTACAGTGCGATTTTCAGTGGGATTTTCAGTGCGATTTACAGTGCGATTTTCAGTGCGATTTATTGTGCGATTTACAGTGCGATTTTCAGTGGGATATACCGTGCGATTTACAGTACGATTTACAGTGCGATTTTCAATGGGATTTACAGTGCGATTTTCAGTGGGATTTTCAGTGCGATTTTCAGTGTGATTTACTGTGTGATTTACAGTGCGATTTTCAGTGGGATTTACTGTGCGATTTACAGTGCGATTTACAGTGCAATTTACCATGCAATTTACAGTGCGATTTACCGTACGATTTACCATGCGATTTATCGTGCGATTTACAGTGGGATTTATCATGCGATTTACTGTGTGATTTACAGTGCAATTTACTGTGCGATTTACAGTGCGATTTTCAGTGCGATTTACAGTGTGATTTACAGTGCGATTTACAGTGTGATTTTCAGTGCGATTTTCAGTGCAATTTACTGTCTGATTTACAGTGCGATTTTCAATGGGATTTACAGTGCGATTTTCAGTGGGATTTTCAGTGCGATTTACAGTGCAATTTTCAGTGCGATTTATTGTGCGATTTACAGTGTGATTTTCAGTGCGATTTACTGTGCAATTTTCAGTGCGATTTACTGTGCGATTTACAGTGCAATTTTCAGTGGGATTTACTGTGCGAAATAACAGTGCATTTTACAGTGGGATTTATTGTGCGATTTACAGTGCGATTTACAGTGTGATTTACAGTGCGATTTACCGTGCGATTTACCGTGCGATTTACAGTGCGATTTACAGTGCGATTTTCAGTGGAATTTTCAGTGGGATTTACCGTGCGATTTACAGTGCGATTTACTGTGAGCTTAGCAGTGCGATTTTCAGTGGGATATACCGTGCGATTTACAGTACGATTTACAGTGCGATTTTCATTGGGATTTACAGTGCGATTTTCAGTGGGATTTTCAGTGCGATTTACAGTGCGATTTTCAGTGCGATTTACTGTGTGATTTACAGTGCGATTTTCAGTGGGATTTACTGTGCGATTTGCAGTGCATTTTACAATGGGATTTATTGTGTGATTTACAATGCAATTTACAGTGCGATTTACTTTGCGATTTTCAGTGCGATTTACAGTGCGATTTACTGTGCGATTTACAGTGCGATTTTCAATGGGATTTACAGTGCAATTTTCAGTGGGATTTTCAGTGCGATTTACAGTGCGATTTTCAGTGGGATTTACTGTGCGATTTACAGTGCGATTTTCAGTGGGATTTACAGTGCGATTTACTGTGCGATTTTCAGTGCGATTTACAGTGCAATTTACTGTGCGATTTACAGTGCGATTTTCAGTGGGATTTACTGTGCGATTTACAGTGCGATTTTCAGTGCGATTTACCGTGCGATTTACCGTGCGATTTACAGTGCGATTTACAGTGCGATTTTCAGTGGAATTTTCAGTGGGATTTACCGTGCGATTTACAGTGCGATTTACTGTGAGCTTAGCAGTGCGATTTTCAGTGGGATATACCGTGCGATTTACAGTACGATTTACAGTGCGATTTTCATTGGGATTTACAGTGCGATTTTCAGTGGGATTTTCAGTGCGATTTACAGTGCGATTTTCAGTGCGATTTACTGTGTGATTTACAGTGCGATTTTCAGTGGGATTTACTGTGCGATTTGCAGTGCATTTTACAATGGGATTTATTGTGTGATTTACAATGCAATTTACAGTGCGATTTACTTTGCGATTTTCAGCGCGATTTACAGTGCGATTTACTGTGCGATTTACAGTGCAATTTTCAATGGGATTTACAGTGCAATTTTCAGTGGGATTTTCAGTGCGATTTACAGTGCGA
Organism: Pristiophorus japonicus; assembly: GCF_044704955.1. Taxonomy (NCBI): domain Eukaryota; kingdom Metazoa; phylum Chordata; class Chondrichthyes; family Pristiophoridae; genus Pristiophorus; species Pristiophorus japonicus. Next base: position 131,569,583 of record NC_091992.1, on the reverse strand, counting down.
TTTTCAGTGGGATTTACTGTGCGATTTACAGTGCGATTTTCAGTGGGATTTACAGTGCGATTTACTGTGCGATTTTCAGTGCGATTTACAGTGCGATTTACTGTGCGATTTACAGTGCGATTTTCAGTGGGATTTACTGTGCGATTTACAGTGCGATTTACAGTGGGATTTTCAGTGGGATTTTCCGTGCGATTTACAGTGCGATTTACAGTACGATTTACTGTGCGATTTATTGTGCGATTTTCAGTGTGATTTACAGTGCGATTTATTGTGCGATTTATTGTGCGATTTACCATGCGATTTACAGTGCGATTTACTGTGCGATTTATTGTGCGATTTACCGTGTGATTTACAGTGCGATTTCCAGTGTGGTTTTCAGTAGGATTGACCATGCGATTTACAGTGCGATTTACAGTGCGATTTACTGTGAGATTAACAGTGCGATTTTCAGTGGGATATACCGTGCGATTTACAGTGCGATTTACAGTGCGATTTTCAGTGGGATTTACAGTGCGATTTACTGTGCGATTTTCAGTGCGATTTACAGTGCGATTTACTGTGCGATTTACAGTGCGATTTTCAGTGGGATTTACTGTGCGATTTACAGTGCGATTTACAGTGGGATTTTCAGTGGGATTTACCGTGCGATTTACAGTGCGATTTACAGTACGATTTACTGTGCGATTTATTGTGCGATTTACAGTGCGATTTTCAGTGTGATTTACAGTGCGATTTATTGTGCGATTTATTGTGCGATTTACCGTGCGATTTACAGTGCGATTTACTGTGCGATTTATTGTGCGATTTACCGTGTGATTTACAGTGCGATTTCCAGTGTGGTTTTCAGTGGGATTTACCATGCGATTTACAGTGCGATTTACAGTGCGATTTACTGTGAGATTAACAGTGCGATTTTCAGTGGGATATACCGTGCGATTTACAGTGCGATTTACAGTGCGATTTTCAATGGGATTTACAGTGCGATTTTCAGTGCGATTTACAGTGCGATTTATTGTGCGATTTACTGTGCGATTTACAGTGCATTTTACAGTGGGATTTATTGTGTGATTTACAGTGTGATTTACAGTGCCATTTACTGTGTGATTTTCAGTGCAATTTACAGTGCGATTTACTGTGCGATTTACAGTGCGAATTACAGTGCGATTTTCAATGGGATTTACAGTGCGATTTTCAGTGGGATTTTCAGTGCGATTTACAGTATGATTTTCAGTGCGATTTACTGTGCGATTTACAGTGTGATTTTCAGTGGGATTTACTGTGCGATTTACAGTGCATTTTACAGTGGGATTTATTGTGCGATTTACAGTGCGATTTACTGTGCGATTTTCAGTGCGATTTACTGTGCGATTTACAGTGCGATTTTCAGTGGGATTTACTGTGCGATTTACAGTGCGATTTACAGTGCGATTTACAATGGGATTTTCAGTGGGATTTTCAGTGGGATTTACCGTGCGATTTTCAGTGCGATTTTCAGTGCGATTTACAGTGCGATTTTGAGTGCGATTTTGAGTGCGATTTTCAGTGCGATTTACAGTGCGATTTTCAGTGAGATTTATCGTGCGATTTACAGTGCGATTTTCAGTGAGATTTACAGTGCGATTTACAGTGCAATTTACCATGCAATTTACAGTGCGATTTACCGTACGATTTACCGTGCGATTTACCATGCGATTTACAGTGGGATTTATCGTGCGATTTACAGTGGGATTTATCATGCGATTTACTGTGTGATTTACAGTGCAATTTACTGTGCTATTTACAGTGCGATTTTCAGTGCGATTTACTGTGCGATTTACAGTGTGATTTACAGTGCGATTTACAGTGCGATTTTCAGTGCGATTTTCAGTGCGATTTACAGTGCGATTTTCAGTGCGAGTTACAGTGCGATTTACAGTGCGATTTACAGTGCGATTTTCAGTGCGATTTACTGTGCGATTTACAGAGCAATTTTCAGTGAGATTTACTGTGCGATTTACAGTGCGATTTTCAGTGGAATTTATCGTGCGATTTACTGTGCGATTTTCAGGGGATTTATCGTGCGATTTACTGTGCGATTTACAGTGCGATTTACAGTGGAATTTATTGTGCGATTTACTGTGCAATTTACAGTGCGGTTTTCAGTGGGATTTACCGTGCGATTTACAGTGGGATATACAGTGCGATTTACAGTGGGATTTATTGTGCGATTTACTGTGCGATTTGCAGTGCGATTTACAGTGGGATTTATTGTGCGATTTATAGTGCGATTTACAGTGAGATTTTCAGAGGGATATACAGTGTGATTTACAGTGTGATTTACAGTGCAATTTACTGTCTGATTTACAGTGCGATTTTCAATGGGATTTACAGTGCGATTTTCAGTGGGATTTTCAGTGTGATTTACAGTGCGATTTACAGTGCAATTTACCATGCAATTTACAGTGCGATTTACCGTACGATTTACCGTGCGATTTATCATGCGATTTAGAGTGGGATTTATCGTGCGATTTACAGTGGGATTTATCATGCGATTTACTGTGTGATTTACAGTGCAATTTACTGTGCTAGTTACAGTGCGATTTTCAGTGCGATTTACTGTGCAATTTACAGTGTGATTTACAGTGCGATTTACAGTGCGATTTTCAGTGCGATTTACAGTGCGATTTACAGTGCGATTTTCAGTGCGATTTACTGTGCGATTTTCAGGGGGATTTATCGTGCGATTTACAGTGCGATTTTCAGTGCGATTTTGAGTGCGATTTCAAGTGCGATTTACTGTGAGATTAACAGTGCGATTTCCAGTGCGATTTACAGTGCGATTTTCAGTGAGATTTTGAGTGCGATTTTCAGTGCGATTTACAGTGCGATTTTCAGTGAGATTTATCGTGCGATTTACAGTGCAATTTACAGTGCGATTTTCAGTGGGATTTACTGTACGATTTACTGTGCGATTCATCATGCGATTTACAGTGGGATTTATCGTGCGATTTACAGTGGGATTTATCATGCGATTTACTGTGTGATTTATAGTGCAATTTACTGTGCTATTTACAGTGCGATTTTCAGTGCGATTTACTGTGCGATTTACAGTGTGATTTACAGTGCGATTTACAATGCGATTTTCAGTGCGATTTTCAGTGCAATTTACAGTGCGATCTACTGTGCGATTTTCAGTGCGATTTACTGTGAGATTTACAGAGCGATTTTCAGTGGGATTTACTGTGCGATTTACTGTGCGATTTTCAGTGGGATTTATCATGCGATTTACTGTGCGATTTACAGTGCGATTGACAGTGGGGTTTATTGTGACATTTTCAGTGCGATTTACAGTGCGATTTACAGTGCGATTTACTGTGAGATTAACAGTGCGGTTTTCAGTGCGATTTACAGTGGGATTTATCGTGCGATTTTCAGTGCGATTTTCAGTGCAATTTACAGTGCGATTTTGAGTGCGATTTTGAGTGTGATTTCCAGTGCGATTTACTGTGAGATTAACAGTGGGATTTATCGTGCGATTTTCAGTGCGATTTACAGTGCGATTTTGAGTGCGATTTTCAGTGCGATTTTCAGTGCGATTTACAGTGCGATTTTCAGTGAGATTTATCATGCGATTTACAGTGCGATTTACAGTGCGATTTTCAGTGGGATTTACAGTGCGATTTACAGTGAGATTTTCAGAGGGATATACAGTGTGATTTACAGTGTGATTTACAGTGCAATTTACTGTCTGATTTACAGTGCGATTTTCAATGGGATTTACAGTGCGATTTTCAGTGGGATTTTCAGTGTGATTTACAGTGCGATTTACAGTGCAATTTACCATGCAATTTACAGTGCGATTTACCGTACGATTTACCGTGCGATTTACCATGCGATTTACAGTGGGATTTATCGTGCGATTTACAGTGGGATTTATCATGCGATTTACTGTGTGATTTACAGTGCAATTTACTGTGCTAGTTACAGTGCGATTTTCAGTGCGATTTACTGTGCGATTTACAGTGTGATTTACAGTGCGATTTACAGTGCGATTTACAGGGCGATTTTCAGTGCGATTTACTGTGCGATTTTCAGGGGGATTTATCGTGCGATTTACTGTGCGATTTTCAGTGCGATTTACAGTGCGATTTTCAGTGCAATTTACAGTGCGATTTTGAGTGCGATTTTGAGTGCGATTTCCAGTGCGATTTACTGTGAGATTAACAGTGCGATTTCCAGTGCGATTTTCATTGAGATTTATTGTGCGATTTTCAGTGCGATTTACAGTGCGATTTTCAGTGCGATTTTGAGTGCGATTTTCAGTGTGATTTACAGTGCGATTTTCAGTGAGATTTATCGTGCGATTTACAGTGCAATTTACAGTGCGATTTTCAGTGGGATTTACTGTACGATTTACTGTGCGATTTATCATGCGATTTACTGTGTGATTTACAGTGCAATTTACTGTGCTATTTACAGTGCGATTTACAGTGCGATTTACAGTGCGATTTTCAGTGCGATTTTCAGTGCAATTTACAGTGCGATTTTCAGTGCGAGTTACAGTGCGATTTACAGTGCGATTTACAGTGCGGTTTTCAGTGCGATTTACTGTGCGATTTTCAGTGGGATTTATCGTGCGATCTACTGTGCGATTTTCAGTGCGATTTACTGTGAGATTTACAGAGCGATTTTCAGTGGGATTTACTGTGCGATTTACTGTGCGATTTTCAGTGGGATTTATCGTGCGATTTACAGTGCGATTGACAGTGGGGTTTATTGTGACATTTTCAGTGCGATTTACAGTGCGATTTACTGTGAGATTAACAGTGCGATTTTCAGTGCGATTTACAGTGGGGTTTATCGTGCGATTTTCAGTGCAATTTCCAGTGCGATTTTGAGTGCGATTTTGAGTGTGATTTCCAGTGCGATTTACTGTGAGATTAACAGTGCGATTTCCAGTGCAATTTTCAGTGGGATTTATCGTGCGATTTTCAGTGCGATTTACAGTGCGATTTTCAGTGCGATTTTCAGTGCGATTTTCAGTGCGATTTACAGTGCGATTTTCAGTGAGATTTATCATGCGATTTACAGCGCGATTTACAGTGCGATTTTCAGTGGGATTTACTGTGCGATTTACAGTGCGATTTACAGTGCGATTTACAGTGCAATTTACCATGCAATTTACAGTGCGATTTACCGTACGATTTACCGTGCGATTTACCATGCGATTTACAGTGGGATTTATCGTGCGATTTACAGTGGGATTTATCATGCGATTTACTGTGTGATTTACAGTGCAATTTACTGTGCGATTTACAGTGCGATTTTCAGTGCGATTTACTGTGCGATTTACAGTGTGATTTACAATGCGAGTTACAGTGCGATTTTCAGTGCGATTTTCAGTGCGATTTTCAGTGCGATTTTCAGTGCGATTTTGAGTGCGATTTTCAGTGCGATTTTCAGTGCGATTTACAGTGCGATTTTCAGTGCGATTTTCAGTGCGATTTACAGTGCGATTTTCAGTGGGATTTATCGTGCGATTTATAGTGCGATTTACAGTGCGATTTTCAGTGGGATTTACTGTGCGATTTACAGTGCGATTTACAGTGCAATTTACCATGCAATTTACAGTGCGATTTACCGTACGATTTACCGTGCGATTTACCATGCGATTTACAGTGGGATTTATCGTGCGATTTACAGTGGGATTTATCATGCGATTTACTGTGTGATTTACAGTGCAATTTACTGTGCGATTTACAGTGCGATTTTCAGTGCGATTTACTGTGCGATTTACAGTGTGATTTACAATGCGATTTACAGTGCGATTTTCAGTGCAATTTTCAGTGCAATTTACAGTGCGATTTTCAGTGCGAGTTACAGTGCGATTTACAGTGCGATTTACAGTGCGATTTTCAGTGCAATTTATTGTGCGATTTACAGAGCGATTTTCAGTGAGATTTACTGTGCGATTTACTGTGCGATTATCAGGGGATTTATCGTGCGATTTACTGTGCAATTTACAGTGGGATTTATTGTGCGATTTACTGTGCAATTTACAGTGCGATTTACAGTGGGATTTATTGTGCGATTTACAGTGCGATTTACAGTGGGATTTATTGTGCGATTTACAGTGCGATTTTCAGAGGGATATACAGTGTGATTTACAGTGTGATTTACAGTGCAATTTACTGTCTGATTTACAGTGCGATTTTGAATGGGATTTACAGTGCGATTTTCAGTGGGATTTTCAGTGCGATTTACAGTGCGATTTTCAGTGCGATTTATTGTGCGATTTACAGTGCGATTTTCAGTGCGATTTACTGTGCAATTTTCAGTGCGATTTTCAGTGAGATTTTCAGTGGGATTTACCATGCGAGTTACAGTGTGATTTACAGTGCGATTTACCATGCGATTTTCAGTGGGATTTTCAGTGGGATTTACCGTGCGATTTACAGTGCGATTTACTGTGAGCTTAGCAGTGCGATTTTCAGTGGGATATACCGTGCGATTTACAGTACGATTTACAGTGCGATTTTCAATGGGATTTACAGTGCGATTTTCAGTGGGATTTTCAGTGCGATTTACAGTGCGATTTTCAGTGTGATTTACTGTGTGATTTACAGTGCGATTTTCAGTGGGATTTACTGTGCGATTTACAGTGCGATTTACAGTGCAATTTACCATGCAATTTACAGTGCGATTTACCGTACGATTTACCATGCGATTTACAGTGGGATTTATCGTGCGATTTACAGTGGGATTTATCATGCGATTTACTGTGTGATTTACAGTGCAATTTACTGTGCGATTTACAGTGCGATTTTCAGTGCGATTTACAGTGTGATTTACAGTGCGATTTACAGTGTGATTTTCAGTGCGATTTTCAGTGCAATTTACTGTCTGATTTACAGTGCGATTTTCAATGGGATTTACAGTGCGATTTTCAGTGGGATTTTCAGTGCGATTTACAGTGCAATTTTCAGTGCGATTTATTGTGCGATTTACAGTGTGATTTTCAGTGCGATTTACTGTGCAATTTTCAGTGCGATTTACTGTGCGATTTACAGTGCAATTTTCAGTGGGATTTACTGTGCGAAATAACAGTGCATTTTACAGTGGGATTTATTGTGCGATTTACAGTGCGATTTACAGTGTGATTTACAGTGCGATTTACCGTGCGATTTACCGTGCGATTTACAGTGCGATTTACAGTGCGATTTTCAGTGGAATTTTCAGTGGGATTTACCGTGCGATTTACAGTGCGATTTACTGTGAGCTTAGCAGTGCGATTTTCAGTGGGATATACCGTGCGATTTACAGTACGATTTACAGTGCGATTTTCATTGGGATTTACAGTGCGATTTTCAGTGGGATTTTCAGTGCGATTTACAGTGCGATTTTCAGTGCGATTTACTGTGTGATTTACAGTGCGATTTTCAGTGGGATTTACTGTGCGATTTGCAGTGCATTTTACAATGGGATTTATTGTGTGATTTACAATGCAATTTACAGTGCGATTTACTTTGCGATTTTCAGTGCGATTTACAGTGCGATTTACTGTGCGATTTACAGTGCGATTTTCAATGGGATTTACAGTGCAATTTTCAGTGGGATTTTCAGTGCGATTTACAGTGCGATTTTCAGTGGGATTTACTGTGCGATTTACAGTGCGATTTTCAGTGGGATTTACAGTGCGATTTACTGTGCGATTTTCAGTGCGATTTACAGTGCAATTTACTGTGCGATTTACAGTGCGATTTTCAGTGGGATTTACTGTGCGATTTACAGTGCGATTTTCAGTGCGATTTACCGTGCGATTTACCGTGCGATTTACAGTGCGATTTACAGTGCGATTTTCAGTGGAATTTTCAGTGGGATTTACCGTGCGATTTACAGTGCGATTTACTGTGAGCTTAGCAGTGCGATTTTCAGTGGGATATACCGTGCGATTTACAGTACGATTTACAGTGCGATTTTCATTGGGATTTACAGTGCGATTTTCAGTGGGATTTTCAGTGCGATTTACAGTGCGATTTTCAGTGCGATTTACTGTGTGATTTACAGTGCGATTTTCAGTGGGATTTACTGTGCGATTTGCAGTGCATTTTACAATGGGATTTATTGTGTGATTTACAATGCAATTTACAGTGCGATTTACTTTGCGATTTTCAGTGCGATTTACAGTGCGATTTACTGTGCGATTTACAGTGCAATTTTCAATGGGATTTACAGTGCAATTTTCAGTGGGATTTTCAGTGCGATTTACAGTGCGATTTTCAGTGGGATTTACTGTGCGATTTACAGTGCGATTTTCAGTGGGATTTACAGTGCGATTTACTGTGCGATTTTCAGTGCGATTTACAGTGCGATTTACTGTGCGATTTACAGTGCGATTTTCAGTGGGATTTACTGTGCGATTTACAGTGCGATTTACAGTGGGATTTTCAGTGGGATTTTCCGTGCGATTTACAGTGCGATTTACAGTACGATTTACTGTGCGATTTATTGTGCGATTTTCAGTGTGATTTACAGTGCGATTTATTGTGCGATTTATTGTGCGATTTACCGTGCGATTTACAGTGCGATTTACTGTGCGATTTATTGTGCGATTTACCGTGTGATTTACAGTGCGATTTCCAGTGTGGTTTTCAGTAGGATTGACCATGCGATTTACAGTGCGATTTACAGTGCGATTTACTGTGAGATTAACAGTGCGATTTTCAGTGGGATATACCGTGCGATTTACAGTGCGATTTTCAGTGGGATTTACAGTGCGATTTACTGTGCGATTTTCAGTGCGATTTACAGTGCGATTTACTGTGCGATTTACAGTGCGATTTTCAGTGGGATTTACTGTGCGATTTACAGTGCGATTTACAGTGGGATTTTCAGTGGGATTTACCGTGCGATTTACAGTGCGATTTACAGTACGATTTACTGTGCGATTTATTGTGCGATTTACAGTGCGATTTTCAGTGTGATTTACAGTGCGATTTATTGTGCGATTTATTGTGCGATTTACCGTGCGATTTACAGTGCGATTTACTGTGCGATTTATTGTGCGATTTACCGTGTGATTTACAGTGCGATTTCCAGTGTGGTTTTCAGTGGGATTTACCATGCGATTTACAGTGCGATTTACAGTGCGATTTACTGTGAGATTAACAGTGCGATTTTCAGTGGGATATACCGTGCGATTTACAGTGCGATTTACAGTGCGATTTTCAATGGGATTTACAGTGCGATTTTCAGTGCGATTTACAGTGCGATTTACAGTGCGATTTATTGTGCGATTTACTGTGCGATTTACAGTGCATTTTACAGTGGGATTTATTGTGTGATTTACAGTGTGATTTACAGTGCCATTTACTGTGTGATTTTCAGTGCAATTTACAGTGCGATTTACTGTGCGATTTACAGTGCGAATTACAGTGCGATTTTCAATGGGATTTACAGTGCGATTTTCAGTGGGATTTTCAGTGCGATTTACAGTATGATTTTCAGTGCGATTTACTGTGCGATTTACAGTGTGATTTTCAGTGGGATTTACTGTGCGATTTACAGTGCATTTTACAGTGGGATTTATTGTGCGATTTACAGTGCGATTTACTGTGCGATTTTCAGTGCGATTTACTGTGCGATTTACAGTGCGATTTTCAGTGGGATTTACTGTGCGATTTACAGTGCGATTTACAGTGCGATTTACAATGGGATTTTCAGTGGGATTTTCAGTGGGATTTACCGTGCGATTTTCAGTGCGATTTTCAGTGCGATTTACAGTGCGATTTTCAGTGCGATTTTCAGTGGGATTTAACGTGCGATTTACAGTGCGATTTTCAGTGCAATTTACAGTACGATTTTCAGTGCAATTTATTGTGCGATTTACCATGCAATTTACAGTGCGATTTACTGTGCGATTTACAGTGCGATTTGCAGTGTGATTTTCAATGGGATTTACCGTGCGATTTTCAGTGGGATTTTCAGTGCGATTTATAGTGCGGTTTACTGTGTGATTTTCAGTGCGATTTACAGTGCGATTTACTGTGCGATTTTCAATGCGATTTACTGTGAGATTAACTGCGATTTATAGTGTGATTTACTGTGCGATTTACAGTGCGATTTACAGTGCGATTTTCAATGGGATTTACCGTGCGATTTACAGTGCGATTTACTGTGAGCTTAGCAGTGCGATTTTCAGTGGGATATACCGTGCGATTTACAGTACGATTTACAGTGCGATTTTCAATGGGATTTACAGTGCGATTTTCAGTGGGATTTTCAGTGCGATTTACAGTGCGATTTTCAGTGTGATTTACTGTGTGATTTACAGTGCGATTTTCAGTGGGATTTACTGTGCGATTTACAGTGCGATTTACAGTGCAATTTACCATGCAATTTACAGTGCGATTTACCGTACGATTTACCATGCGATTTACAGTGGGATTTATCGTGCGATTTACAGTGGGATTTATCATGCGATTTACTGTGTGATTTACAGTGCAATTTACTGTGCGATTTACAGTGCGATTTTCAGTGCGATTTACAGTGTGATTTACAGTGCGATTTACAGTGTGATTTTCAGTGCGATTTTCAGTGCAATTTACTGTCTGATTTACAGTGCGATTTTCAATGGGATTTACAGTGCGATTTTCAGTGGGATTTTCAGTGCGATTTACAGTGCAATTTTCAGTGCGATTTATTGTGCGATTTACAGTGTGATTTTCAGTGCGATTTACTGTGCAATTTTCAGTGCGATTTACTGTGCGATTTACAGTGCAATTTTCAGTGGGATTTACTGTGCGAAATAACAGTGCATTTTACAGTGGGATTTATTGTGCGATTTACAGTGCGATTTACAGTGTGATTTACAGTGCGATTTACCGTGCGATTTACCGTGCGATTTACAGTGCGATTTACAGTGCGATTTTCAGTGGAATTTTCAGTGGGATTTACCGTGCGATTTACAGTGCGATTTACTGTGAGCTTAGCAGTGCGATTTTCAGTGGGATATACCGTGCGATTTACAGTACGATTTACAGTGCGATTTTCATTGGGATTTACAGTGCGATTTTCAGTGGGATTTTCAGTGCGATTTACAGTGCGATTTTCAGTGCGATTTACTGTGTGATTTACAGTGCGATTTTCAGTGGGATTTACTGTGCGATTTGCAGTGCATTTTACAATGGGATTTATTGTGTGATTTACAATGCAATTTACAGTGCGATTTACTTTGCGATTTTCAGTGCGATTTACAGTGCGATTTACTGTGCGATTTACAGTGCGATTTTCAATGGGATTTACAGTGCAATTTTCAGTGGGATTTTCAGTGCGATTTACAGTGCGATTTTCAGTGGGATTTACTGTGCGATTTACAGTGCGATTTTCAGTGGGATTTACAGTGCGATTTACTGTGCGATTTTCAGTGCGATTTACAGTGCAATTTACTGTGCGATTTACAGTGCGATTTTCAGTGGGATTTACTGTGCGATTTACAGTGCGATTTTCAGTGCGATTTACCGTGCGATTTACCGTGCGATTTACAGTGCGATTTACAGTGCGATTTTCAGTGGAATTTTCAGTGGGATTTACCGTGCGATTTACAGTGCGATTTACTGTGAGCTTAGCAGTGCGATTTTCAGTGGGATATACCGTGCGATTTACAGTACGATTTACAGTGCGATTTTCATTGGGATTTACAGTGCGATTTTCAGTGGGATTTTCAGTGCGATTTACAGTGCGATTTTCAGTGCGATTTACTGTGTGATTTACAGTGCGATTTTCAGTGGGATTTACTGTGCGATTTGCAGTGCATTTTACAATGGGATTTATTGTGTGATTTACAATGCAATTTACAGTGCGATTTACTTTGCGATTTTCAGTGCGATTTACAGTGCGATTTACTGTGCGATTTACAGTGCAATTTTCAGTGGGATTTACTGTGCGAAATAACAGTGCATTTTACAGTGGGATTTATTGTGCGATTTACAGTGCGATTTACAGTGTGATTTACAGTGCGATTTACCGTGCGATTTACCGTGCGATTTACAGTGCGATTTACAGTGCGATTTTCAGTGGAATTTTCAGTGGGATTTACCGTGCGATTTACAGTGCGATTTACTGTGAGCTTAGCAGTGCGATTTTCAGTGGGATATACCGTGCGATTTACAGTACGATTTACAGTGCGATTTTCATTGGGATTTACAGTGCGATTTTCAGTGGGATTTTCAGTGCGATTTACAGTGCGATTTTCAGTGCGATTTACTGTGTGATTTACAGTGCGATTTTCAGTGGGATTTACTGTGCGATTTGCAGTGCATTTTACAATGGGATTTATTGTGTGATTTACAATGCAATTTACAGTGCGATTTACTTTGCGATTTTCAGTGCGATTTACAGTGCGATTTACTGTGCGATTTACAGTGCAATTTTCAATGGGATTTACAGTGCAATTTTCAGTGGGATTTTCAGTGCGATTTACAGTGCGATTTTCAGTGGGATTTACTGTGCGATTTACAGTGCGATTTTCAGTGGGATTTACAGTGCGATTTACTGTGCGATTTTCAGTGCGATTTACAGTGCGATTTACTGTGCGATTTACAGTGCGATTTTCAGTGGGATTTACTGTGCGATTTACAGTGCGATTTACAGTGGGATTTTCAGTGGGATTTTCCGTGCGATTTACAGTGCGATTTACAGTACGATTTACTGTGCGATTTATTGTGCGATTTTCAGTGTGATTTACAGTGCGATTTATTGTGCGATTTATTGTGCGATTTACCGTGCGATTTACAGTGCGATTTACTGTGTGATTTATTGTGCGATTTACCGTGTGATTTACAGTGCGATTTCCAGTGTGGTTTTCAGTAGGATTGACCATGCGATTTACAGTGCGATTTACAGTGCGATTTACTGTGAGATTAACAGTGCGATTTTCAGTGGGATATACCGTGCGATTTACAGTGCGATTTACAGTGCGATTTTCAGTGGGATTTACAGTGCGATTTTCAGTGCGATTTACAGTGCGATTTACTGTGCGATTTACAGTGCGATTTTCAGTGGGATTTACTGTGCGATTTACAGTGCGATTTACAGTGGGATTTTCAGTGGGATTTACTGTGAGATTAACAGTGCGATTTTCAGTGGGATATACCGTGCGATTTACAGTGCGATTTACAGTGCGATTTTCAATGGGATTTACAGTGCGATTTTCAGTGCGATTTACAGTGCGATTTATTGTGCGATTTACTGTGCGATTTACAGTGCATTTTACAGTGGGATTTATTGTGTGATTTACAGTGTGATTTACAGTGCCATTTACTGTGTGATTTTCAGTGCAATTTACAGTGCGATTTACTGTGCGATTTACAGTGCGAATTACAGTGCGATTTTCAATGGGATTTACAGTGCGATTTTCAGTGGGATTTTCAGTGCGATTTACAGTATGATTTTCAGTGCGATTTACTGTGCGATTTACAGTGTGATTTTCAGTGGGATTTACTGTGCGATTTACAGTGCATTTTACAGTGGGATTTATTGTGCGATTTACAGTGCGATTTACTGTGCGATTTTCAGTGCGATTTACTGTGCGATTTACAGTGCGATTTTCAGTGGGATTTACTGTGCGATTTACAGTGCGATTTACAGTGCGATTTACAATGGGATTTTCAGTGGGATTTTCAGTGGGATTTACCGTGCGATTTTCAGTGCGATTTTCAGTGCGATTTACAGTGCGATTTTCAGTGCGATTTTCAGTGGGATTTAACGTGCGATTTACAGTGCGATTTTCAGTGCAATTTACAGTACGATTTTCAGTGCAATTTATTGTGCGATTTACCATGCAATTTACAGTGCGATTTACTGTGCGATTTACAGTGCGATTTGCAGTGTGATTTTCAATGGGATTTACCGTGCGATTTTCAGTGGGATTTTCAGTGCGATTTATAGTGCGGTTTACTGTGTGATTTTCAGTGCGATTTACAGTGCGATTTACTGTGCGATTTTCAATGCGATTTACTGTGAGATTAACTGCGATTTATAGTGTGATTTACTGTGCGATTTACAGTGCGATTTACAGTGCGATTTTCAATGGGATTTACCGTGCGATTTACAGTGCGATTTACTGTGAGCTTAGCAGTGCGATTTTCAGTGGGATATACCGTGCGATTTACAGTACGATTTACAGTGCGATTTTCAATGGGATTTACAGTGCGATTTTCAGTGGGATTTTCAGTGCGATTTACAGTGCGATTTACAGTGCGATTTTCAATGGGATTTACCGTGCGATTTACAGTGCGATTTACAGTGTGATTTTCAATGGGATTTACAGTGCGATTTTCAGTGCGATTTACAGTGCGATTTTCAGTGCGATTTACAGTGCGATTTACAGTGCGATTTTCAATGGGATTTACAGTGCGATTTTCAGTGGGATTTTCAGTGCGATTTACAGTGCGATTTTCAGTGTGATTTACTATGCGATTTACAGTGTGATTTTCAGTGGGATTTACAGTGCATTTTACAGTGGAATTTATTGTGCGATTTACAGTGCGATTTACTGTGCGATTTTCAGTGCGATTTACAGTGCGATTTACTGTGCGATTTACAGTGCGATTTTCAGTGGGATTTTCAGTGGGATTTTCAGTGGGATTTACCGTGCGATTTACGGTGCGATTTACTGTGCGATTTGCAGTGCGATTTACAGTGCGATTCTCAATGGGATTTACCGTGCGATTTTCAGTGGGATTTTCAGTGCGATTTACAGTGCGATTCTCAATGGGTTTTACCGTGCGATTTTCAGTGGGATTTTCAGTGCGATTTACAGTGCGATTTTCAGTGCGATTTATAGTGCGATTTTCAGTGGGATTTACTGTGCGATTTACAGTGCATTTTAGAAACATAGAAACATAGAAAATAGGTGCAGGAGTAGGCCATTCGGCCCTTCTAGCCTGCACCGCCATTCAATGAGTTCATGGCTGAACATTCAACTTCAGTACCCCATTCCTGCTTTCTCGCCATACCCCTTGATCCCCCTAGTAGTAAGGACCTCATCTAACTACTTTTTGAATATATTTAGTGAATTGACCTCAACAACTTTCTGTGGTAGAGAACTCCACAGTGGGATTTATTGTGCGATTTACAGTGCGATTTACAGTGCGATTTACTGTGCGATTTTCAGTGCGATTTACAGTGCGATTTACTGTGTGATTTACTGTGCGATTTACAGTGCGATTTTCAGTGCGATTTACAGTGCGATTTACTGTGCGATTTACAGTGCGATTTACAGTGTGATTTTCAATGGGATTTACCGTGCGATTTTCAGTGGGATTTTCAGTGCGATTTACAGTGCAGTTTACTGTGCGATTTACAGTGCGATTTACATTGCGATTTTCTGTGCGATTTTCAATGCGATTTACTGCGAGATTAACTGCGATTTTCAATGGGATTTACCGTGCGATTTACAGTGCGATTTTCAGTGCGATTTTCAGTGCGATTTACAGTGCGATTTACAGTGCGATTTTGAGTGGGATTTAACGTGCGATTTACAGTGCGATTTTCAGTGCGATTTTCAGTGCGATTTACCGTGCGATTTACAGTGCGATTTTCAGTGGGATTTACTGTGCGATTTACAGTGCATTTTACAGTGGGATTTATTGTGCGATTTACAGTGCGATTTACAGTGCGATTTACTGTGCGATTTTCAGTGCGATTTACAGTGCGATTTACTGTGCGATTTTCAATGCGATTTACTGTGAGATTAACTGCGATTTTCAGTGGGATTTACCGTGCGATTTACAGTGCGATTTTTAGTGCGATTTTCAGTGCGATTTACAGTGCGACTTACAGTGCGATTTACAGTGCGATTTTGAGTGGGATTTAACGTGCGATTTACAGTGCGATTTTCAGTGCGATTTACAGTACGATTTTCAGTGCGATTTACGGCGCGATTTTGAGTGGGATTTAATGTGCGATTTACAGTGCGATTTTCAGTGCAATTTTCAGTGCGATTTACAGTACGATTTTCAGTGCGATTTACTGTGCGATTTACAGTGCGATTTACAGAGCGATTTTCAGTGCGATTTTCAGTGCGATTTACAGCGCGAATTTCTGTGGAGAAGTGATTTTTATTGGTACTGAGTAAATTATTAAGATCAATGGCATTTTAATTTTTTTTTCATTGAAAAATATTGTGGAGATTTAAAAAGAATGGGGCCTATACTATCTCAGCCTGTATTGCTGACTACCTGTCTAATGCAGGATCCAGATGGGAGAAGCTTCATTGGGCAGAATTATCAGGGTAATGGAGGAGATCGCAGACTGATGAGGAGGAGGACGCCTTACCCCCAAAGGATTTTCAGGAAGAAGCATTCATACTTGGACCTGACCGATCGACAGTGCGTTCGAAGGATTTTCCAGCTCATTTCGGCAGACCTGCAGCCCAGCACCACCAACATTACTGCGCTCTCTGTTGAGATGAAGGTGACTGTGGCCACTTTTATGCAGGCGGCTCTTTTCAAGCATCGGCCGGGGACACATGGTGCATTTCTCAGTACGCTACTCATCGCTGCATTCGACGGGTAACCGAAGTACTATATGCACGCTGGATGGAATTTATAAACTTCCCAATGACCAGAGAGGCTCAGAGTGAGAGGGCTTTGGGCTTTGCACACATTGCCAGTTTCCCCAAGGTGCAGGTTACTATTGACTGTACCCATAGTGCCCTGCGAGCACCATTACAGGACGCGGAGGTGTACCGGAACCATAAGGGATTCCATTCCCTCAACGTGCAGCTCATATGCGACCATACACAGTGGAGAATGGCAGTGAATGCCTACTTTCTATGGAGCATCCATGATGCGCACACCTTGCGTGAGAGCACTGTGTCTGACCTATTGAAGTCTGAGCCACCAGGCATATGCTGGATGCTGGGGGACAAAGGGTACGGCCTCGACCACCTGGCTCTTGAGCCCCCTGTGGAATCCTCACACAGAAGCTGAGCAACTAGATAATGAGCCATATAGCCACTCGTAATATTATCGCAAAGACAATTGGAGTGCTGAAGCAGCGCTTTTGTGCTTGGACCACTCGGGAGGCAGGCTGCAATACTACCCTGAGCAGGTTGCTCAGTTCACAGTGGTGTGCTGCATGTTGCATCATTTAGCAACCCCCACCCCCCACACCCCCCCAACCCCCCAGCACCAGAGTGGAGGGCACGCGGAACGTATGCCACTGCAAAATTGTTACGTCAGCAGCTCATAAATCAACGCTTTGCTTGAATGTGGAGAACTGCGTTTTGGGACCTGATGACTGTTACCCCAAAAGTTTGACACTGTATAAGAGAATGCTTAAATTCAATTCAAGCGTTTCTGTAAAAATGTAAAAAATATACAACTATTTAAAAATTTTGCAAAACTTATAACTATAAAACAACTGTAACAACTTTAACAACTTTAATAACAACTTTAACAAAACTTTAACAACTTGAATAAACTTTGAAAAAACAAACTTCAATTATGAAATGAACAAGTATAACAAAAGACCCTTTACTGTCCTCGACCGCGTGCTACATCACCCTTGGGTCTATTCCCCCCTTTCTTACTCCCGCCCTTCCCTTTCCCAGTGCCCCTGAGCCTGGACCCCCGCCGTGGTGGTACCAAGCCGGCGTGCAGCACCACACCCTGAGTACTGTTGCTGTCGTTGGAGGTCAGACATTGCAGGCGCAATAACTGGGGCGTCAGGAGAAGCTCGTGACGTGGAAGGCACGGCTTCAGGGCTGGAAGATGATGTCAGCTCCCCACCCTCAGGTGCTGTCGACCCGATTACTGTGGCACGGGGGGGATTCCGCGCCATGTCCCGATCCCCTCGATTGCCGCATGGCCCACATGGAACTGGTGTATCCTCCTCCGTCTCCACTTCCACCCCCACCTCCACTGGCTCCAGGATCAGCGGCCCTTCCTCTTCCTCTTCGTCTTCATCATCTTTGCCGGTGGTGAAGTCGGGAGAGGGCTGGGTGACGTCAGAGGTGGAGGCAGTGGGTCTCTCTGTGAAGGTGTGGCCTGAATCGTCCGAGTCTGGAAGTACAAAACAACATTTAAAAATGCTTGGCACCAGGAGAAGGGTCAGGGTTACATGAGTACAGTGATTCGCGCAGTCTTACTTAAATGTCCACCATTGCTGCATTACTGCATTACATATTGCAGACAGACAATACATATATGAATTGCGTTACATGACCCCAACATTGCAGTACATCATGAGGCCAACATTACAGTGTAATAAACTTACATTACATTACATCAGGCCAACATTACAGTTACAGTTACATTACATGACACGATAGGACCGCAACACAGACCGGGGATTGTATTTAACTGACCATCCTGTGTGAGTGGGTCAGCTCCAATGCTGGTGGTGGCATGGTTGCTATCCCCAACCAGGGACAGGGCACGGAGCTCGATGTCAGTCAGAGATTCCTGGGTTGCAGGTCCTCCCCCCGTACGCCGCTGATTGGCTGCTGTTGCAGATGTCTTCTTCTGCAGAAAGTGAAGTAAATTAAAGTAAAAATCTTCAATCCATTTAACATCGCAGTCACACACACATTAAAGTACTGTGTTGATCCTCTTGTCATTGCCTGAAAAGCACAAATACATCGCCGTAACTTTGGGATCAATAACATCATCCGTGTGACACTGAACCTACATTTACATGGTACATGGCACATGGGGAGTGCTTAAATAAAATCATTACTTACTCTTGCAAACCCTCACCAGGTCATTCCACCTCCTATGGTACCTTTCCCTGGTGCGTATCATAGTATTTGTGGAGGACACAGCCGCCCCGATCTCGTTCCATATCCTGTTGTACTCCTTTGGGGGGATGGTGGGGGGCTTCGTTAGCTCGGAGTACCTCTCTGTGATATTCTTGAGAAGGGCAGGTAACTCCGTCTTGTCGAAGGCAGGTGCTCTAAACCTCCTGTCCTTCTCGATGTTCCTGGGCATTGACTTTTTTAAACATTTCCACGATATTTAAGTTGTTATAATTTTTGATTTGTAAAATATGTCTTATTATTGTTCAAACTGTATAATTATGATTTGGTATGGATATTTTTTAACTCTGCAATCTGTTATTAAAGCAACTGACCCTACACTAGCTTGCTGCTCCTTCTCACTCTCTGTCTCCCTCGACTTCAGCTCACTGCGCATGCGCTGGTGACCCCTGACCCCCGAAATCGCGAGTAAAAAGCTTCTCTGAAAAAAACGGGGGGAACAAAATCGCACGTGCGCAGTTCAGTGCCGCACCATCCATCGAAAAGAAAGTCGATCTGTATCGACTACAATGTTACCGACCGCCCTCTGGACACCGCTCGCATACCGCTGAAACATTGCGCTCTTCGGTCTCGGCGGTGAGCCGCCATTTGGAAACAACGCATCGCTGGCATACCGCCGAGAAATGGGCGGACCTGATGCACTGACCAATTTCGGGCCTTCTAAGTGTCGCTCGTTGTCCAGAGCACACCGCGAAGCCGATTTCTCAGAGACAGCTGTGATCATTTCTTTGCGGTAATAACTCACCCTAGCCATTAACAATGATTGCTTTGAATGCAACCTTGCTCCTATTTATCTAACTCAGCTGGCAAATCTCCCCTCGACGGGAGATGTTATGATTAGTTCTAATGAATAACAATGAGGCTATTGAGAATCTTCTCACTGATTCTTTCATAAAACTACATTAGATTCTAATAGTGTAGTTCAACGTAAAATTGCTAAATGACCACATATGTTTTCTTGCCATACCTGGGAGGCTTTTTCTGTTTCCAGACTTCATATTACTTTACTGCAGTAAAAGCCTGTTCTCTTTTATTTATAATTGTTAGAATCATATGTTCCAACTGTATCACCCCCTCCCAGCACGTTGGAGTTAATTCACATCCACTATAAAAGCACTGTAAATACTCTACCACTATCCCTGTAGGCAACATGCTCTCAAAGTGCCCCAGATCCCGTCTAACTTAGAGTGCAATGCAAGAGAAGGCAGGAAGGCAAAAAAGGCATGGAAGGGAAGGGGAGGGGGGGAGAAGGGGAGGGAGGGAGGAGGGGAGGGAGGAAGGAGAAGGGGAGGGAGGAGGGGAGGGAGGAAGGAGAAGGGGAGAGAGGAGGGGAGGGAGGGAGGGAGGACGAGGGAAAGGATGGAGGGTGGAGAAGGAGATGGAGGGAGGGGAAGGGCAGATATACAATGATGGGTTGCTGTACAGGTTGAGCGTCCAAAATCCAGAGTTCCGGAATCTGGAATGTTCCGGAATCCGGACATCAGGGCGATCCGTAGCAGGATCGTCCAGAATCCGCAAAATGTTCCGGACTCCGGACACCCTGCAAAACCATTAGCGCCGCCAGGCGGACCCAGTGAAAAGTCAAAAAATGAAATCCAACTATTGTACAGTGACAAAAATTGCAAGAATAAAAACGCCAATCCACCTGTTACAGGCCAGGTCTTCACAATCACCACACCGCTGCTCCTGGTCCCACAGCAACTCTGCCCAGCACACTGTCCCTTACCCCAGAAACAAACTCTGCACAGCACACTGTCCCTTTCCCCAGAATCACACTCTGCCCAGCACACTGTCCTATTCCCCAGAATCACACTCTGCCCAGCACACTGTCCTATTCCCCAGAATCACACTCTGCCCAGCACACTGTCCTATTCCCCAGAATCAAACTTTGCCCAGCACACTGTCCTATTCCCCAGAATCACACTCTGCCCAGCACACAGTCCCTTTCCCCAGAATCAAAGTCTGCACAGCACACTGTCCCTTTCCCCAGAATCAAACTCTGCCCAGCACACAGTCCCTTACCCCAGAATCACACTCTGCCCAGCACACTGTCCCATTCCCCAGAATCAAACTCTGCCCAGCACACTGTCCCTTTCCCCAGAATCACACTCTGCACAGCACACTGTCCCTTTCCACAGAATCAAACTCTGCCCAGCACACTGTCCCTTTCCACAGAATCAAACTCTGCCCAGCACACTGTCCCTTTCCCCAGAATCAAACTCTGCCCAGCACACTGTCCCTTTCCCCAGAATCAAACTCTGCACAGCACACTGTCCCTTTCCCCAGAATCACACTCTGCACAGCACACTGTCCCTTTCCACAGAATCAAACTCTGCCCAGCACACAGTCCCTTTCCCCAGAATCACACCCTGCCCAGCACACTGTCCCTTTCCCCAGAATCAAACTCTGCCCAACACACTGTCCTATTCCCCAGAATCAAACTCTGCCCAGCACACTGTCCCTTTCCCCAGAATCACACTCTGCCCAGCACACAGTCCCTTTCCCCAGAATCACACCCTGCCCAGCACACTGTCCCTTTCCCCAGAATCAAACTCTGCCCAGCACACTGTCCGTTTCCCCAGAATCACACTCTGCCCAGCACACTGTCCTATTCCCCAGAATCACACTCTGCCCAGCATACTGTCCGTTTCCCCAGAATCACACTCTGCCCAGCACACTGTCCCTTATCCCAGAATCAAACTCTGCCCAGCACACTGTCCGTTTCCCCAGAATCAAACTCTGCCCAGCACACTGTCCGTTTCCCCAGAACCAACCAAGCTCCCGCGCGCAAATCCTCAGCCAGAATCACACTCTGCCCAGCATACTGTCCGTTTCCCCAGAATCACACTCTGCCCAGCACACTGTCCCTTATCCCAGAATCACACTCTGCCCAGCACACTGTCCCTTATCCCAGAATCACACTCTGCCCAGCACACTGTCCTATTCCCCAGAATCACACTCTGCCCAGCACACTGTCCCTTTCGCCAGAATCAAACTCTGCCCAGCACACTGTCCCTTTCCCCAGAATCACACTCTGCCCAGCACACTGTCCCTTATCCCAGAATCACACTCTGCCCAGCACACAGTCCCTTTCCCCAGAATCACACTCTGCCCAGCACACTGTGCCTTTCCCCAGAATCACACTCTGCCCAGCACACTGTCCCTTTCCCCAGAATCACACCCTGCACAGCACACTGTCCTATTCCCCAGAATCACACTCTGCCCAGCACACAGTCCCTTACCCCAGAATCAAACTCTGCCCAGCACACTGTCCGTTTCCCCAGAATCACACTCTGCCCAGCACACTGTCCGTTTCCCCAGAATCAAACTCTGCCCAGCACACTGTCCGTTTCCCCAGAATCACACTCTGCCCAGCACACAGTCCCTTTCCCCAGAATCAAACTCTGCCCAGCACACTGTCCCTTTCCCCAGAATCAAACTCTGCCCAGCACACTGTCCGTTTCCCCAGAATCAAACTCTGCCCAGCACACTGTCCCTTTCCCCACAACCAACCAAGCTCCCGCGCGCAAATCCTCAGCCAGAATCAAACTCTGCCCAGCACACTGCAGCTCCCCAAAGCAGCAACCGCTCGATCAGATCACCACGCCCCATGACTCCGAGCGGCACAGACACAACCTCACCCGACTAGATTGCTATTTTAAGTTTACACACCTTTACATGTTATAAAAAAATACCACCTGCACCTGTACTGTACATGCACTTTTAAATTCAGCATTTAAAAAAATATTAGTGGCATTAAACATGTTGTATATGTATACTTGTATTCACTCTGTACAGCCACCAGAGGGCTCATCCCCTGAAGTCCCAAGGGATCCCATAATCCCTTGGGAGCACAGGTATTTAAGGAGGCTTCACAGGTTGGAGAGGCACTCTGGAGACCTGCAATAAAAGACTAAGGTCACATTTTACTTTGAGCTCACAGTGTTCAGTCTGACTCTTTCTCCATACAAAACAACTGGTGACGAGATACAGATAGTGAACCCAAAGATGCAGAAAACAGTGGGCATCCTGAAGAAATTCTCGGAGGGAGATGTTTGGGAAACTTTTGTGGAGCGACTCGACCAATACTTCGTGGCCAATGAGCTCGATGGGGAAGAGAGCGCTGCCAAACGAAGGATGATTCTCCTCACCATCTGTGGGGCACCGACGTATGGCCTCATGAAGAATCTGCTCACTCCAGCGAAACCCACGGAGAAATCATACGACGATTTATGCACACTGGTCCGAGAGCATTTGAACCCGAAGGAAAGCATTCTGATGGCGAGGCACCGGTTCTACACCTACAAAAGATCTGAAGGCCAGGAAGTGGCAAGTTATGTCACCAAGCTAAGACACCTTGCAGGACATTGCGAATTTGGAGGACATTTGGAGCACATACTCAGAGACTTTTTCGTACTTGGCATTGGCCACGAAACCATACTTCGCAAACTTTTAACTGTATTGACCCCAACCTTGAGTAAGGCCACAGCGATAGCCCAGGCGTTCATTGCTACCAATGACAATACGAAGCAAATCTCTCAGCACACAAGTGCTGCTACAAGTACTGTGAACAAAGTGATGTTGTTTTTGAATCGTAACATACAGGGCAGGTCACACATACCTGCAGCTACATGTCCGCAGATGTCTCAGAGTCCACCATCAAGGGTGATAAATGCAAGGCCATTAACACCTTGTTGGCGCTGCGGGAGTAATCATCGTTTCCATTCATGCTGATTCAAAGAGTACGTTTGCAAGGGCTGTGGAACAATGGGACACCTCCAACGAGTGTGCAGGCGAGCTGCAAAGTCCGTTAAACCTGCAAACCATCATGTTGCAGAGGAGGACAGATCCACGGAGGATCACGATGAACCACAGCCTCGGATCGAGGAGGCAGAGGTACATGGGGTGCACACATTCACCACGAGTTGTCCCCCGATAATGCTGAATGTTGAACTAAATAGACTCCTGGTGTCATGGAGCTGGACACGGGCATGAACCAGTCCATCATGGGCAAAAAAACTTTCGAAAGGTTGTGGTGCAACAAGGTCTTAAGGCCAGTCTTAACTCCAGTTCGCACAAAACTAAGAACTTACACGAAAGAACTGATTCCTGTAATCGGCAGTGCTATCGTAAAGGTCTCCTCCGATGGAGTGCTGCACAAGTTACCACTCTGGGTGGTACTGGACGATGGTCCCACGCTGCTCGGCAGGAGCTTGCTGGGAAAGATATGCTGGAACTGGGAATACGTCCGAGCGCTATCGCCCGCTGACGACACTTGGTGTGCCCAGGTCTTAAACAAATTTCCTTTGCTGTTCAAACCAGGCATCGGGAAATTCCAAGGAGCAAAAGTGCAAATCCACCTAATTCCAGGGGCGCGACCCATCCATCACAAGGCGAGAGCAGTACTGTACACGATGAGAGAAAGGATAGCGATCGAGCTAAACCGGCTGCAAAGAGAGGGCATAATTTTCCCGATCAAGTTCAACGAGTGGGCCAGTCCAATCGTCCCAGTCCGCAAGGGAGACGGCACCGTCAGAATCTGTGGCGATTACAAAGTAACTATCAATCGTTTCTCCCTGCAGGACCAATACCCACTACCAAAGGCCAACGACCTCTTTGCAATGCTGGCGGGAGGAAAGACATTCACGAAGCTGGATCTGACTTCAGCCTACATGACGCAGGAACTGGAGGAATCATCGAAGGCTCTCACCTGCATCAACACGCACAAGGTCTTTTTGTTTATAATAGATGCCTGTTTGGAATACGATCGGCAGCAGCGATATTCCAGAGAAACATGGAAAGCTTTCTGAAGTCGGTCCCGCACACCGTGGTCTTCCAGGACAACATCTTGGTCACAGGTCGGAACACAGTCGAGCATCTGCAGAACCTGGAGGAGGTTCTTAGTCGACTCAACCGCGTGGGGCTCAGGTTAAGACGCTCGAACTGCATTTTCCTGGCGTTTGAAGTGGAGTTCCTGGGAAGGAGGATTGCGGCGGACGGCATCAGGGCCACCAACGCAAAGACGGAGGCAATCGAGAACGCACCGAGGCCACAGAACATGACGGAGCTGCGGTCGTTTCTGGGACTCCTGAACTACTTTGGTAACTTCTTACCGGGTCTCAGCACACTGTTAGAACCACTGCATGTCTTAATACGAAAAGGGGATGAATGGGTTTGGGGCAAAAGCCAAGAAAATGCCTTTGTAAAAGCGAGAAAATTGTTATGCTCAAACAAATTGCTTGTGTTGTATGATCCATGTAAGCATTTGGTACGAGCATGTGATGTGTCGTCATATGGCGTCGGGTGTGTATTGCAACAAGCTAATGATTTCGGGAAACTGCAACCGGTTGCTTATGCATCCAGGAGTCTGTCTAAGGCTGAGAGAGCCTACAGCATGATTGAGAAAGAAGCGTTAGCGTGTGTCTATGAGGTAAAGAAAATGCATCAATACCTGTTTGGGCTAAAATTCGAATTGGAAACTGACCATAAGCCACTTATATCCTTGTTCTCCGAGAGTAAAGGAATAAATACCAACGCATCGGCCCGCATCCAGAGATGGGCTCTCACATTGTCCGCATACAACTATGCCATCCGCCACAGGAAACTGCACCGTGCTCTCAGTAAGCTGCCATTGCCCACCACAGGGGTGGAAATGGCGCAGCCCGCAGATCTAGCCATGGTTATGGAAGCATTTGAGAATGAGCAATCACCCGTCACTGCACGGCAGATCAAAACCTGGACAAGCCAGGACCCCTTATTATTTCTAGTCAAAAGCTGTGTGCTTCACGGGAGCTGGTCCAGTGTCCCAGTGGAAATGCAGGAAGAGATAAAGCCGTTCCAGCGGTGCAAAGATGAAATGTCAATACAGGCAGACTGCCTTCTGTGGGGCAATTGAGTAGTGGTCCCCAAGAAGGGCAGAGACACCTTCATCAATGACCTCCACAGTACCCACCCAGGCATCGTAATGATGAAAGCGATAGCCAGATCCCACGTGTGGTGGTTCGGTATCGATGCGGACTTCGAGCCCTGCGTTCACAGATGTAATACATGCTTGCAGTTAAGCAATGTACCCAGGGAGACGCCGCTAAGTTTATGGTCTTGACCCTCCAAACTGTGGTCTAGGGTACACGTCGACTATGCAGGCCCGTTCTTGGGTAAAATGTTCCTTGTGGTTGTAGATGCGTACTCCAAGTGGATTGAATGTGAGATAATGTCAGCTAGCACATCCGCTGCCACTACTGAAAGCCTGCGGGCCACGTTTGCCACACACGGCCTACCCGATGTCCTGGTGAGCGACAACGGGCCATGTTTTGCCAGTGCTGAGTTCAAAGAATTCATGACCCGTTATGGGATCAAACATGTCACATCTGCCCAGTTTAAACCAGCGTCCAATGGTCAGGCAGAGAGAGCAGTGCAAACCATCAAGCAAGGCTTGAAGAGAGTAACTGACGGCTCACTGCAGACTCGCCTATCCCGAGTCCTGCTTAGCTATCGCACGAGACCCCACTCACTCACTGGGATCCCACCTGCTGAACTGCTCATGAAAAGAGCACTTAAGACAAGGCTCTCGTTAGTTCATCCTGATCTACATGAACAGGTAGAGAGCAGGCGGCTTCAACAAAGTGCATACCATGATAGCGCAAATGTGTCACGCGAGATTGAAATCAATGATCCTGTATTTGTGTTAAATTATGGACAAGGTCCCAAGTGGCTTCCTGGCATTGTCGTGGCCAAAGAGGGGAGCAGGGTGTTTCGGGTCAAACTTTCAAATGGACTCATTCATCAGAAACACTTGGACCAAATCAAACTCAGATTCACGGACTATCCTGAGCAACCCACCTTGGACCCTACCTTTTTTGATCCTCCAACATACACACCAGTGGCAACCAGCACCACGGTTGACCACGAAGCAGAACCCATCATCCACAGCAGTCCAGCGCAGCAAGGCCAGCTGACAGCAGCCCAGCGAGGGCCCAACAAATGATTCAACAACACTAGCTTTCACACCGAGACGATCAACCAGGGCGAGAAGGGCCCCAGATCGACTCATATTGTAAATAGTTACACTATTGACTTTGGCGGGGGAGTGTTGTTATATATGTATACTTGTATTTACTCTGTACAGCCACCAGAGGGCTCATCCCCTGGAGTCCCAAGGGATCCCATAATCCCTTGGGAGCACAGGTATTTAAGGAGGCCTCACAGGTTGGAGAGGCACTCTGGAGACCTGCAATAAAATACTAAGGTCACAGTTTACTTTCTCCATACACAACAAAACATTATCGGGGTACCCCAGCTGACCCACCGACATCCCATGTTCAGACCCCACCCAACCTGACTCCATTGCTATGATGCTTTTCTCGATTTAAAGATCTGCACAGGTAAAGATTGTGAATTTGTGTTGTGTTATTACAAACATGTTAAAAAGGCCAACAGATACCCCAATAGGTTCAGATAAAGGAAAGAGGAAGCATTGTTCACTTTCAATTGCCAAGAAAGTTGAGTTACTTCAGAGATTAGATAGAGGTGCTTCAGTGAGAAGATTGAGTGAGGAGTATGGTGTTGTCTCTCCACCATCTATGATATCAGAAAACAGAAAAAACAGCTCGTGAAGTTTTATACAGAAAGTGATGTTCCTCAGGAAATGAGTAAGAGAAAATGTATGCATAAGCCGAAATGTGATGATTTGGAATGATGGCGACAGAGGCGAAGTGAAAAGGTTCCTTTGTCTGGCCCAATGGTGGTGCAACAAGCTAAATTATTCCATGCACAACTGGGGATTGAAACTCCATGCGAGTACTCTTCTGGTTGGCTAGCCAAATGTAAAAGGCGTCATGACATCAGGCAACTGAAAGTATGTGGTGAGGAAGCCTCAGCGATCATGAGGCAGCTGAACATTATATTGATGAGTTCATCAAACTAATTGCTGATGAAAACCTTTCACCTGAGCACATGTACAATGCTGACGAGACAGCACTGTTTTGGCGCTACATACCGCGAAAGACATTAGCAGCAGCAGAAGAAACGCAGCCAGCAGGTGTAAAAGACGCCAAGGATAGGTTGACTGTGCTTGCTGCTGCAAATGTGGTTGGGACACGTATGTGTAAGCTTATGGTCATTGGCAGAAGCCAGCGTCCAAGATGTTTCAAGGGTTTGAGGGTATTGCCAGGGCATTATTATGCCAATAAGAAAGCATGGGTAACAAGGGTAATCTTTCTGAACTGGTTTGAGAAGAATTTTGTCCCTCAGGCGCTTGCTCATTGCACGAAAGCTGGCCTTGAGGAAAACTGCAAGATATACTTGCTGCTAGACAATTGCTCAGCACATCCTGATGCTGAGCTTCTGGTAAAGGATAATGTCCATGGAATCTACTTGCCTCCAAAAGTTACATCAC
The DNA here is from genome assembly GCF_044704955.1 of Pristiophorus japonicus. Classification (NCBI taxonomy): domain Eukaryota; kingdom Metazoa; phylum Chordata; class Chondrichthyes; family Pristiophoridae; genus Pristiophorus; species Pristiophorus japonicus. The sequence continues at coordinate 131,541,387 of NC_091992.1, read as the reverse complement.
TGATACAGCCAATGGACCAAGGAATTTTGAGATCGATGAAGTGTCACTACAAAAACGTATTTATGAAGTGTTAGCTTCATGCTGTGAACACCGGCATGGGAATAATAGCATTCTCAAAAGCTTTCTCTATCAAGGACGCCGTATGGACAGCTGCGGATACATGGAACTTGGTAACTGCAGACACCTTGATCAATGCTTGGCATAACATCTGGCCATCAACTATGTTTGCTGAGGATGATGCTGATGATGCTCCTCAGGACTTTCAAGGCTTTCATGTGTACAAGGAGAAAGCAATGATTGCTCAACTTTTAGATTATGCAAGAGGGCTGACTTGTGAAGCTGTGCAGGAATTGAATGAGGATGATGTGGCAGAAGTCATGGACATAGACAACGATGCTCCCATTGTGCATGCCGTGACAGATGAAGAAATCATGCAGAAGGTTTTGCAGCTAGAAGCAAAGGATGAAAGCAGTGAGGATGATGATGCCTGTGATCAAGTCGAAAAAGTGCCGATTGACAAAGCAATCAATCTTTGTCAAGAATTAATTTACGCCTTAGAGCAACGAAGCTTCATAAGTGAAGAAGAAATACTGCAGGTCTACAGAATTCGGGAAAGATTAGTGAAAGAAAATTATTTAAACAAACAACAATATTAAATATCTTTCAAACGATGTTGCATCAGAAGGCCCAGAATTACTGGTGTAGTTACAGCGTGCAACTACACCAGTAATTTCCACATTTGATAATCCTATTGCTGGCCCGTCATCAGCCCCACACATTATAGCTGAGCCCTCTACCTCAAGCACAACCTCCAGCCAATTGTAACTGTTTAATTTTACTCTGCTTAACAAATAAAAGCCTTCATTTACTGTTTTATATTTCATAACTTAACTGTTTTACAAATAAAAACCTTTATTATATTTCATGCTTTGAGTACGGTACATCCCTTTTCAAATTTGAAGATGGTAGCAAAAGATACAGGCCGGGAGGCTGACAACAAGTACAGTTACAGAGTACAGGCGTACTGCATTGCAAAAACAAGAGAGGGAGGCTTACCATGCGTTGCGAAGGAGCGAGGACTACAAGGCCTGTGAAGAGAACGACAAGATCACGTCCAGAAACCAGAAATATCGCAACCTGGGCCCAGGCATTTCCGGATTCGGGACACGTTTCTGGCGTTCCGAAATCCGGAAATACCCAAACGCCGGCTTGGCCTCGGTCCCGAGGTTGCTGGATTCGAGACGCTTCACCTGTACATACAATGAAGGATTCCTGTATATACAATGATGGGTTCCTGTATATACAATGGTGGGATCCTGTATATACAATGATGGGTTCCTGCATATACAATGATGGGTTCCTGTATGTACAATGATGAGTTCCTGTATATACAATGATGGGTTCCTGTACATACAATGATGAGATCCTGTATATACAATGATGGGTTCCTGAACATACAATGATGAGATCCTGTATATACAATGATGGAATCCTGTGCATACAATGATGGGACCCTGTATATACAATGAAGTTTAATGTTTAACATCTCATCCAAAAGGTGGGCCCTCCTATAATGCAGCATTTATTTGTCAACCTTGGCTAGTAGTCCTTTCCCCTCTCAGACAGCAGGTCATGGGTTCAAGCCCCACTCCAGAGACTATAGCACTTCAGTGCAGTACTGAGGGGATGCGGCACTGCCAGAGGTACCATCTTTCAGCTGAGATGTTAAACCAAGGTCCCATCTGCCCTCTCAGGCGTATTTAAAAGATTCCATGGCACTATTTGTAGAATGCTGGGGAGTTCTTCCCATGTGTCCTAGATCAATATTTATCTCTCAACCAACATCACTAAAACAGATTGCACAAATTGGCGGCTGCGTTTCCCACATTACAACAGTGACTAACTTCAAAAAGTCATTTAAAAAGGTCTTTGCTTGGCTGTAAAGTGCTTTGGGATGTCCTGAGGCTGTGAAAGGCACTACAGAAATGCAGTTTCTCTCTCTCTCTACTCTGCACAGAAGTGTCAGCCTAGATCATGTGCTCAGGGGCCTGGGATGGGGCTTCAACCGGTCTTCTGACCGAGCACGAGTGGTACCGCTGAGCCCAGGCTGGCAAATTCTGCTGTTATTCTCTCTCTTTGATGGTGCTTGTTGCTGGCTGGCAGTCATTCAGAAGCCAACAAAGGCGAGGAGATGGGAACATTGAGATAAACATTTTCCAGACTGTACAGCTCTTGATTCCTCATGTGTCATGCCACAGGAGATTCACTCGTTTATATGGAAAAGTACAACTTATACAGGAGCACAATGTATACAGGAATACAATCGACCAGGGTATAATGTTACACAAGTACAATATATGCAGCTGCAAAATATATATATATGGTGTAATATATATATATGAATACAATATATATGTATAAAATGTATAATATATACAGGTGTACACTGTCAGTACGAATAAAATATATCAGGTATAAAATATATACAAGAGTACACTGTATATAAGTGTGAAATACATACACCAGTACAATATATACAGGTGTACACACTATACAAGAGTACAACGTCTCCTGGATCACATTGAATAGAGGAGTCCACAGTTTACACAGGTACAATATATGCAAGTGTTCACTGTGTCCAGGAATACGCTGCAAACAGGAGTAGAATATAAATAGGAAACAATGTATACAGCAGAACACTGGATACAGGAGTGGAATGCATGCTAGATTTCACTGTACAGGAGTACCTGTACAATATATACAAAGGTATATGGAGTACACTATATAGGGGTACAGTATATATAAGAGTACAGTATGTATACGGGGTATGGTACAGAGGGAAGTGCAGTATATAGGCAAATACAGTGCATATACAGTGTATATGGGGAGTACAGTGTATATAGGGGAGTAATAACATGAGAATATGAGAAATAGGAGCAGGAATAGGCCATTCGACCCCTCGAGCCTGCTCCGCCATTCAATAAGATCATGACTGATCTTCAACCTTAACTCCAGTTGCCTGCACTATCCCCATATCCCTCGATTCCCCGAGAGCCCAAAAATCTACCAATCTCAGCCTTGCATATACTCAACGATTCAGCCTCCACAGCCCTCTGGGGCAGAGAATTCCAAAGATTCACAACCCTCTGAGTGAAGAAATTCTTCCTCATCTCAGTCTGAAATGGCCGTCTCCTTATCCCGAGACTAAGCCCCCTAGTTCTAGACTCTCCAGCCAGGGGAAATAACCTCTCAGCATCTACCCTGTCAAGCCCCCTCAGAATCTTACATGTTACAATGAGATCACCTCTCACTCTTCTAAACTCTGGAGAATAAAGGCCCAATCTATTCAATCTCTTCTCACAGGACAACCCTCTCATCCCAGGAATCAGTCTAGTGAACTTTTGTTGCACCTCCGTTAAGGCAAATATATTATTCCTTCGATAAGGAGACCAGAACAGTACACAGTACTCCAGGTGGTGTTTCATCAAAGCCCTACATAATTGCAGTAAGACGTCCTTGCTCATGTACTCCAACCCCTTTGCAATAAAAGTTAACAGACCATTTGCCTTCATAATTGATTGGTGTCCCTGCATGTTAACTTTCTGTGATTCATGTACAAGGACACCAAACCCCTCTGAACACCAACATTTCCAGTCTCTCATCTTTAAAAAAAATATTCTGCTTTTCTATTCTTCCTACCAAAGTAGATAATTTCACACTTGCCAACATTATACTCCATCTGCCACTTACTTGCCCACTCACTTAATCTGTCTATATCCCTTTGCAACCTCCTCGCAGCTTACTTTCCCACTTAGCTTTGTATCATCAGAAAACTTGGACATATTACACTTAGTCCCCCCATCTAAGTCATGAGTATAAATTGTAAATAGCTGAGGCCACACTGATCTTTGCAGCACCCCACGAGTTACAACCTGCCATCCCGAAAATGACCCATTTATTCCTACTCTCCGTTTTCTGTCCATTAACCAATCCTTAATCCATGCTAGTATATTACCCCCAATCCTCTTGTGTGGCACCTTATCAAATGCCTTCTGAAAATCCAAATATACTACATCCACTGGTTCTCCCTTAAAGACACTGCTAATTACACCCTCAAAAGACTCTAACAGATTTGTCAACCTTGATTTTCTTTTCATAAAACCATCTTGACTCTGCTTAATCACATCCAGATCCCTAATAATAGATTTTAGCATTTTCCCTACGAATGATGTCAGGATAACTGGCCTGTAGTTCCCTGTTTTCTCTCTCCCTCCTTTCTTGAATAGTGGAGTTACATTTGCTGCCTCCAAATCCATGGGGACCATTCTAGAATCCAGGGAATTCTGGAAGATCACAATCAATGCATCCATGCTCTCTCCAGCCACCTTTTAAAACCCGAGGATGTAGGCCGTCAGGTCCAGGGGATTTGTTGGCTTTTAGTCCCATTAATTTCTCCAGTACATTTTCTTTACTAATATTAATTACTTTAAGTTTCCTCATCCCCCATTAATATGTTTTCAGTGTCTTCTGCTGTAACGACAGATACAAAATATTTGTTTAATATCTCTGCCATTTCCTCATCCCTCATTATAATTTCTCCTGTCTCTGCCTCTAAGGGTTCCACATTTACTTTTGCTAATCTCTTCCTTTTTTACATACTTGCAAAAGCTCTTGCAACTTGTTTTTATATTTCTTACTAGTTTACTCTCATATTCTATTTCAACCCTCTTTATCAACTTCTTGGTCCTCTTTTGTTGATTTCAAAAACCCTCCCAATCCTCAGGCTTACTACTATTTTTTGGCAACATTGTAAGCCCCTTCTTTTAATCTGTGATCCTTAACTTCTCTAATTAGTCATGGTTGGACCACTTTTTCTGTGTCATTTTTATTCCTCAAGGGAATGTATGTTTGTTGATAGCACAGTGTATATGGGGTGTACAGTATTTATCAGTCGCCTATTGGAACTGATATTTTGTGCAGACAGGTATAAATTCTGAAATGTCAGAACCGATTGCTCCTGTAAGAACAGTTAAACCTTTAATAAGTGTTGAGTCATGGAACTCGCCTGCATGGAATAGTGTGAGCTTCCGCCCAATTAAACACAGGACCCATTTGTAAATATGAACAGTGTATATAGTACAATATAGATGGGTACATTATATAGGGAATACAGTATATCGGGGAGTACAATATATCGGGGAGTACAGTACATAGGGGCATAGTATATAGGGGAGTAACCATAATATGGTGGAATTCTGCATTAGGATGGAGAATGAAACAGTTAATTCAGAGACCATGGTCCAGAACTTAAAGAAGGGTAACTTTGAAGGTATGAGGCGTGAGTTGGCTAGGATAGATTGGCGAATGATACTTAAGGGGTTGACTGTGGATGGGCAATGGCAGACATTTAGACATGGATGAACTGCAACAATTGTACATTCCTGTCTGGCGTAAAAATAAAAAAGGGAAGGTGGCTCAACCGTGGCTATCAAAGCAAGTCAGGGATAGTATTAAAGCCAAGGAAGTGGCATACAAATTGGCCAGAAATAGCAGCGAACCCAGGGACTGGGAGAAATTTAGAACTCAGCAGAGGAGGACAAAGGGTTTGATTAGGGCAGGAAAAATGGAGTACGAGAAGAAGCTTGCAGGGAACATTAAGACGGATTGCAAAAGTTTCTATAGATATGTAAAGAAAAAAAGGTTAGTAAAGACAAATGTAGGTCCCCTGCAGTCAGAATCAGGGGAAGTCATAACGGGGAACAAAGAAATGGCGGACCAATTGAACAAGTACTTTGGTTCGGTATTCACTAAGGAGGACACAAACAACCATCCGGATATAAAAGGGGTCAGAGGGTCTAGTAAGGAGGAGGAACTGAGGGAAATCCTTATTAGTTGGGTGGCAGTGTGAGCTGCGAGGAGGATGCTGTGAGACTGCAGAGCGACTTGGATAGGTTAGGTGAGTGGGCAAATGCATGGCAGATGAAGTATAATGTGGATAAATGTGAGGTTATCCACTTTGGTGGTAAAAACAGAGAGACAGACTATTATCTGAATGGTGACAGATTAGGAAAAGGGGAGGTGCAAAGAGACCTGGGTGTCATGGTACATCAGTCATTGAAGGTTGGCATGCAGGTGCAGCAGGCGGTTAAGAAAGCAAATGGCATGTTGGCCTTCATAGCAAGGGGATTTGAGTACAGGGGCAGGGAGGTGTTGCTACAGTTGTACAGGGCATTGGTGAGGCCACACCTGGAGTATTGTGTACAGTTTTGGTCTCCTAACCTGAGGAAGGACATTCTTGCTATTGAGGGAGTGCAGCGAAGGTTCACCACACTGATTCCCGGGATGGCGGGACTGACCTATCAAGAAAGACTGGATCAACTGGGCTTGTATTCACTGGAGTTCAGAAGAATGAGAGGGGACCTCATAGAAACATTTAAAATTCTGACGGGGTTAGACAGGTTAGATGCAGGAAGAATGTTCCCAATGTTGGGGAAGTCCAGAACCAGAGGACACAGTCTAAGGATAAGGGGTAAGCCATTTAGGACCGAGATGCGGAGGAACTTCTTCACCCAGAGAGTGGTGAACCTGTGGAATTCTCTACCACAGAAAGTTGTTGAGGCCAATTCACTAAATATATTCAAAAAGGAGTTAGATGAGGTCCTTACTACTAGGGGATCAAGGGGTATGGCGAGAAAGCAGGAATGGGGTACTGAAGTTGAATGTTCAGCCATGAACTCATTGAATGGCTGTGCAGGCTAGAAGGGCCGAATGGCCTACTCCTGCACCTATTTTCTATGTTTCTATGTTTCTATGTAGTCGGGAAATTGTGTTGGGGAAATTGATGGGATTGAAGGCCGATAAATCCCCAGGGCCTGATGGACTGCATCCCAGAGTACTTAAGGAGGTGGCCTTGGAAATAGCAGATGCATTGACAGTCATTTTCCAACATTCCATTGACTCTGGATTAGTTCCTATGGAGTGGAGAGTAGCCAATGTAACCCCACTTTTTAAAAAAGGAGGGAGAGAGAAAACAGGGAATTATAGACCGGTCAGCCTGACATCGTTAGTGGGTAAAATGATGGAATCAATTATTAAGGATGTCATAGCAGCGCATTTGGAAAGAGGTGATATGATAGGTCCAAGTCAGCATGGATTTGTGAAAGGGAAATCATGCTTGACAAATCTTCTGGAATTTTTTGAGGATGTTTCCTGTAGAATGGACAAGGGAGAACCAGTTGATGTGGTATATTTGGACTTTGAGAAGGCTTTCGACAAGGTCCCACACAAGAGATTAATGTGCAAAGTTAAAGCAAATGGGATTGGGGGTAGTGTGCTGACATGGATTGAGAACTGGTTGTCAGACAGGAAGCAAAGAGTAGAAGTAAATGGGTACTTTTCAGAATGGCAGGCAGTGACTAGTGGGGTACCGCAAGGTTCTGTGCTGGGGCCCCAGCTGTTTACATTGTACATTAATGATTTAGACGAGGGGATTAAATGTAGTATCTGCAAATTTGCAGATGACACTAAGTTGGGTGGCAGTGTGAACTGCGAGGAGGATGCTATGAGGCTGCAGAGTGACTTGGATAGGTTAGGTGAGTGGGCAAATGCATGGCAGATGAAGTATAATGTGGATAAATGTGAGGTTATCCACTTTGGTGGTAAAAACAGAGAGACAGACTATTATCTGAATGGTGACAGATTAGGAAAAGAGGAGGTGCAACGAGACCTGGATGTCATGGTACATCAGTCATTGAAGGTTGGCATGCAGGTACAGCAGGCGGTTAAGAAAACAAATGGCATGTTGGCCTTCATAGCGAGGGGATTTGAGTACAGGGGCAGGGAGGTGTTTACTACAGTTGTACAGGGCCTTGGTGAGGCATACCTGGAGTATTGTGTACAGTTTTGGTCTCCTAACCTGAGGAAGGACATTCTTGCTATTGAGGGAGTGCAGTGAAGGTTCACCAGACTGATTCCCGGGATGGGGGGACTGACCTATCAAGAAAGACTGGATCAACTGGGCTTGTATTCACTGGAGTTCAGAAGAATGAGAGGGGACCTCATAGAAACGTTTAAAATTCTGACGGGTTTAGACAGGTTAGATGCAGGAAGAATGTTCCCAATGTTGGGGAAGTCCAGAACCAGGGGTCACAGTCTAAGGATAAGGGGTAAGCCATTTAGGACCGAGATGAGGAGAAACTTCTTCACCCAGAGAGTGGTGAACCTGTGGAATTCTCTACCACAGAAAGTTGTTGAGGCCAATTCACTAAATATATTCAAAAAGGAGTTCGATGTAGTCCTTACTACTAGGGGAATCAAGGGGTATGGTGAGAAAGCAGGAATGGGGTACTGAAGTTGCATGTTCAGCCATGAACTCATTGAATGGTGGTGCAGGCTCAAAGGGCCGAATGGCCTGCTCCTGCACCTAAATTCTATGTCTATGTTTCTATGTACAATATATAGAAAGACTTGCATTTATATAGTGCCTTCCACAACCACCAGACGTCTCAAATACTTTACAGCCAATGAAGTGCTTTTGGAGTGTAGTCACTGTTGCGATGTAGGAAACGCAGCAGCCTAATTTCTCCAGTACATTTTCTTTATTAATATTAATTACTTTAAGTTCTTCATTCCCACAAACAGCAATGTGATAATTGACCAGATAATTTGTTTCTGTTATATTGATTGAGAGACAAACATTGGCCAGGACATCAGTTCTCCCTGTTCTCCTTTGAAATAGTGGTCATGGAATCTTTTACGTCCAGCTGAGAGGGTAGATGGGGCCTCGGTTTAACATCTCATCTGAAAGACAACACCTCTGACAGTGCAGCACTCCCTCAGCACTTCACTGGAGTGTCAACCTAGATTTATGAGTTCAAGTCCCTGGAGGAGGGCTTGAACCAGTAACCATCTGACTCAGAGGCAAGTACGCGACCCACTGAGCCACAACTGACATTGTATATGGTACAGTATATGGGGGAGTACAATATATATATTGAGGTATGGTATTTAGGGGTGCAGTATAAAAGGAAGGGAGTACAGTGGAAACGAGAGTGCAGTTTGCTTATGGCCGCCAGGATGGTGCGGGCGGCAGGGGGCGATGGTGAGCCGCCGCGCTGTGTATTCCGGGCCGGGCGGCAGGGGGCGATGGTGAGCCGCCGCGCTGTGTATTCCGGGCCGGCCGGCAGGGGGCGATGGTGAGCCGCCGCGCTGTGTATTCCGGGCCGGGCGGCAGGGGGCGATGGTGAGCCGCCGCGCTGTGTATTCCGGGCCGGGCGGCAGGGGGCGATGGTGAGCCGCCGCGCTGTCGGTGTATTCCAGGCCGGCCGGCAGGGGGCGGTGGTGAGCCGCCGCGCTGTGTATTCCAGGCCGGGCGGCAGGGGGCGGTGGTGAGCCGCCGCGCTGTGTATTCCAGGCCGGGCGGCAGGGGGCGGTGGTGAGCCGCCGCGCTGGCGGTGTGTCCCGGGTCGGGCGGCAGGGGGCGGTGGTGAGCCGCCGCGCTGGCGGTGTGTCCCGGGCCGGGCGGCAGGGGGCGGTGGCCGTGTGTCGGGGGCCGGGGCTCTGACGCTGCGGCGGCTCCAGGCGGAGCTCCTGCCTGTGATAAAGAGCGAGGGTTCGGTGCCGGGCTCCTCTCACTCCGTCTCCGCCTTTCGCCGCGCCTGCAATTTCCGCATTTATTTATTTTGGGGGTGGGTGGCGGGCGGTGGAGAGGTTGTGAGGCACCGGTTGGGGAGAGTTATGGCCGATTCGGAGGGCAGCGACACCGGCGGCAGCGGCCAGACCGTCAATCGGTTCGCCCGCCAGGGAGCCCTGCGCCAGAAGAACGTGTGCGAGGTGAAGGATCACAAGTTCACCGCCCGCTTTTTCAAACAGCCCACTTTCTGCAGCCACTGCACCGACTTCATCTGGTGAGTGAGTGAGAGAGTGAGGGAGGGATTGAGTGAGTGAGGGATTGATTGAGTGAGTGAGGGAGGGAGGGATTGAGGGATTGATTGAGTGAGTGAGGGATTGAGTGAGGGGGGATTGAGTGAGGGAGGGAGGGAGTGAGTGAGGGATTGATGGAGGGAGGGAGTGAGTGAGGGATTGATTGAGGGAGGGAGGGATTGAGTGAGTGAGGTCAGGGAGGGATTGAGTGAGTGAGGTGAGGGAGGGATTGAGGTGAGGGAGGGATTGAGGTGAGGGAGGGATTGAGTGAGGGAGGGAGGGATTGAGTGAGGGGGAGGGATTGAGTGAGTGAGGGAGGGATTGAGGGAGTGGGGGGGAGTGAGTGAGGGAAGGGAGTGGGGGGGAGTGAGGGAAGGGAGTGGGGGGGAGTGAGTGAGGGAAGGGAGTGGGGGGAGTGAGTGAGTGAGGGAAGGGAGTGGGGGGAGTGAGTGAGTGAGGGAAGGGAGTGGGGGGAGAGTGAGTGAGGGAAGGGAGTAGTGGGGGTGGGGATTGAGTGAGTGAGGGAGGGAGGGATTTAGTGAGTGGGGAGGGAGGGGGGAGTGACTGAGGGACGGGAAGCCTGTGCCTGATCCAAACTTTCCCCAAACTCCTGCTAACTTTCTGTCTCCCCCTCCCCCTCCCCCTCCCCCTCCCATGCCCGTGGGCCCTGAGTTGTTTCCCCAAACCCTGTCCCACCCCCTCCATCCCTCGTGCGCTTTGTCTTTGCTGTTTCTTGCCCCTAATACCTGCGATGTTATATTTTGCAGGGGATTTGGGAAACAAGGCTTCCAGTGTCAAGGTATGTGAACGCCAAGTGCGGGAGCGTCTCCAGCCGCCTGCTGTCCTTCCCAGAATTGAGGGTTTTTTTTGTGCAAAAGCCATGTGTTGGCAGCGAACCAGAGAGAGGGAGCAGTAAGTGATGGGAATGGGTGTAACTTGTAACCACACCAAGTGGGGCTGCTCCTTCACTTTCAGTTTTAACCCGATGCCCATTTTCTCTTCCTGCTGCTTTGACACTGAGAATGAGGAAGTGCTGGCGTAATGTTTTGAATACACGAATCTTGGCTTGTAATTGCTGTGGTTTTTAAGGTTGGCTGGGCTCTCTGATCCGGCCTTCAGTCCAGTCACCAGTTTTACTTTGTGTGTTTTTACCCCTCGCTCTGTGAGGCTTGTATTTCAGACATTGGTCTGAGTGTGGAGTGTTCGTTTGTGGAATAAAACAGAAAATGCTGGAAACACTCCTTAGGTCAGGCAGCATCGGTGGAGAGAAACAGTTAATGTTTCAGCTCAATGACCTTTTATCAAAACTGGAACATGAACTCTCTCTCTCTCTCTCTCTCTCTCTCGGGTGCTGCTTGACCTGCGGAGTGTTTTCAGCATTTTCTGTTTTTTTTGAGATTTCTAGCACCCGCAGAGTTTTGTTTTTGTGTTGGTTTGTGGTCTGTGTCTCAACCTGTTCTCTCTCTCTCTCTCTCTCTGCCTCCAGTGTGGTTTCTTGTCATTGTCACAGCATTGTGGAGAGATCTGTATTACCACTGCAACAATCTGTAGCGTTCTTATAAATATATTCGAACAAACGTCACAGGCTTTTGAAAAAGATGAAGTGGATCTCTCCAGATGGCATTAGTTTCACAGTGCCCTCCAAGAAACTTTGAGTATGTGACAACAGTGAGTGCTTAAAGGAGTCGCAAGCCATCTTTCGGGCACTGCCTGTACCTGTTGGGTCCTTTAAAAACCACCAAACCCCAGCCCCTGTGTCCCGCGGGGTGTGTGTGTGTGTGTGTGTGTGTGTTATGGGGGGGTGGTGTGCCTGGGGTATGTATGTATTTGTGGGGGGGGGGTGGTGTGCCTGGGGTATGTGTGTGTGGTGTGTGTGTGTGGGGGGTATGTATGTATTTGTGGGGGGGGGGGGGGGGTGGTGTGCCTGGGGTATGTATGTATTTGTGGGGGGGGGGTGGTGTGTGTGTGGGGGGTATGTATGTATTTGTGGGGGGGCGGTGTGCCTGGGGTATGTGTGTGTGGTGTGTGTGTGTGGGGGGTATGTATGTATTTGTGGGGGGGGCGGTGTGCCTGGGGTATGTGTGTGTGTGTGAGGGATGCTGAATCCACCGCCCCCCCCCCCCCGGGATTGCAGCCTCTGCTCCTCTCACTAGGTCCCAGTACGAGCTGTCAGATTGTTTCAGGTATACATTGTGAGATTTTTCAGATGTCCCACTTGCTCCTCTGTGTTTGCCATTTCCGATCGGTGTGGATGTGTGAGCACCTTCCTACGGTGAAAACACAAGCAGCTTTATTTGCATTTAACAAAATAACCTTCTCTGAGAATGCTGCAGGGATGGCCTTCCCGAGGAGCGGGCGGTTTTGTTGAGCAGGTGGATGTTTGGGTTGGGACAATACTGAACCTGTGGTTCCCTCTCTGCCGACAGGCTCACTGTGTGGGCATAGAGCTCGCCAGCTCACCCTGCCAGACCCAGCTCTCACCCGGCTCCAGTCCGTGCACACAACACGGCTGTGTTTGCAGACATAATCCTGGTGTTTGGCTGGTGCTGTGATTGTATCTGGAGCCTGAGCTCCTCTCTCACTTCCAGCCCAGTCCCTAACTGATCCTGTTGTACAATAACCTTCGTGGTGTGTGTGTTATTGTGACTTGTGTGTGGAGCTTGTCACTGACACTTGCTCCATTGTCAGGACTGACAATGATACAAGGCTTTCTGCTCCAGTGGACATTGCCTGATTTACTGCTCTCTCTGAGCTGGGCTTTGGGCTTTGCTGGTTATTGCTGTTCCCCTGGGAGGTCCCGGGCAGGCGTGACATTGTTTCCCTTTTACCTGATACTGTTAAACACTCTTTCCTTTTCTCTTCCTCTGAGTTGCAAGCTGAAGACCCAGGGGAGAGGGAGTGGGGGGTTGCTGGGTCTGGGGGGGGAGGGGAGGGTGAAGAGGGGCTCCAGGAGGTGAGGAGATCTGGGGGGGGTGGGGAAAGAGAGGAGGGAAGAGGGGGTCTGAGGGGTGAGGAAGTCCCAGGGTGTGTTCTGGGTCAGTCCTGGGGGGTGGGGGAGATCAGGGGGAGCAATCACTGGCCCATTCTTCGCCCCGGGATTGGGGTATTGTGACCACCTGCTGGGTTGTTGATGACAAAAATAGAAAACGCAAATGTTAAAATGGGAGGGGGAAAACTCGAAACGCGCATCAAGAACCTTTGCAATTCTCTACCCCCCCCCCCCCCCCCCCCCCCCGGGCTGTGGATGCTCAGTCATTGAATCGATTCAAGGCTGAGATCAGTAGATTTTTGGAGTCGAGGAGAATCACGGGGTATGGCGACCGGGTGGGAAAGTGGATTTGAGGTCACAGATCAGCCCTCAGCAGGCTCGAGGGGCCGAATGGCTTTCAAACATACAAACAGTGACGGACAGGTCAAGACCCTCTGGTCCATCGAGCCTGTCCCACACAATTGCGATACCCTGTGTATCACAACAGATACACTCCACCCCACCCCAAGCCATGTGATCGCCTGGGAGACACTTAAAAACCCAGGCCAATTTGGAGGGGGAATATTCTGGGAAATTCCCCTCCAATCGAAACTAGTCCAGGAGATCACCCTGGCCTTGAATTCCCTGCAGTAACTACCTTCTGTAAGAGGTGATCTCCGCCCCAGCCAGAAACAGATCCAGCTTTCGCTTGAAGGAATTTAGTGAGTCTGAATCCACCACATGAAAAGGCAACTTGTTCCAGAGATCTATTCTCTGGGAAAAGGACCACCTCCTGACTCCTAACCTAGATCTAGCCCGGTACAACTTACATTTGTGACCCCTGGTCCTGCCTCCCTAGAACACAATGAATTCCCTTCGTTATCTTTTAAACCTACTCCACTGATTTATCGGAACAGGAGGGGGACTGGCTTGTGTTGTGGGTGAGAGACCCTGTCTCCCAACCTGCTGCTGTCGCTCCTGTGTGAACAGATGCTTGTGTTGCTGAGACAGACAATAAATATATATAGGCCTGTCCATGTTTAGCTGACCTTGACCCCACTCTCTCCTGCTGGGTGCAGACCAGATTGGGCGTCTGTGTGATGTCCTATACGGTCGAATAGTCTTCCATTCCCAGGTGGAATTTCTGATTTAACGTTATTTTAATGCTGGTGGCATCCCCTTCAACATAAATGGGCAACTACTGAGGTAACAGCCTGGATTTTCCAGACTTTCACATGTCTGGGTCCGTTGAGGAATGTGAGCTGCCAAAGGGCTGCTGGCAGACCTGGGGGTCTGTGGGTCTGTGACCTGGGGGTCTGTGGGTCTGTGACCCGGGGGCAGTGGGGCAGTGCCCTGGGTCTGTGCCCTGGCCTCGATCACTGCCCACAGGAGGGGTGGGAAGGTCAGTGTCGACTGGATAGTGCCACCGTGACTGGAAATTGATCAGTGGAGGGGTGAAAGGTAAACTGTGGGGGGGGGGTATACAACAACAACTTGTATTTATATAGCCCCTTTAACGTAGTAAACCATCCCAAGGTGTTTTACAGGGGTGTTTTAAGACAAAACAAATAAATTTGACACCAAGCCAGATAAGAAATTAGGGCAGATGACCAAAAAGCTTGGTCAAAAAGGTAGGTTTTACGGAGGGTCTTAAAGGAGGAAAGAGGTGGAGAGATTTAGGGAGTGAACGCCAGAGCTTGGGGCCCAGGCAGCTGAAGGCACGGCCTCCGATGGTTGAGCGATTATAATCGGGGGTGCTCAAGGGCAGATATCTTGGGGCGCAGGGGAGGTTGTTGTGAGGCTGAAGGAGATTAGAGATAGGGAGGGGTGGGGTCATGGAGGGATTTGTAAACCAGGATGAGAATTTTGAAATCACTATATAATCCTTTCTAAACTCTGAATTGGAGATGGATATTCTGGAGTTTTTCCGTGTTGCGTTTGAGGATAAGAATATAAATGCTGCGTTTCCCGCGGTGGTGTGACTGGATGGGGAGAGCCCACGATTGGGTGGGTGGGCCGTGCGCAGTGGGAGAGGGCTTAATGAGTGGGGTTGGGTCTGCACGATGGTGATTTGTCCACAATCTGTGGAAGGAGTGACCGTATTATTGAATGATCGTTTCTCAATCCGTGCTTTCCGATGGAGTATCCGCAGTCTGAGCTCGTAACTCTTCTTCAAACTCCGTTTCTGCGATGGTGACTGTTTGATTAAGTTGACGATGGAGTCCAACACCGCCTTCAGTGTGACAGTGTCGCCTTCAGTCGCCTGAGGAAGAGTGTGTTCGAAGACCAGGATCTCAAACCAGGCACCAAGCTCGTGGTCGACAGAGCAGTCACGTTACCCACCCTCCTATATGGCTGAGACATGGACTATGTACAGCAGGCACCTCAAAACACTGGAGAAATACCACCAACGCTGCCTCCACAAAATCCTGCAAATACCCTGGGAGGACAGGCCAACGTCCCCAGCATCGAGGCATTGACCAGCTCGGGTGGGCGGGCCACATTGTCGGCATGCCCAGTGCGAGACTCCCGAAACAAACGCTCTACTCCGAGCTGTGTCATGGCAGGCGAGCTCCAGGGGCGGGGGGGGGGGGGGGGCAGAGAAAGTGTTTTAAGGACCCCCTCAAAGCCTCCTGAAAAAATGTAACATCCCCACCGACTCCTGGGAATCCCTGGCCCACGATTGCCCAAAGTGGAGGAACAGCTTCCGGGAGGGCGCCGAACACCTCGATTCTCTTCGCCGGCAGCACGCAGCAGCCAAGTACAAACAGCGGAAGGAACGCAAGACAGCCCAGGCACCCCCACCCACCCGTCCCTCCAACCACCGTCTGCCCCACCTGTGACAGAGACTGTCGGTCCCACATTGGACTCATCAGTCACCTGAGAACTGATGGTGTGGAAGCAAGTTATCCTTGACTCCGGGGACTGCCCAAGGAGAAGAAATTAGTGTTTTAATTGTGGCTCAGTACTGCTCCTTGTGGTGGGGGCTGGTAAGAGATGGGAGAAAGGTACAATGGACTCTGCTTTGTCCGCCAGATGTGACAAAAAGAAAGAATTGCATTTACATCGTTCCTTTCATGACCTCAGGATGTCCCAAAGCACTTTATGGCCAATGAGGTCCTTGTTGAAGTGTAGTCACTGTTGTACTGTAGGAAACACGGCAGCTAATTTGTGCACAGCAAGCTCCCAAAAAATGCAACGTGATGATGACCAGATAATCTGTTTTGTAGTGATGTTGGTGGAGGGATAAATATAAGCCAGGACACCGGGGAGAACTCCCCTGCTCTTCTTCGAATAATGCCATGGGATTCTTTTACGTCCACCCGAGAGAGCAGACGGGGCCTCGGTTTAACGTCCCATCCGAAAGTCGGCACCTCTGTCATTGCAGCACTCCCTCGGCACTGCATCGGAGTATCGGCCTGTATTACATGCTCAAGTCTCGCGTGGGAGTTAAACCCCCGACATCCTGACTCCGAGGCGAGAGTGCTGCCCACTGAGCCACAGCCGACACTAGCCAGGGGTTCTTGGTGATCCGAATTGGCTGCAAGAGTTCGGGCTGTTTCGAGGGTACATGACTGAGTGCTACCAGGAAGTGTTTGTTTTTGCGGAGTCCGGAATAGAGCACTGAATGTAGCCCGGAGTACGGATTCAGTCCATTGCTTTGAAAGGGAACTTGACAAGCTGCTGAGAGAAGGCATTAGAAGCAACACGGGATAAATTGGCAGTTAGCTAGGATCAGAAAGGATTTAGTCCGACTGTTGCTTGATTGCCGACGAGAATTGGAGGAATTTCCCCAGAGTTCCGATCCTGAACAGGCTGCCACTTTTGGCTCTGCTGGCCTCTGTCACAGGGCACCGTGCGATCAAGAGACGAGTCAGCTGGGTGCGAGGTTGCACAGGTCTTTTTAAATACTTGAATAACCACAGCTGTGGCTCATGAGGCAGCACCCTCGCCTCGGAGGCAGAAGGTCGTGTGTTCAAGTCCCACTCCAGGGACTTGAGCAGAAAAATATACGTTGACACTCCAGTGCAGTGCTGAGGGAGCGCTGCACTGCCGTTTTTCGGATGAGACGCTAAACCGAGGCCCCGTCTGCTTCCTCAGGTGAATGTAAAAGATCCCATGGTGCTATTGGAAGAAGAGCAGGGGAGTTATCCCCGGTGTCCTGGCCAATATTTATCTTTCAACCAACATCACTAAATGGATTATCTGGTCATTATCACATTGCTGTTTGTGGGAGCTTGCTGTGCACAAATTGCCTGCCGCATTTCCAACAATACAACAGTGACTACACTCCAAAAGTACTTCATTGGCTGTAAAGTGCTTTGAGATGTCCTGAGGTTGTGAATGGTGCGATAGAAATACACATATTTCTTTGACACACTGTTGGTGCACCAAAACCATATCTGGATTAAGAAAAGACAGACTTGCATTTCTATAGCGCATTACACGACCACCGGAGGCCCCAAAGCACTTTACAGCCAATGAGGTACTTTTTGAAGTGTAGCCACTGTTGTAATGTGGGAACCATTAAATGTGGCTGTGTTTGTTTGATGCCCCGTTCCCTTTCACCAAACCCGCTGGAAACTGACAGCAGTTGGAAGGCTGTGTAAAACAGTGATTGAAGGATGTTTAACTTCAATCTGCACCAACGTTGCTAGCACCTGCTCTATCAAAATCGGCTTCAAATTTTTCTTCTGAGTGGTAAAATTACACCAATTAAAAATGTTCTTTGTAATCAGTAATCACTTAAATCTGAAATTTTCCGAAGTTATGTGTCCACATCTGTAGGAACAGACTTTAGATAATCTTTGTTTAACGTTCCTGCTTATGGCCCGTCCACACGCAACCGCTGTTAATACTCTGGAGAAAGGTTCTCCAATAGTCACATTCTTGTTCTCTTGGGGACCGTGTGGATTGTAAAAATAAAAACCTACTTCATAGGGTTCAACTAACCTCCCCCTCAGTCCAGCACCCCCTCATCATCCATCCCTTAGTTTGTTTTGAATGTTTTCCCTGGCCTCATACAGCAAATTATTTGGTCAATAATTCTGCTTCCCTTGGCAATACATCAACAGCAACTGTAATACAAAAGTAATTCACTTGGATATGAAACGCTTTAGACTTTGTTCTCGCTCTCGGTCATCCTATAAACCTCGATCAAATCGCCCCACAGTCTGTGCTTCTCTAAAGGGTAGCTTTCCAGCTCTCTCAGCCTACCTGGATAATTGAGTGGATTTAAACTGTGAATGAGTCTGGTGGCCCTCCTTGTACCCTTTCCAAAGCCTCAATATGACCCACCACGTGAGGAGACATATGAGTAGAGACTGGATCAACTGGGCCTTTATACACTGGAGTTTAGGAGGATGAGAGGGGATTTCATAGAAACATATAAGATTCTGACGGGACTGGACAGGTTAGATGTGGGAAGAATGTTCCCGATGTTGGGGAAGTCCAGAACCAGAGGACAGTCTAAGGATAAGGGGTAAGCCATTTAGGACTGAGATGAGGAGAAACTTCTTCACTCAGAGAGTTGTTAACCTGTGGAATTCCCTGACGCAGAGAGTTGTTGATGCCAGTTCGTTGGATATAATCAAGAGGGAGTTAGATATGGTCCTTGTGGCTAAAGGGGTCCAGGGGTATGGAGAGAAAGCAGGAAAGGGGTACTGAGGGAATGATCAGCCATGATCTTATTGAATGGCGGTGCAGGCTCGAAGGGCCAGATGGCCTACTCCTGCACCTATTTTCTATGTTTCTATGAGACCAAAACTGGGCACACTTTCTAACAGAGGCCAAACCAAGGTCTCGTACAGGGACAAAATAGTCTGCGTTGTCTTGTAGTCAATTGTCTGATAAATACACCCCAACGCCCTAGTCACGCTAGCTATCGAATCACTGCATTGCTCGGGAACTTTGAGTGATCTACACTAGAACTCCCAGATCTCTCTCTCTCGCTACCTGCTTTAATGCTTTTCCCTGAAGGGTATGTGTAACGTGAGCATTTGCTGCCCACATGTATAACGCTGCACTTTTCCAAGTCATTTGCCAGTCGCGGGCCCAACCCCCCCCACCCACCCAGCCCGAAGCCGTCGAGCATCAGCTACAATCCTGACACACGTTAAGATTTTGGTGTCTGCTGCAAATGTGCAGATCCTGCCCCCAACATCTACATCTGGATCATAAATAAAAATAGTGAAGAACAACGGTCCCAACACTGATCGGTGCAACTCGTTGCGTTTATAGACAAACGAAAAAATTCTGATGGCCCCTCTTGTTCTTTGGCAGTTATCTTCAACCCGTGTCCTCTGGTCACTGCCCTGCCCGCCGGCCAAACACCGATTCTCCGTATGTACTCGCACACGTGAAATTCAATAGTTCATTACTGACGCAGCCAGGCCAGTCGCACGAAGGAGGTGTGGGCAGCGGAACTGTTTTCGGATGTTGGTGCAGATGCTGAATCTCCCGGGCCGCGTGTGTCCACTGCAGTTTGGGTTGCTGAGCGGACGGATTTTCCAGCTGTCTTTCAAAATGTTTTGAATAGTGTGAGGCCCGCAGGGACGGGTTTGAGGGTTCTGCCAGTTATTGGCGGGTATCGCCGGTGGCGGGAGTGTTTAGTCTGGCTGTCTCGCGGTACACGAGTCTGGTGCAGCTGATGACAATCCCAGATCTCGGCAGAGTCACTGAAGCCAGAGCTCGGGGAGATTCCATTTTTTATATATATATATATATATATATATAATATATATATATATTATATATTTTAAAGGAAGAGCTGCAGTCAGTCTTCTTTCATCGTTTTTTTTCTACCTTTTTTTTTGTGTTTCTGGTTCTGTTGCCTTCAGACTTGACTATTTCAACGCTCTCCTGGCCGGTCTCTCACGTTCCACCCTCCGTAAACCTGGGCTCGTTCAACACTTGGGCTGCCCCGTGTCCGAACTCGCACCAAGTCCCGTTCACGCATTACCCCTGTGCTCGCTGGCGTACATTGGCCCCCCCGGTCCAGCAACGCCTCGTTTCATTTTAAAAATCTCATCCTTGTTTTCAAATCCCTCCGTGGCCTCGCCCCTCCCTATCTCTGTAATCTCCTCCAGCCCCTCAACCCTCCGAGATCTGCGCTCCTCTAATTCTGACTACTTGCACATCCCTGATTAACATCGCTCCGCTCTCACCGGTCGTGCCTTCTGATGCCAAGGCCCTTAGCTCTGGAATTCCCTCTCTAAACCTCTCCGTCTCTCTACCACTCACCACCCTTTTAAGACACTCCTTAAAACCTACCCGTTCATCTAACCTAATTCCTTTTGCGTGTCTTGCTGACCAATTTTGTTTGATAACGCTCCTGTGAAGCGCCTTGAGCCGTTTTACTTTGAGGCTGGTGCCTGGACCATGTGCCCCATGTTCCACGCTCCCTCCTCCTACCTTGATTTGGGGGTGGGGGGGGGGGGGCAACAAAAAGATTTCTCCCCCATCCAAATCTGTGCATTGCCCTGATGTCCCCTTCCCTTCCCTCCCCTGCCCCGTCAACATCCTCTTTCGATCTCCTGACTAAATAACAAACTCTTGAAACTGAAAGCTGGCACTCCTCCTCCATTCAGTTGGCCCGTGCTCGGGCCGGTGAGCGGGTTGAAGCTGCTTGGAGCCAATACATGGTGAGGGTTGGGGGGCAGGGTCTGGTGGTTACTGCGGCTCCTGATCACACCAAGTCTGAGTTGTTTCGGCAGATGATGGGTTAACTGTGACTAAGGATAGCTTTATTTATTTTTAAAGCAACCAAAACTGCACTCACTAATCCAGATGTGGTCTGACCGAGGCCAGATACAATTATAGAGTAGCGTTTCTCAACTTGGATGGTGCATCGCAGACTGTGGGATCTCTTGTGGCACTGCTACATCTGGAGAGCTCCTGACAATGCAGATATGTTGCAAACTCCAGCTCCGAATTATTAATTTATCCACTGCTGTGTTTGAGATTGGGCGGTGATCGGAGAGTTTCGCCCTGGGATGGTGCCCGTACTTATTGTGGAGTGTCTGTGGGCAGCACTTGGCATCTGTCCCGGAGCCTCCCCAATGGTGACTGCTGGCAACTTCCCACGTGGCGATCCTTGGCTGCATTGAGGCTCCCCCTGGCTATCGTAGGAACAGGAGGAGGCCACTCAGCCCCTCCAGCCTCTTCCACCATTCAATGAGATCACAGCTGACCGAAATCCTAACTCCATCCACCTTCCTTGGCTCCTTACTCTTTGATACCCATCACTAGCAAAAAAAAATATCGATTTTGTTTTATTAATTGAGCCTAGCATCTGCTGCTTTATGTGGGTGAGATATCGACACGTCTACCAGCCTTTGAGTGAACAAGTGTTTCCTGATTTCGCTCCTTTAATGGCCCGCCATTGATTTTTAAGGCTGTGTCCAAAGGGAGATGAGTTTAGACAAGTCTGAACGCGGTTCCTCAGGAGGTTGGGCCGACAGCTCAAAACCGCCTGTGCTTTGGAACAGTTGGACTATTGGATTGGGGGGGGGCGGTGTTGGTGGGGGGAGGGGGGTGGTGTTGGTGGGGGGGAGGGGGGCGGTGCGGGAGTGGGGGGGTATTCCCCATTTCCCATCAGTGCATTGTGGGGAGGAGTTTAGGGTTGTGCTATTATTGGGGCAGAGCAGACGGACGTTGGTCACACCCTGCTGTGCTTTTCCTGTCCTGGGGAGCTGTGTTTGACAAAGCCACTTTTCCATCTCTCGGTGTGCTCTCGCTTTTTATTTTGAATGTACAATTTTGTCAAAATCCCCCATCACTTAGACCAGCATGTGAGAGATGTAAGGTGTTGTCCACTCCACTCCACTCCACTCCACTCCACTCCACTCCACTCCACTCCACTCCACTCCACTCCACTCCACTCCACTCCACTCCACTCCACTCCACTCCACTCCACTCCACTCCTTTACCAAAAGTAATTTCTCCCCCCCCCCCCCACCCCCCACCCCCATGCGTTCACATTCTCTGTAACCTGTCGGTGCATCGAGCCAACCTATCCCAGATTGCCTGCATGCATTGCAAATCTAATAATCCTGGAAAAGTTTGGCCGATAGGACCTCGCCCAGGCCTGATTTGAACCCTTCTCGCGGTTACTTCCCTCCCCGGCCCACCCGCTGCCCAGGGAGATGTGAAGTTGAGACGAGAGCCCCGAATGCTCCTGCTATGGCTCCAGGGGAAGTGGGCCTCGGTGATTTGGGGTTGAACAGCTGCAGCCGGTTGTTTCGAGCCCAAGGTGCCTCAGTGAAGAACTGATGGGAAAGGCCTCCCCAGGTTTAGGCAGGTTGATGTGTAATGTTTGGGACACGGGTGCTCTGCAGCACAGGCCCGAGGGAAGTCACGGCCGAGACGGCCTGGATCGCTGTGGTGGACCCTCCAAAGCCGGGAAGCAAGCTGTCCAAGTCAGATAGAATCTCGCGCCGCACGGAACGAGGCCATTCGGCCTATCGTGCCTGTGCCAGCTCTCTGACAGAGCGAGCCAATTAGTCCCACTCTCCCACTTTTTCCCCTTCAAGTATTTACCTGATCCTCTTTGGAAAGTTATGCTTGAATCTGCTTCCATCGTCCCTCGGGCAGCGTGTTCCAGATCACAATCGCTCCTGCGTCGTCCTATTTGATCTCCGGTCACTTCTGGTTCTTTTGCCAACAATAACTTAACACTCAGTTGCCATGTCGAGTTGCTGGCCATGTCTGGCTTTGAACGAGATGTAAAACTGAGCTCCGCACATGCCAGTTCCAGTTCCAGTGGTTGAGCTGGAAGATCAAGGTCCTGGCACACAGCTGGAAGTTCTCCTGGGGTCCTGGCCCCACCATTCCTTCAAACACAGACCAACTGATACCCACCTTGGGTCTCAGACCGACACCTGCATTGGCTCAATGGCCAGTCATTCATTTCCGCTTCCGAGACAGAACAATAACCTGATCTGATACTATGTACAGGTGCAAGTTTTTTTTAACTTTGCACGTTGAATGAGTGTTGGGTTGCTGGACAAAGGGTGATGCTGTTGGCTTGTGACATAGGACCTAGTAACGGCAACCTTACAACTGAGCCCATGGTCCAACCACTTAGCAATGTAAAGCAGTCGCCAATGGGAAACGTGCACCCAGCCTTTGGGGAAAATTGGCTGATCAAAGATTAACGTTCTTATTGTGCCACCTCTCGTAAATTTTATCCAGAATCAATGACATTCCAGACCAACAACTTCTAAAAGAGAGACCTGCATTTCTATAGCGCCTTTCACACATTCAGGACGTCCCAAAGCGCTTTACAACCAATGAAGTAATTTTGGAGTGTAGTCACTGTTGTAATGTGGGAAACGCGGCAGCCAATTTACGCACAGCAAGCTCCCACAAACAGCAATGTGATAATGATCCAGATAACGTTTTTGTTCTGTTGATTTTGAGGGATAAATATTGGCCAGAACACCGGGGATAACTCCCCTGCTCTTCTTCAAAATAATGCCATGGGAATTTTTACGTCCACCTGAGAGCAAACGGGGCCTCGGTTTAACGTCTCATCCGAAAGACGGCACCTCCGACAGTGCAGCGCACCCTCAGCACTGCACTGGAGTGTCAACCGAGATTATGAGCTCAAGTGGGACTTGAACATGCAACCTTCTGACTCGGAGGCGAGAGTGCGCGACGTAAGAGACGAGAGTGCTGACGCCTCAAGCAGTGTTATTTATAACTGTGAAACTGGTTGCAGAGTTTGCATTTGCTGGCACTCTGGTCTAGCCTGTGGTTGTGGGTCTGTCATGATTTTATCTGGGTAGAAAACAAAGGAACTTGTTTCTTCTCTTTATTTTTTGCTTTATCAGTAATTCTGAGAAAAGCTGAGAGACAGCCAGATATGAAGCTGTATCTTGCCTTCCCTGAGTCCTGTACTCGCCCTGGCTGTCAGAGATGGTGGTGGCGTTCTCTTGTTCCCACACTCTGCTGGCAATAATCGAACCAGCTACTTTGCATTGTGTGTGTGTGGGGGTCACGGGGACAGAATTTGGCCATTCAGCCCCTCGAGCCTGAATGCTGCTGTCTCCCTTGTCTCTCTGCCTCTTCCTCTGGCTGTCGCCCAGCGCAATGTGTTGGAGCCGCTTCCCAGCCCGGGAAATCTCCCTGCTGCTGTTTCCCACTGCACGCAGTCCCAACGTTAGAGCCTCCCGTTTGGGGTGCCAATGATCGTCTGCTTTCTGTAACATTCGGGGTTTGCTCCAGGAAGGAAGTGGAGGGCAAAATCGAGCCTTCCTACAGGACGCAGGCAGTGGTGCAACAAGCTACGATCCCAGGCTCCTCCCCCTCCCTTACAGGCTCTGCATTGGGCCCAGTGAGCTGGTCGCTGACTGCAGCCACAATCCAGCCCCCGCCCCCCCACCCTTCCCCCTCCCCCCCCCCAACCGCTGCATCAGATGGCCGGGCTGATCCATCACGGCCCAGGGAAAAAAAAATTTTTTTTACAAATCTTGCGACTTCCCTCGACAATCTCCCCTTTAACCTTTGCCCCCGAGACACCCGGCCCCCTGAACAATGCCGGCGACAGCTGTCTGGTGTTGTTGCCCAGCGATGCTGCAGGGGGCGGATCTGAAATTCGGGACTGGGGCGATGCGCAATGACATCGCGATCTCCGGGCGCAGCCGATCGTGGCGCAATGTTTTACCGCCACCGCAAACCTCCCGGCCAAGTTAGCGGCTGTCGTTCACCACCCCCCCCCCCCCCCCCCCGGGGTCACGAAGGAGGCCAATTTCTCGGCCTTGCTTTTAGCACAGCCCCCATTGCCACCCCTTCAATCGAGCAGAAAAACGCTTGCAGAGTGGTGAGCACGAGGCTCCAGCTGCGCACAAGGCCCCACGGGGTGTGGAGCAAAAGCCAAAGGAGGATTGGCACGGGCTGGGGACGTGGTGCTGTCCCACGCTCAGTGGCGGCTGCTTCCCAGTTAGCTGGTCAGTCAACAACAACTTGTATTTATATAGCGCCTTCAACGTAGTCAAAGGTCCCGAGGCGCGTCACGAGTCGGATGAGACAAAATGTGATGCACAAGGACAAGTGATCAAATGTTTGGCCAAAGAGCGCGGTTTTAAGGGGCATCTTCAAGCAGGAGAGAGAAGTGGAGAGGTTTCGGGAGGGAATTTTTTGTCTGCCTTCCTCTTTCAATTTGAATGTATTTATTTAATGCTCGTGGGAATATTCCGCAGGGGTTTTTAGAAAAAGGCTCGAGGTTATTTGGGAACCTAATAATTTTCCTGGACTGGAGGAGTTAATGGGCTTGAATGAAACGTGGCACTGAAATGATTTACTGAGTGACTTTAGTCATGTAATATGGCATTAATCTGTTCGGTGTTCTACTTCTCACATCGTAAGCCACTAAGCCACGAGATCACTGATGGATTAATGATGGATCAAACAAATTTAAATCGATAAATATACTGAAAGCTGCAACAACACCTGCTGATGTCTCTCTTGCTCAGTCTCTCGCACTCCCTTTCCCTGACATGACCTCCCCGTTGCCCCTCCCCCCAGCTCTGGGGAACTTCCTTGGGCAGACGACTTTTCAGTTTGAGAAACCACGCCGCCGTGGTATTTTGATGGGGCTGCGCAGCTCATAAAAGGGTCCGTGCACCCAAAAAAATAAGTGGGAACATCGGTTGAAGTCAATCTTGTGTCTGATTGATTAATGCTCCTGGGAAGCACCTTGGAAAGATTTTCTAAATTAAAGGTGCTATATAATTACAAGTTGTTGTTGAGGATATTGGGCCTATATTATCAAGTTTAGAAGAATGAGTGTTGATGTCATCTGAAATGTATAACATTCCTGGCGAGCCCGACTGGATGGATAGATGCTGAGAGGTTGTTTCACAGAATCCTAGAAATGTATGGCACAGAAGGAGGCCATTTGGCCCATCGTGTCCGCACTGGCTGACAAAGAGCTACCCAGCCTAATCCCACTTCCAGCTCTTGGTATGTGACCCTGTAGGTTGCGGTACTTCAAGTGCACATCTGGGGGAGGTGGGACCAGTACAAACCGGACGGTCTGCACCTGGGCAGGACCGGAACCAATGTCCTAGGGGGAGTGTTTGCTGGTGCTGTTGGGGAGGATTTAAACTAATATGGCAGGGGGATGGGAAACAATGCAGGGAGACAGAGGGAAACAAAAAGGAGGCAAAAGCAAAAGACAGAAAGGAGATGAGGAAAAGTGGAGGGCAGAGAAACCCAAGGCAAAGAACAAAAAGGGCCACTGTACAGCAAAATTCTAAAAGGACAAAGGGTGTTAAAAAAACAAGCCTGAAGGCTTTGTGTCTTAATGCAAGGAGTATCCGCAATAAGGTGGATGAATTAACTGCAAATAGATGTTAACAAATATGATGTGATTGGGATTACGGAGACGTGGCTCCAGGATGATCAGGGCTGGGAACTCAACATCCAAGGGTATTCAACATTCAGGAAAGATAGAATAAAAGGAAAAGGAGGTGGGGTAGCATTGCTGGTTAAGGAGCAAATTAAGGCAATAGTTCGGAAGGCCATTCGCTTGGATGATGTGGAATCTATCTGGGTCGAGCTGCAGAATACCAAAGGGCAAAAAACGTTAGTGGGAGTTGTGTACAGACCTCCAAACAGTAGTAGTGATGTTGGGGAGGGCATCAAACAGGAAATTAGGGGTGCGTGCAATAAAGGTGCAGCAGTTATAATGGGTGACTTTAATATGCACATAGATTGGGTTAACCAAACTGGAAGCAATACGGTGGAGGAGGATTTCCTGGAGTGCATAAGGGATGGTTTTTTAGACCAATATGTCGAGGAACCAACTAGGGGGGAGGCCATCTTAGACTGGGTGTTGTGTAATGAGAGAGGATTAATTAGCAATCTCGTTGTGCGAGGCCCCTTGGGGAAGAGTGACCATAATATGGTGGAATTCTGCATTAGGATGGAGAATGAAACAGTTAATTCAGAGACCATGGTCCAGAACTTAAAGAAGGGTAACTTTGAAGGTATGAGGCGTGAATTGGCTAGGATAGATTGGCGAATGATACTTAAGGGGTTGACTGTGGATGGGCAATGGCAAACATTTAGAGACCGCATGAATGAACTACAAGAATTGTACATTCCTGTCTGGCATAAAAATAAAAAAGGGAAGGTGGCTCAACCGTGGCTATCAAGCGAAATCAGGGATAGCATTAAAGCCAAGGAAGTGGCATACAAATTGGCCAGAAATAGCAGCGAACCTGGGGACTGGGAGAAATTTAGAACTCAGCAGAGGAGGACAAAGGGTTTGATTAGGGCAGGGAAAATGGAGTACGAGAAGAAGCTTGCAGGGAACATTAAGAAGGATTGCAAAAGTTTCTATAGATATGTAAAGAGAAAATGGTTAGTAAAGACAAACGTAGGTCCCCTGCAGTCAGAATCAGGGGAAGTCATAACAGGGAACAAAGAAATGGCGGACCAATTGAACAAGTACTTTGGTTCGGTATTCACTGAGGAGGACACAAACAACCTTCCGGATATAAAAGGGTTCGGAGGGTCTAGTAAGGAGGAGGAACTGAAGGAAATCCTTATTAGTCGGGAAATTGATGGGATTGAAGGCCGATAAATCCCCAGGGCCTGATGGACTGCATCCCAGAGTACTTAAGGAGGTGGCCTTGGAAATAGTGGATGCATTGACAGTCATTTTCCAACATTCCATTGACTCTGAATCAGTTCCTATGGAGTGGAGGGTAGCCAATGTAACCCCACTTTTTAAAAAAGGAGGGAGAGAGAAAACAGGGAATTATAGACCGGTCAGCCTGACATCGGTAGTGGGTAAAATGATGGAATCAATTATTAAGGATGTCATCGCAGTGCATTTGGAAAGAGGTAATATGATAGGTCCAAGTCAGCATGGATTTGTGAAAGGGAAATCATGCTTGACAAATCTTCTGGAATTTTTTGAGGATGTTTCCAGTAGAGTGGACAAGGGAGAACCAGTTGATGTGGTATATTTGGACTTTCAGAAGGCTTTCGACAAGGTCCCACACAAGAGATTAATGTGCAAAGTTAAAGCACATGGGATTGGGGGTAGTGTGCTGACATGGATTGAGAAGTGGTTGTCAGACAGGAAGCAAAGAGTAGGAGTAAATGGGTACTTTTCAGAATGGCAGGCAGTGACTAGTGGGGTACCGCAAGGTTCTGTGCTGGGGCCCCAGCTGTTTACACTGTACATTAATGATTTAGACGAGGGGATTAAATGTAGTATCTCCAAATTTGCGGATGACACTAAGTTGGGTGGCAGTGTGAGCTGCGAGGAGGATGCTATGAGGCTACAGAGCGACTTGGATTGGTTCGGTGAGTGGGCAAATGCATGGCAGATGAAGTATAATGTGGATAAATGTGAGGTTATCCACTTTGGTGGTAAAAACAGAGAGACAGACTATTATCTGAATGGTGACAGATTAGGAAAAGGGGAGGTGCAGCGAGACCTGGGTGTCATGGTACATCAGTCATTGAAGGTTGGCATGCAGGTACAGCAGGCGGTTAAGAAAGCAAATGGCATGTTGGCCTTCATAGCGAGGGGATTTGAGTACAGGGGCAGGGAGGTGTTGCTACAATTGTACAGGGCCTTGGTGAGGCCACACCTGGAGTATTGTGTACAGTTTTGGTCTCCTAACCTGAGGAAGGACATTCTTGCTATTGAGGGAGTGCAGCGAAGGTTCACCAGACTGATTCCCGGGATGGCGGGACTGACCTATCAAGAAAGACTGGATCAACTGGGCTTGTATTCACTGGAGTTCAGAAGAATGAGAGGGGACCTCATAGCAACGTTTAAAATTCTGACGGGGTTAGACAGGTTAGATGCAGGAAGAATGTTCCCAATGTTGGGGAAGTCCAGAACCAGGGGTCACAGTCTAAGGATAAGGGGGAAGCCATTTAGGACTGAGATGAGGAGGAATTTCTTCACCCAGAGAGTGGTGAACCTGTGGAATTCTCTACCACAGAAAGTTGTTGAGGCCAATTCACTAAATATATTCAAAAAGGAGTTAGATGAAGTCCTTACTACTAGGGGAATCCAGGGGTATGGTGAGAAAGCAGGAATGGGGTACTGAAGTTGCATGTTCAGCCATGAACTCATTGAATGGCGGTGCAGGCTAGAAGGGCCGAATGGCCTACTCCTGCACCTATTTTCTATGTTTCTAAGTACTATTGCCTCCTGGCTGGAGAATCCAGAACCAGGGGTCATAGTCTCAGGATAAGGAGTCACTAATTTCGGACTGAAACGAGGAGAAATATCTTCACTCGGAGGGTTATAAATCTTTGGAATTCTCCATCCGAGAGAGCTGGGGACGCTCAATAATCAAGTGCACTCAAGATTGAGATCAACAGATTTAACAACACTAAGGGAATGGAGGGATATGGAGATCAGGCGGGAAAGTGGTGTTGAGGGTCAAAGATCAGCCATGATCTTATTGAAAGATGAAGCAGGCTCGAGGGGCCAGATGACCTGCTCCTGCTCCTATTTATCCAGCTTTCCAGCATCGGGATGGTTTTGTTTCTCGATCGAGAGGATGGACACTGGGCCAGGACTGACCAGGATGCATTTGATGGGATGACTATCTTCATTGCACAAACCCGTGTGAAGCTGCAAACTGCAGTTTTTTCTCAGATTTCCACCTGGAACCTTTGGGTCAACAAACAATGGATCCTGGAACTTCTTTGCATTGAGTGTGGGTGGAGGTGCTGACTCTGCCCGGGAGGGAGCTGTGTGAATCTTTGCTGCTGCTGCTATTCTGTGGGGAGTCTCTCTTTTGGATCGGCACCGATGGTTGAGGTGTGTCTGCAGCATCTCGTGTGCTCCCCGCCACAACACATGGAGGTCTTGTGGCAGCCATGTTGGGACCCTCCCCCGATGTGCAGTCACACCGTTCTTTAATAAACGGGGGAGATCCACCCAGTGCAACAACGGCCCTCCACGATCATCGACGACTCTGTGCGACTGTGCGCGTTGATGAGAAAAAGAAAAAAAGACTTGCATTTATATCGTGCCTTTCATGACCATCGGACGTCCCAAAGCGCTTTACAGCCAATGAAGAACTTTTTGGAGTGCAGTCACTGTTGTAATGTGGGAAACGCAGCAGCAAACTTCCGCACAGCAAGCTCTCACAAACAGCAATGTGATAATGACCGGATAATCTGTTTTTGTTATGTTGATTTGAGGGATAAATATTGGCCAGGACACCCGGGAATAACTCCCCTGCTCTTCGAAATAGTGCCATGGGATCTTTTACATCCACCTGAGGGGCAGACAGGTCCTCGGTTTACCGTCTCATGCGAAAGACCGCCCCTCCGGCAGTGCGGCGCTCCCTCGGCCTGGGTTTTTGTGCTCTCGTCTCTGGAGTGGGACTTGATGGGGTTTTTCGGTCCCTGTTGTTTACCTGGGGCACGACTTCCTTGTAAAGGAAATGGGCTGTGGCACACGAGAGCAGGGCTAATGTGCTGCCCTCCCACAGTGATGTGTCGGTGCTGAGGGTGTATTGGTGCTGTAATGTTGCGGGTTATAACCGAGCAAAGCAAACCTCGTCTGCCCTTGGCGTTTGCTGTTCCCGCAATCCCGGGCTGGCTGGTGGATGAAATCCTTCCTGTATTGACACTGGGCGGGAAGGGAAGCTGTTGTCCTGGAGCCATTGCCTGCCGGCCCAGTCTGTGTTGGTGCAGATTATGGAAGCTACCTGGTGTGGTCCCAGTGTCCCAGTGTGGATTGACCAGGACAGGCTGGCCTCTGGGAGATCCGCCACTTACCACTTTAATGCATCGTTTCCTCACATACTGAGCTCGCCGCAAACGTTTGCACATTTACAATCCTGGTGGTGCTGCTCGGGTTTTAAAACTGGGAACCTGGAGCATTTATTGGTTGGGGTGCAGATGTTGGGGAGGTGTGTCGGGTGCAGGAGCTTTGCGTTGTCTGCGGGTTACCAGCTCGCCCGCTCGCTCCATCCTGCGGCCTGACAACCTCTGTCTCCAGGGCAATCAATCCAGTGTGAAGCTCTTCACACACACTGCACTTGTCACATCTCCCCAACATCCCTCACTCCCTCCACTCCTCCCCCCCCCCCCTCACTCCCTCCCCTCTCCCCCTCCCTCCCCTCTCCCCCTCTTCCTCCCCCTCCCTCCCCTCTTTCTCCCCCCCCTCACTCCCTCACCTCTCCCCCTCCCTCCCCTCTCCCCCTCTTCCTCCCCCTCCCTCCCCCTCACTCCCTCCACTCCTGTCTCTCTAGCTCAGCCCCCCCCCACAAACCTGTAATGCTCGTGCAGGAGGAGCCTCTCTGAGATGGATGTTGGTTTTACTTTCTGTCCAACCTTCTCTTTCTCCCCCCCCCCCCCCCCCCCCCCCCCCCAAAAGATTTTAAAGAAAAAATGAATTCTCCATGGATCTCTTCTGACTTGTCAAAAGCTGCCTTTGGTTGTGGGCTGAGGAGCCCCTGGTCCTGGTCCGGGCCCGGGGCTGTGGGTAGCTGGATGCAGTGCCCAGAGCTCCGCTTGTGAACCGAGAATTCCCCCGGCCCCAACGCACAGCGGGCGGCTGAGCAATCTGCCCCCCCCCCCCCCGCCCGCCCCCGGGTCACTGGACCTGCTGCCCCCAGGGCACTGTCCGGGAAGTGTCTCCATTGTTGACAATCAAACTTGCCATTTCTTGAAGTCGAAGCACTTTCTGCTGAGTGTTAATTTGCTCCACGGAGAAGCAGAGTGCTTAAATTTTTTATGTATTTAATATTAAGCGAATCTCTTGTGACTCTGCTGATGGTAAGTCAGAGTTTTACAGGAATAGGGGCAGTGTACCTTGTAACAGCCAGTTTATTATTCTGTTGCTGAAATGTAGATTGTGCCTTCCGAAGACAAGACGGTAAAACTCACCGGCTCAGTTCCTTCAAAGGCTGATTGCTGTCCAGGTTAGAGAGCAGGGCCCTGTGTGAGAGGCACAGTCCAGAGCCTGCAGACATTGTGGCATTTTCTGTTCTTGGGGATTCTTTTGTACAATGCTTGTGTTTCTTTATGCTTCGATGTGTATATTTATTTCCAGTGTGTGAATGTAATGTGTCCCAGTTTAAATATTGGTATCCAGACACCGCAGGAAAAATCTCTGAAAGCTGAGTTCTGTTCTTCATTCACCACCTCAGCTTGACGAGGTATTTAACTAACGAGGTAGTTTCGATGCAAGATCAGGACTCATCCACCATTCATTATTAAACAATTGATGTCGAGACATTTATACCGGAGGGAGGCTTAAACTAAAATACAGGAAACTTGAGTAATTGGGCTCATTAATGACTTTATATTGCACCATTTGAAATGGTTGTGTTTTTAAACTTTGACATTTTTGAGTCACGTGCTGCAGAGGGATATTCAGTTTATGGTGTATTGGAGGGACTGGCTGGTGTGGAAAGTAAGATGAGTGTCTGTGTGTGGAAGGTCATTCAAAAATTCACTGATTCATTTTCATCCAGGACCAGAGTGCGTGATGCTCTGTGTGAAGTTAATTGGATGGGTTGTGTGATCTGCACACTATAGTTAAATATAATCTCTTCTAAATCCAGCATCAGTCCCAGGTAATCCAGTGTCAGCCGTGGCTCAGTGGGCAACACACACTCCTCGGAGTCAGAAGACTCGAGGGACTCGAGCACATAAATCTAGGCTGACACTCCATCATCATAGTCCCTCGAAGACTTGCTTCCACTCCAAAAGTGAGTTCTCAGGTGACTGAACAGTCCAATACAGGAATTACAGTCTCTGTCACAGGTGGGACAGACAGTGGTTGAAGGAAAGGGTGGGTGGGGAGCCTGGTTTGCCGCACACTCCTTCCGCTGCCTGCGCTTGGTTTCTGCATGCTCTCGGCGACGAGACTCGAGGTGCTCAGCGCCCTCCCGGGTGCTCTTCCTCCACTTAGGGCGGTCTTTGGCCAGGGACTCCCAGGTGTCAGTGGGGATGTTGCACTTTATCAGGGAGGCTTTGAGGGTGTCCTTGAAATGTTTTCTCTGCCCACCTGGGGCTCGCTTGCTGTGTAGGAGTTCCAAATAAAGTGCTTGCTTTGGGAGTCTCTTGTCGGGCATGCAGACGATGTGGCCCGCCCGACGGAGCTGGTCGAGTGTGGTCAGTGCTTCAATGCTGGGGATGTTGGCCTGATTTGAGAACACTGATGTTGGTGCATCTGTCCTCCCAGAGGATTTGCAGGATCTTGCGGAAGCAGCGTTGGTGGTATTTCTCCAGTGTTTTGAGGTGTCTGCCAAACATGGTCCACGTCTCTGAGCCATATAAGAACATAAGGAACAGGAGCAGGAGGAGGCCATACGGCCCCTCGAGCCTGCTCCACCAGTCAATAAGATCATGGCTGATCTGATCATGGACTCAGCTCCACTTCCCTGCCCGCTCCCCATAACCCCTTATTCCCTTATCGTTTAAGAAACTGTCTATTTCTGTTTTAAATTTATTCAGTGCCCCAATGTGGATTCCACAGATTTACAACCCTCTGAGAAGAAATTTCTCCTCATCTCTGTTTTAAATGGGCGCCCCCTTATTCTAAGATTATGCCCTCTAGTTCTAGTCTCCCTCATACAGGAGGGCGGGTATCACTACAGCCCTGTAGACCAAAAGCTTGGTGCCAGATTTGAGGTCCTGGTCTTCGAACACTCTCTTCCTCAGGCGACTGAAGGCTGCGCTGGCGCACTGGAGGCGGTGTTTGACCCCGTTGTCGATATCTGCCCTTGTTGATAGTAACCTGCCGAGGTATGGGAAGTGCTCCACGTTGTCCAGGGCTGTGCCGTGAATTTTGATGACCGGGGGGCAGTGCTGTGTGGCGGGGTCAGGTTGGTGGAGGACCTTTGTCTTACAGATGTTTAGCGTAAGGCCCATGCTTTCGTATGTCTCGGTGAAGCTGTTGATGATGGCTTGGAGTTCGGCCTCTGTGCGCAGACGCAAGCGTAGTTCGATGTCCGAGGATGGAACGACCTTGGATCTGGCCTGGAGGCGCCGAAGATTGAACAGGTTCTCATTGGTTCGATAGTTTAGTTCCAGTAAATCGAGGCTGACACTTCAGTGAAGTGCTGAGGGAGTGCTGCACTGTCAGAGGTGCCGTCGTTCAGCTGAGACGTGAAACCGAGGCCCGTCTGCTCTCAGGTGGACGTAAAGATCCCAGGGCACGATTTCAAAGAGCAGGGGAGTTATCCCCGGTGTCCTGGCCAATATTGTATGCAAATTGTCTGCTGCGTTTCCCACAATTTAACACTGACTACATTTCAAAAGTACTTCATTGGCTGTAAAGTGCTTTGAGGCATCCAAAGGTTGTGATAGGCGCTATATAAATGCAAATCTTTTCTTTTGTCTGATTGGCCCACTCCACACAAGGTGCTGACCCATTGGTGACTGTGTGGGGTGACGATGAAGAATTGTCCTGGTTTTATTACCACGCTTATCAATACATTGGAGGAGGATTGATTGGTGATGGGCAACTGAAGAAAAAGAATTGAGCTTGAAAGCGTTGAAAGGTGATGCATGGAGAGCAATTCTGGAACGTCTTCACCGAGCCCTGATGGAACAATTGGAGAGTTTCAGCGTCCAGTTTGATGTGCTGCCGGGTTAGTACATTGTAGAAGCTGTCCCCAGCACTGGACGACAGCGATATACACACTTCCCAGTGCTCTTGTCTGGGGTTGGATTCCCCCTGCGTGTCCCTCACTGCCTTCCACTGGGCTGAGGTCGAGCTGTGGGCTCTGGTTCCTTGATTTCCTCTGTTAGTATGAATGCTCTTTACATAGTGCTACAGCGGGTCATTCAGCCCATCGTGCTGTGCTGGCCCATTAATCCCGCTGCCCCTGCTCTTTCCTCATAGCAATGCCATTTTTTTTCCCTTCAACTCTGTATCCAATTCTTCTCTGAAAGTTACTCCAGCTGCCCAGAATCCGCTCCCCGCCCTTCAGGCAGCGCATTCCACAGCACAACAACTGGCTGTGTTTTTAAAAAGAAAATGTTTCCTCGTGTTGCCTCTGGCTCTTTTGACAAACACCTTCAATCTGTGTGCCAGTTCCTGCCCCTCTGCCACATGTGGTGAATTGGCAATCCAGATGTGGCCAGTTGTATTGCTCATGGGCAAACCCAAGAATGAACCATGGACACTGGCGTTGGGCATGTGATCCCCACACTCATTGGCAAGGCTTGGGCGGGTCAGCTTTAACCTCCCTGTGCATTGGTGGGGAAGGGGTCGACTGATACGAGTGTCTTGACCCCTTGGATTGCTGAATGGTGGCAGATGTTTTCTCCGTGAAGAACATACCCGCACTGTGCGAATGTGTGGAAGGTGTTTGCACCAGTGGGTGTGGCCCTCAATCCCCATGGGGCGAGGGAGGGGGAATCCGGGCTGCAACCCTGGCCCACCCCCAGTGCAGGATCCCAGTCCCTCTGTGTACAGCCAGGCTGCGCAGTCCATGGCTATTGCTGGGGCTATTCCCAGGCCCTGGGACCAGAAACACAAAGCGGGCTGATGTTTGCAGAATGTTTGAGTAGAGCTGGGAGCAGCTTTGGTGTTACACTCTGCCCTTTACCTGGGGGCCAGCACGGTCCATATGCTCGGACCTGGGCAGGGTAAACCCCACTGCAATCGGGAGGTTGTCTCTGTCTCTCCTTTTGCCTCTTTCAATCCGAGAGTCTTGCAGCACAAGAGGCCATCCAGCCGATGCCAGCTCTCTGAGCAATACAATTCATCCCTGCTCTTCCCCCACAGCCCTGCACATGTTGTCCCCTTTCAGTCTTTAGATTGATTCTGAGCAATTCCCCCCCCCCACCCCCCCAGGTATGGTCCATGGGCGTATTTCACCCTCCAGGGCCGCACCCACCAGACACTTCTTTACAACCCGAGCGTTGACGGTGGCTGTCGACCTATTCGACTATGAGTGGCTTCACCCTGTGCCCTCGGCCGATGCCCCGCTCCACGGCTGGCTCCTCCGCCGCCTGCCTTGTGCAGGATCCCGGGCCATGCTGAACACTAACGATCCGGTGGAGGGGAGAGCGAGAGAGAGCGAGGCTGCAGATGGAGCCGCTGTGATCCTCCCCGGGACGATGATTTAATGATGCGAGTGTCCTGGTGTGCCGCTAACAGTGAGTGGATTCGCCGTTGGTCCCACAAGCTGTGGGCTTCCAGGGTGTTAAAAAAAAAAACCTGAAGGCTTTGTGTCTTAATGCAAGGAGTATCCGCAATAAGGTGGATGAATTAACTGTGCAAATAGATGTTAACAGATATGATGTGATTGGGATTACAGAGACGTGGCTCCAGGATGATCAGGGCTGGGAACTCAACATCCAAGGGTATTCAACATTCAGGAAGGATAGAATAAAAGGAAAAGGAGGTGGGGTAGAATTGCTGGTTCAAGAGGAGATTAATGCAATAGTTAGAAAGGACATTAGCTTGGATGATGTGGAATCTATATGGGTAGAGCTGCAGAACACCAAAGGGCAAAAAACGTTAGTGGGAGTTGTGTACAGACCGCCAAACAGTAGTAGTGATGTTGGGGAGGGCATCAAACAGGAAATTAGGGGTGCATGCAAGAAAGGTGCAGCAGTTATCATGAGTGACTTTAATATGTACATAGATTGGGCTAACCAAACTGGAAGCAATACGGTGGAGGAGGATTTCCTGGAGTGCATAAGGGATGGTTTTCTAGACCAATACGTCGAGGAACTAACTAGGGGGGAGGCCATCTTAGACTGGGTGTTGTGTAATGAAAGAGGATTAATTAGCAATCTCGTTGTGCGAGGCCCCTTGGGGAAGAGTGACCATAATATGGTGGAATTCTACATTAGGATGGAGAATGAAACCATTAATTCAGAGACCATGGTCCAGAACTTAAAGAAGGGTAACTTTGAAGGTATGAGGCGTGAATTGGCTAGGATAGATTGGCGAATGATACTGAAGGGGTTGACTGTGGATGGGCAATGGCAGACATTTAGAGATCGCATGGATGAACTACAACAATTGTACATCCCTGTCTGGTGTAAAAATAAAAAAGGGAAGGTGGCTCAACCGTGGCTATCAAGGGAAATCAGGGATGGTATTAAAGCCAAGGAAGTGGCATACAAATTGGCCAGAAATAGCAGCGAACCCGGGGGCTGGGAAAAATTTAGAACTCGGCAGAGGAGGACAAAGGGTTTGATTAGGGCAGGGAAAATAGAGTACGAGAGGAAGCTTGCAGGGAACATTAAGACGGACTGCAAAAGCTTCGATAGATATGTAAAGAGAAAAAGGTTAGTAAAGACAAATGTAGGTCCCCTGCAGTCAGAATCAGGCGAAGTTATAACGGGGAACAAAGAAATGGCAGACCAATCGAACAAGTACGTTGGTTCTGTATTCACTAAGGACGCAAACAACCTTCCGGATATAAAAGGGGTCAGAGGGTCTAGTAAGGAGGAGGAACTGAGGGAAATCTTTATTAGTCGGGAAATTGTGTTGGGGAAATTGATGGGATTGAAGGCCGATAAATCCCCAGGGCCTGATGGTCTGCATCCCAGAGTACTTGAGGAGGTGGCCTTGGAAATAGCGGATGCATTGACAGTCATTTTCCAACATTCCATAGACTCTGGATCCGTTCCTATCGAGTGGAGCGTAGCCAATGTAACCCCACTTTTTAAAGGAGGGAGAGAGAAAACATGGAATTATAGACCGGTCAGCCTGACATCGGTAGTGGGTAAAATGATGGAATCAATTATTAAGGATTTCATAACAGCGCATTTGGAAAGAGGTGACATGATGGGTCCAAGTCAGCATGGATTTGTGAAAGGGAAATCATGCTTGACAAATCTTCCGGAATTTTTTGAGGATGTTTCCAGTAGAGTGGACAAGGGAGAACCAGTTGATGTGGTGTATTTGGACTTTCAGAAGGCCTTCGACAAGGTCCCACACAAGAGATTAATGTGCAAAGTTAAAGCACATGGGATTGGGGGTAGTGTGCTGACATGGATTGAGAAGTGGTTGTCAGACAGGAAGCAAAGAGTAGGAGTAAATGGGTACTTTTCAGAATGGCAGGCAGTGACTAGTGGAGTACCGCAAGGTTCTGTGCTGGGGCCCCAGCTGTTTACACTGTACATTAATGATTTAGACGAGGTGATTAAATGTAGTATCTCCAAATTTGCGGATGACACCAAGTTGGGTGGCAGTGTGAACTGCGAGGAGGATGCTATGAGGCTGCAGAGTGATTTGGATAGGTTCGGTGAGTGGGCAAATGCATGGCAGATGAAGTATAATGTGGATAAATGTGAGGTTATCCACTTTGGTGGTAAAAACAGAGAGACAGACTATTATCTGAATGGTGACAGATTAGGAAAAGGGGGGAGGTGCAACGAGACCTGGGTGTCATGGTACATCAGTCATTGAAGGTTGGCATGCAGGTACAGCAGGCGGTTAAGAAAACAAATGGCATGTTGGCCTTCATAGCGAGGGGATTTGAGTACAGGGGCAGGGAGGTGTTACTACAATTGTACAGGGCCTTGGTGAGGCCACACCTGGAGTATTGTGTACAGTTTTGGTCTCCTAACTTGAGGAAGGACATTCTTGCTATTGAGGGAGTGCAGCGAAGGTTCACCAGACTGATTCCCGGGATGGCGGGACTGACATATCAAGAAAGACTGGATCAACTGGGCTTGTATTCACTGGAGTTCAGAAGAATGAGAGGGGATCTCCTAGAACAGTTTAAAATTCTGACGGGTTTAGACAGGTTAGATGCAGGAAGACTGTTCCCAATGTTGGGGAAGTCCAGAACCTGGGGTCACCGTCTAAGGATAAGGGGTAAACCATTTAGGACCGAGATGAGGAGAAACTTCTTCACCCAGAGAGTGGTGAACCTGTGGAATTCTCTATCACAGAAAGTTGTTGAGGCCAATTCACTAAATATAATTAAAAAGGAGTTCGATGAAGTCCTTACTACTAGGGGGATCAAGGGGTATGGCGAGAAAGCAGGAATGGGGTACTGAAGTTGCATGTTCAGCCATGAACTCATTGAATGATGGTGCAGGCTCGAAGGGCCGAATGGCCTACTCCTGCACCTATTTTCTATGTTTATCGGAGGTTTGTTGCTAAATTTTCCTTTTTAAAGTTACTGTTTATAGATTGGGATTGTCGGGGGGTTGGGAGGGCACCGATACTGGGTCTGTGAATAAAGCGGTAACTTGTGAAAGGTTCAATGAAGAGTTCGGGAGGCCAGACACCACCTGGGAGTGGGTGGGGAGAGTAGGTCAGTGGGTGGGGAGAGGGGGTCAGTGGGGGAGTGGGTCGGCAGTGGGGGAGTGGGTCAGGGGAGAGGTCAGTGGGTGGGGAGAGGGAGTTCGTGGGGGAGTGGGCTGGGGGAGGGGTCAGTGGGGGATAACCATCGGTGATCTCACTTTGCGCAGACAGCTGTCTAAATATTGAGTGGGGAATGTTGAATGTATTGTGCAGCTCGAGACTGTGGTCCGTGCAGTCGGGGGCACTCTGGGATCCTGTGTTGTTTTGCCAGATGTAAAAATCAAAACCTGTGGATTTTCCATCTGTTAAGCCCAAAAATGAGCTTTAATCAAAGTGGACCCTGGTCCCAGGCCATTGAGTGCGGTGTGATCGCTGAGGGTGTTTGACATGTGCAGAGGTGTGAGCTGCTCGCTAA
This sequence comes from Pristiophorus japonicus, assembly GCF_044704955.1. Lineage (NCBI taxonomy): Eukaryota > Metazoa > Chordata > Chondrichthyes > Pristiophoridae > Pristiophorus > Pristiophorus japonicus. Next base: position 131,501,853 of record NC_091992.1, on the reverse strand, counting down.
CCTGTCACCGATGATGCCTGATTCTTTGACACACTCCTTTACCGAGTAATAAGTGACCAAAATAGCAATCCGTGCAGTGATGGTGTGTGTTGTTTCAGTCTCGAGCAGCACCAGTAATGCCTCCAGCACAGTGTGTGACTGTCCACCTGACAGAGCCATCAGCTGGGTGAGGGGAGGTTGGAGGCTGAACACAAACCTAATCTCACAATGCCTGGTGCTTAAAGATTGTTTCTTCGAACTGTTACTTCCAGTCGAACTGGATTATAGTAAATAGCAGCCTGACGACCTCCTGATTTAAGTTGTTCAATCCCAGTTCCACCCCTCTGCATTTCCGCCAGAGTTTGTAATCGATCTGGGGCTGTTCTGAATGGTCACCTGAGTGAGTTGTGATAGCTCACCTTTTTAAAAATTCATTCACTGGGTGTGGGTGTCACTGGCAAGGCCAGCATTTCTTGCCCATCCCTAATTGCCCTTACTTGAGTATGTCGCTGGGCCATTTCAGGGGGCAGTTAAGAGTCAGCCACATTGTTGTGGGTCTGGAGTCACATATAGGCCAGACCGTGTAAGGGCAGCAGATTCCCTTCCCTAAAGGACATTAATGAACCAGGTGGGTTTTTACAATAATCCGGTAGTTACATGGTCACCATTACTGATGCAAGCTTTTTATTCCAGATCTATTTGTTAACTGAATTTAAATTCACTATGTAAATGGTGGGATTTGAATTTGTGTCTGCAGGCCTCTAGATTACTTGTCCTCCCACTTTGGACAGCAAAGGTTTTTAACTTTAACTTGACACCCGACCACGTTCAATAATGAAGCTGCTCTATTTTGTGACACATTAGATTTTGAAGTTAGTTGCCGTTCCATGTCGTTTGTTGTTTTTGTATCTCCGCACTCTGCCCGTGATTATGCTATTGGACTAATCGACCAGAGAGCATGAGTTTAATGTCCACCATGCCAGTTTGAGAAATTAAGTTCAAGTTCAAAATTGGGGCGGGGGGGGAAAAAAAAACTGGAAATAATAATCTGCCATCAGTAAAAACCCCAACTGGTTCACTAATGTCCTAGAATCCTGGAACAATACAGCACCGAAGGAGGCCACTTGGCCTATTGTGCCTGTGCCAGCTCTCTGAAAGAGCAAACCAATTGGTCCCTTTCCCCATAGCCCTGTAAAATATTACCATTCAAGTATTTATCTAATTCTCTTCTGAAAGTTATTGAATCTGCTTCCACTGCCCCCTCAGACAGCGCATTCCAGATCACAACTCGCTGCGTTAGAGATTTCTCCTCCTCTCTGGCTCTTTTGCCAATGACCTTAAATCTGTGCCCCCTGGTTACTGACCCTTCTATCACTGGGAACTGTTTCTCTTTATTTACTCTATCCAAACCCTTTCTGATTTTTGAACCCCTCTTATCAAATCTCTCCATAACCTTCTCAACTTGGAGGAGAAAGAAACCTGTCCTTTCGGTGACTCCAGTCTCACACCAACGTGGTTGACTCTTAACTGTCCGCTGAAGAAGGTAATGTATTTGCTTCGTGGGTTCTTTGCTTAAGAATTCATAGCAACACATTGCTTTTAAGAGCTAGTTGGTTTATTAGCAAAGGTTTCACACTACACGACAACCACACTACACACTACACATCCACCAGGCTCATAACCACCTGCCCCATCGTGGATCCCCCGAACCCAACTGGCTGGGGTTTTATTGAATCTTGTGAACATCACGTGACCAGCTAAGCCCCTCCCAACTCAACAGCTCTAACTATTTTAGTTGATCTGTAAAAAAGGGGCACTAAAAACTGACATAAACAAATTAAACTTTGGACATTAAACGGATCAAATTAAAATGTGGTTTCAACAGCTCTACCAGCCCGTGAAACATACTCGGGTGCGTATGTCACACAAGCTTTTATCAAACTGCTACAAAGTGGTTGAAGGTGTCCCACCACCAACGTTCCCCTGAGGTAAGCAGGCGTGTCCGCGCAGTCGATCCCATGCAGGTCATTTATCGGGACCGCGCATTAAGAAACACAGGCCACGCAGAACAACGCACCGCTTGCAGGGAACATTGCCCACCACATCATCTCGGAGCAACAAGTGATGGGCAATCAGTGGCCTTGCCAACGACACCCACATCTTGAATACATTTTTTAAAAATACTTTCGAAATGATTGAGGGCTGATTTCTGCCCCTCACATTCCGAGCTGGACGTGTGCTCGGTTCTGTGAAATTGCTCTTGCAGCGAAGAACTCTGGATCATACATCGTGAGTTCAGCCATGGTATCGGTGGGAGCCATAGAATGTACAGTGATAAACCACATCCTTGTCTCCATTCACTCTCCCAAGTCCAGCTGGTGAGCTGTAAATAGCAGAATGGGTTTTGTCGTCTGTGCTTCCGCTGGTTTTATTTAATCTTTACATGTTACTGTAGAAAATGAAGCAGACTTGTGCCACAGAGGAGTTTCGGTTTCCAATATCTGCAGTTCTCGAGTGATCTTTAGTTCATTGTCTTGAGTTGATCCCAGGACCTGCCCTTCACCCCAGTGTGAAGCCACCCCAGACTGAGTTTGGAAGGGCACCAGCGGTTATTGTCGCCGGGTGCTTTTAAACAGTACAATTGCTCAGGTTTTAATGCTCGTGGCACTGCACTTTGTTACAATCCTCGTGACAACTGCAACTTGTATTTATATAGCGCCTTTTTAACGTAGTGAAACGTCCCAAGGTGCTTCACAGGATTATTGAGAGAGAAAAAATTGACACCGAGCTGCATAAGTAGAAATTGACGCAGGTGAGCAAAAACTTGGTCAAAGAGGTAGGTTTTAAGGAGCATCTTGAAGGAGGAGAGAGAGAGGTTTTGGGAGGGAGTTCCAGAGCTTGTGGTCCAGGCAACAGAAGGCACAACTACCGATGGTTGAGCGATTATAATCTGGAATGTTCAAGAGGGAAGAATTAGAGGAGCACAGATATAGAAACATAGAAAATAGGTGTAGGAGTAGGCCATTCGGCCCTTCAAATCTGCACCAGCATTCAATAAGATCATGGCTGAACATTCCCTCAGTACCCCTTTCCTGCTTTGTCTCCATACCCCTTGATCCCTTTAGCCATAAGGGCCATATCTAACTCCCTCTTGAATATATCCAATGAACTGGCATCAACAACTCTCTGCAGCAGGGAATTCCACAGGTTAACAACTCTGAGTGAAGAAGTTTCTCCTCATCTCCGTCCTCAATGGCCTACTCCTTATCCGTAGACCATGTCCCCTGGTTCTGGACTTCCCCAACATCGGGAACATTCTTCCTGCATCTAACCTGTCCAGTCCCGTCAGAATTTTATATGTTTCAATGAGATCCCCTCTCATCCTTCTAAACTCCAGTGAATACAGGCCCAGTCGATCCAGTCTCTCCTCATTTGTCAGTCCTGCCATCCTGGGAATCAGTCTGGTGAACCTTCACTGCACCCCCTCAATAGCAAGAACGTCCTTCCTCCGATTAGGAGACCAAAACTGAACACAATACTCCAGACGAGGCCCCGCACAATCTCGCTTTGTGGGGGGGGGGGGTGGCTGGAGGAGATTAGAGATAGGGAGGGGTGAAGGCCATGGAGGGATTTGAAAATAAGCATCAGCTTTTTGAAATCGAGGCGTTTCTTAACCAGAAGCCAATGTAGGTCAGCGAGCACAGGGGTGATGGGCGAGAGAGACTTGGTGGCCGAGTTTTGGATCACCTGTAGTTTACGTAGGGTAGAATGTGGGAGGCCAGCCAGGAGTGTGTTGGAATCGTCAAGTCTAGAGGCATGGAAGAGGCAACGGGAAGCCCGAACCTACTGCGCTGGGTGTACTCCTCACGGGAAGCTACGTGGAAGGGTGGGGAGGCGGGAAGGGGTGGGGCTGGTGGGGAGGTTGATCCAAGTCCCTATCTGATCGAAGAGGGGGATTGGTACAAAATCACCAGCCTATTTAAAGGGCAATCTTGTTGTCTGGATCCTCGCCACCGCAAAATCCCTTGGGACGAGCATTGACTGACCTTGGTGCGATGGTGCACTGGGGGTGGGGGGAGGTTTAGAGGAGGCAATGGGTAGCTACAGTAAAACCCCCACATCTGTAGGACCTATGGGGCGAGCTGTATGTCTGTCAGTGGGTATTACTTTTCCAATCCGAAAACTTCCGAATCTGCACCCCAGTGATAACTTCTGTAGCCTTTGTTCAATCAATAATATTGGAGAGCAATTGATCAGAAAAACATATTAATTCCTCCCGCTCCCCCCCCCCCCCCTTCCCAATGACTTTCTTCTACTGGAGATAGGGTTTCTTCAAACATCCTTCGCATGGTCCCAGGTGATGGCTGGGTGTTGGGTGTATTGGGTTTCGATGTTTAATTTCCCCCCCGCACATTAAGCTGTTGCTTCCCCTCATCCCGCCTGTGTTCAGCTGGTGTAACGTTGAGTCTCCTGGCAGAATGCAAGGGCTGGGGTATGCGGAGTGAGAACAGCCTGCTCTCCTGGCCAACCAGTGCCCCAGAGCCGGGTGAGCTGGGGCTGGTTCGTTCATCTTCTTGCTGTGCCACATTTGCTGGGTAATTCACTGTACGCAGAGGTCCCTCTTTGTCCGTCCCCAGGGTAACGAGGGTCACACAGTACAGGGTACTCCAGTTGTGGCCAAAGGAGTGCTTTATAAAGGTTCGTCATAACGTCTTTGTTTCCAGGAAGGAGGCCATTCGGCCCATCGAGCCTGTGCTGGCTCTTTGCTTGAGCTGTCCAATCAGCCCAACTCCCTTGCCCTTTCCCCATAGCCCGCATTTCTTTCCCGTTTTGAAGTATCCAATTTCCCTTTTGATCTGTGCAGCGTAACTGTGATTGTGACTAGCTGTTAACCTCGGCTTATACCTGTTCCCCCATTAGTACCCCGGGTGGAACAATTCCCCCCCACCCCCCCGGCTTCCTCCTTCACCCCCCCCCCCCCCCCCTCCACCCCGCGTGCAGGGGCTTGCTGTCTGCAATATCACGAGCTGCCTGTCTCGTGTGTAATGCATCATTTATTTGGATATGTTTACACATAACATTAGATTAGAATCGGCTACATTGTCGGCTGTGATCACACATCGAGGAGAGGTGACAGCTGTCTCGATCCTTGTCGACTGCTGATGTCTGCCTGAGGCGCCTGACCAGGCTCCTGCTCACTCACTGAGGAATCGAGGGTTACAGGCGATGGCAGGCCTGGCTGGCTGTTCCCAACCCCTCCTATTGCCAGTTTGATTTCCCATTGGCAAATGTTAGCTGTGAAGTGCTGTTTGTTCCCAGTGCTACTGGACACAGCGGAGATTCCAACAGTCCAGTGGCGATTAAACAATACCTAACACATTTCTTACAAACCAAAAATCCTGAAAACACTGGCCTAAGCCTGTGGGACCGGCGGCTGTGGAGAAACTGGATACCACCCTTCTTCACCGTCTTGCGAGTGGCATTTTACAAAACCGATTGTTCTGAAACATTTTCTTGTGATTTTCTTTTTTTAAAAAAAAAAGGCAAGTCCTCTTCCCTCCCCACTTCGCGAAGTGCTGGGCCCAGTTCCCCAGCTTCTGTTACCCAAGAGGTCACTCTTCCCATATAATCTTTGACAGAGTGTTGCTAGGCTATTCGACTGGGGGAGGCATCTTCTCCCAGTAATTCCCCACATTACAACAGTGACTGCACTTTAAAAATACTTCATTGCCTGTAAAGCGCTTTGGGACATCCTGAAGTTGTGAGATTGCACGACAGATATGCAAGGTTCTCTTTTTAACATCCACAAGTGCAGGTTCCATCTTGGACTGTGTGGAAATGTACCTTTAAAGTTACATTTCCTGTTACATGTACCCTTTGGCAATGAAACAAAATGGAGTCCTGTTCCTCCCAGAAGCCCCTGCAGCGAACAGTCTGCTTCTGCATAAACATGCTCATCTTGACTGAAACTGCTGATAGCTGATTAATTGAGAAAAGCAGGAGCCATCTGTTTGAGCGAGGGAACCTTGAATATACCCACCCAGCCGGAGGCTTAACCACCAGATAACAGAAAGAATGTCCTGTTGGAATAAGTACTACCCATTGTACTTACCTGTACTACTAATAACCTGTTGCTATGCTAAACCTTAGAAGGACTAGATAAAGTTTGTACAGATGTGGTACTAATTAAATTGGAGAACTCTATCTGTATTTGCTGACCGCAAGGGCAGAACCGATACATGTGATGGAACCATAACTTGTTTGTTCTACTGTGTAAAGATATTGTAAATTTGTACCACTGTGGGAGTCTTCGCTTAGCCTTTGACTGAGCAAGACTCTTCCTTGCTGCAAGTAAAACTTATTAAAGGAACATCTACCGGAGCTGATTGTGTTGGAGTCTTGTATTGAGAGTCGAGATTTTGACAACTGGGAGAGGTCATGATGGCCCTGTTGGGTAATAAGACTTCTGTCTTTTTTGTTTCAGTCGGGGGCAATAGTTCGGTTCATCCCGAAGGAGTGCTGCATTGTCAGAGGTTCCGTCTTTCAGCTGAGATGTGAAACACTGGCAGGGTCTGTCTGTTCCGGTGGATGTACAAGATCCCATGGCACTATCTGAAGACGAGCAAGGGGGTTCTCCCGGTTCCCTGGCCAACATCTCACGTTTATGTCCCAGTTTCTATCTCGCATCTCTCTCTATTCACAACCAAACAATGGGATCAAATTGGCAACACAATGGTCGTGAGGGGCTTTTCCAATTGTTGAGACATACTCACAAGTTTCTTATTTGCAGTTTATGGGGAACTGGCATCAACTCAGTTCATCAGCATCCTAACCACCGCTCATCCCCCATTTATAACCCGTCTGAATTTAAAAATCCAACATTAAAAGTAAAATTTTTCTTTCCAAATCCTTTCTGTGTACAAATTATCAAAAAAGTAAATCCTGGGACAGCACTATATAATTACATCACCCCTCTGCTTGTTGATCTATCTCTGCAGCCTGCTCGGGCCCTAGAACATAAGAACATAAGAAATAGGAGCAGGAGTCGGCCATTTGTCCCCTCGAGCCTGCTCCACCATACAATAAGATCATGGCTAATCTGATCATGGACTCGGCTCCACTTCCCTGCCCGCTCCCCATAACCTTTTACTCCCTTCTCGCTCAAAGATCTGTCTATCTCCGCCTTAAATATATTCAATGACCCAGCCTCCACAGCACTCTGGGGCAGAGAATTCCATAGATTTACAACCCTGAGAATAAATTCCTCATCATCTCAGTTTTAAATGGAACCCTTATTCTGAGACTATAACCCCCTAGTTTTAGTTTCCCCAATGAGTGGAAATATCCTCTATGCATCCACCTTGTCGAGCCCCCTCATTATCTTGTATGTTTCGATAAGATCACCTCCCATTCTTCTGAACTCGTGTCTATAGGCCCAACCTACTCCACTTTTCCTCATAAGTCAAAGCCCTCATCTCCTGAATCAACCTAGTGAACCTTCTCCGAACTGCCTCCAATGCAAGTATATCCCTCCTTTAAATATGGAGACCAAAACTGCGCACAGTACTCCAGGTGTGGCCTCGCCAAGTTGTAGCAAGACTTATCTGCTTTTATACTCTAGCCCCCTTGCAATAAAGGCCAACATTCCATTTGCCTTCCTGATTACTTGCTGTACCTGCATACTAACATTTCTTATGTTATGATATGTATTTGTTTAGATCTGGTGCTGCTTGTGTGAGCTTCTGCTAACAGCACTAGCAAGAGACAGTAAAGAGCAGTTAAACCTAAATAAGTCACCACATAACTCCGACTATATAAACTAGTGATATGATGATTATCATGGGAACTGGATTGACACAGGAACACCTCTGAGCAGAATTGATCTGATTTATTAGTGATGTGTGATGATAGAGCTGGAATAAACCCTCCTTATTCGAGTGTCATAGATCGCTCCACATGATAGATGTTGATTAGAGTTCATTTAAAGGTTGTCTTTGCCAGGCTCACATTCAGGGCTGTTCAACTCCGCTTGAAGCTTTGCTCGACTCAAAAGCCTCAGCTTGGGAAAGGGTGTCCCCGAGTCTTGCTGCATCTTTGCATGGCTTTTTGTGACCTGCAGGTTTTTTGTTCTGTTTTCCGTGGGATATCTGAAGTGTGAGGTAATGCATTTGAGGAAGGCCAACAAGGCAAGGGAATACACATTAAATGGTAGGGCACTGAGGTGCAGAGGAACAAAGGGACCTGGGAGTGCAGGTCCACAGATCCCTGAAGGTAGCAGGCTGGGTAGATAAAGTGGTAAAGAAAGCATACGAGATACTTGCTTTTATTAGCTGAGGCATAGAATATAAGAGCAGGGAGGTTATGCTTTAACTGTATAAAACACTGGTTAGACCACAGCTAGAGTACTGCGTGCAGTTCTGGTCACCACATTACAGGAAAGATGTGATTGCACTGGAGAGGGTACAGAGGAGATTTACGGGGATGTTCCCTGGACTGGAGAATTTTAGCTATGAGGAAAGATTGGATAGGCTGGGGTTGTTTTCTTTGGAACAGAGGAGGCTGAGGGGAGACCTTATTGAGGTGTATAAAATTATGAGGGGCCCAGATAGTGGATAGGGACGACCTATTTCCCTTAGCAGAGGGGTCAACAACCAGGGGGCTTAGATTTAAAGTAATTGGTAGGAGATTTGAGGGGAATTTTTTTCACCCAGAGGGCAGTGCTGCAGTGTGCGTGACCCCAGGAGCTGCCGCTGTGTCCACGCCCCTGGGCGCCGGTTTCCTTGGTTACCAATCACTTGGTCTCCCAGCAGAAAGGTGGGAAATCCGACAGCAAGGCTCCTCAGCACCTCCTGCACATCAAACTGAGCCAGGCCCTGGCAGTGGGCCTCCGAAAACCTCTGGCGACCGGAGAAGGTGGCCCAGTGCCCTCGAGAAATGAATCCCGGTACATTGTTCGCACGCTCTATGGCTGTATCGGCCCGAGTAGCTACTCTCTCTCGTGATCTCGATATTCCCAGATCATATGAACATAAGAAATAGGAGCAGGAGTAGGCCATTTGACCCCTCAAGCCTGCTGCGCCATTCAATAAGATCATGGCTGATCTGATCTTGGCCTCAACTCCACTTCCCTGCCCGCTCCCCTTGACGCCCTATCATTCAAAAATCTGTCAATCTTTGCCTTGAATATATTCACTGACCCAGCCTCCCCCGCTCTCTGGGGTAGAGAATTCCAAAGAACTCTTTGCTTCTCTACCCTATTTTGTTTCCTTTCTTCCCAGGACGTGCACTTAAAAAGCCACAACCTACAGGGCTACGGACCGAGTGCTCGGTGGTGGGACAGCCTCATTCTGCGTCGTAATTTTCTATGATTCCCTGATTTAAAAAAATACTTGCATTTATATAGTGCCTTTCATGACCACAGGGCATCCCAAAGTGTTTCATAATCCATTCAGTTCATTTGAAGTGTGGTCACTTGTAATGTAGGAAATGCGGCAGGCAATTTCTGCACAGCAAGCTCCCTCAAACAACAATTGGGTAACTATCAGAAAATCTGTTTGAGTGGTCTTGCTTGAGGGATAAATATTGGCCAGGACACCGGGGATAACTTCCCTTCCCTGCGAAATAGTGGCTATGGGATCTTTTACGTCCACCTGTGTGGGCAGATGGGACCTCAGTTTAACGTCTCATCCGAAAGACGTCTCCGCACTGCACTGGAGTGTCAGCCGAGATTTTGTGCTCCAGTCTCGAGTCAGAGGTGAGCATGTTACCTCTGAACCACAGCTGCCTGTTTGGTATCTGAGAATATCATCTTTCTCTGCTTAGTCCTCGCCTATAGTCACTGTTGGCCTTGTGGTTCCATCCCAGTTAGACGGTTGTGTTCCCTGCAGTTCTTCAAGTGGGAAATGTTATTGTAATGACTGCTGTCACTGAGAGAAGCATTGAACTTAAAAAAAAACAACTTGGTAATTCTCTGAGTTTCATTTCCTTTTGTCAGCCTGGATTTAGTAAGTGGCCTCTTTATTCCTCCTATCAAAATGAACCACCCCACACCTGACAAATGTTTTAAAAAAAAAACTTTCTGCAGAACTCTCGCTGCACTCAGCATCTATTGCTGAGAGCAGGAAAACATTCGTAGAATCAGGAAATAGTCCCCTGCTGCAAGGAGAACAAACCTAACTCTCGCTCCGTGGTTCTAAACGCACTAACTGATGCAGCTCTGCATCGCTCTGTGTTGCGGCACTAGTTGGAGTAATCTGGTCTGTGGCTAACCAAAGTCAGACCAAGCTAACCAAAGCCAGATCAGGCTAACCCCGCTGAAAATAGTTGATAGTTGGACTTGTCTTTCTATTTGTTATTTATTTATTCATTCACGGGATGTGGGTGTCGCTGGCAAGCCAGGCATTTAGTGCCCATCCCTAATTGCCCCGTGAGATGGTGGTGGTGAGCCGCTGCCTTGAACCGCTGGAGTCCGTGTGGTGAAGGTGCTCCCACAGTGCTGTTAAGGAGGGAGTTCCAGGATTGTGACCCAGCGACGATGAAGGAACGGCCGATATATTTCCAAGTCAGGACGGTGTGTGACTTGGAGGTGATGGTGTTCCCATGCGCCTGCTGCCCTTATCCTTCGAGGTGGTAGAGGTCATGGGGTTTGGGAGGTGCTGCTGAAGAAGCCTTGGCGAGTTGCTGCAGTTAAAAGGATCTAAGAACATAAATAGGAGCAGGAGTCGGCCATTTGGCCCCTCGAGCCTGCTCCGCCATTCAATACGATCATGGCTGATCTGATCTTGGGCTCAGCTCCACTTCCCTGACTGACGAGGTTTTGAATTCAGAGTTCCATTCTGTTTTTTGTTTGATGCAAGAGTATTTCATTCCACTGTGCTATCTGCCGCTCAAAAGGCCCGTACTCTGCTGCTTCCGTTCCGCGAAGGAAAGCTGGCAGCTTGCGGCATGCCTCCCGACTGTTGAATACTGTGTTGGCAGAAGCTGGGAGCACATCGCCCCATCTTCCTGCTGTCGGCCGGAACTGAGACAGGAGTGAGTTGGGCCAAAGGGGCCACAAGGTAAGGTTAATAAACTGGAAGGAGTTAACAGTCAGAAAAAAGTAGGCAGTCCTGTCATCCTTGTGACGCTAAAATACCTGGGCCAAAGGGCGTGTCTTTCTACTCTTTCTGTGACCCTTCAATATTCTGCCTGATCCCATTCAGAAGCATCAAACTGCCCAGAGTATTAAATATGTGACAGCACATCGATGAATCACCCGCAGTGCTGTTCCAAATCCTTCCAACTATTGAATGGGATTATCATTCCATCCTACTTATCATGGTTTAAACTTGTTTCCTCATTCCTATTGGATGATGCAAGAGAGCGAATTTGCTCTTGGCATGCACCCCTTTCCTTCTCCCTTCAGTAAGCTTTTCCCTTACAAATCTCACTGAAATGGAACGCTGGCATTGGCTCCCAGCATGCTGAGCTGCTGCGTGTAGGATGTGGCCTGGCGTGTCACACGGAGCAGTGCCTGGTCACCAGGCAGGAACAGATCAACTGGCCAGCATCTCGCTGTGGGGAGCATGGGAGAGTGATCCACTGCTGCAAACTCCTGCTCACTTCCTGCAGCCTGGTTATTTCCCATTGCCACCTCCGTAACATCGCCCACCTCCGCCCTTGCCTCAGCTCGTCTGCTGAAGCCCTCATCCATGCCTTTGTTACCTTTTAGACTTGACTATTCCAACGCACCCCTGGCTGACCTCCCACATTCTACCCTACATAAACTAGAGGTGATCCAAAACACCCTTGCCCGTGTCCTAACTTGCACCAAGTCCCGCTAACCCATCACCCCCTGTGCTCGCTGACCTACATTGGCTTCCGGTTAAGCAATGCCTCGATTTCAAAATTCTCATCCTTGTTTTCAAATCCCTCCATGGCCCTCGCGCGCCCCCCACCTCCATATCTCTGAAATCTTCTCCAGCCCCACAACCCCCCCCCCGAGATGTCTGCGCTCCTCTAATTCTGCCCTCCTGAGCATCGCTGATTGTAATCGCTCCACCATTGGTGGCTGTGCCTTCTGTTGCCTGGGCCCCAAGCTCTGGCACTCCCTCCCTAAACCTCTCTGCCTCTCTTCCCTCCTTCAAGACGCTCCTTCAAACCGACCTCTTTGACCAAGCTTTTGGTCACCTGCCCTAATTTCTACTTGTGTGGCTCTGTGTCACATTTTTTTTTAACTCTTAATACTCCCGTGGAGTGCCTTGGGACGTTTCACTCCGTTAAAGGCGCTAAATGAATTCAAGTTTGTTGTTGTTATGAAGTATCAGTGACTGGACTAGGAGCTGCTGCTCTCGGCTGTCTCTGTGGTCAGAGATGCCTCAATGAAAAGGGAAAGATTAAACCCATGGGTTTCTCCTGCTGCCTGGTAGGATGTGACGAGTGGTCACCCACCGGGATTTGTGTTGCAGCCTCAACTATTCACAATATTTATTAACGACTAAGATGATGGGGGTAGAAAGTTGTAACCAAATTTGCCGATGATCACAAAGATAGGCAGTGTTGATGAAAGCATAAAATTACAAAGCGATGTAGATAGATTAAGTGAATGTGCAAAACTGTGGCAAATGGAGTTCAACGTAAGCAAATGTGAGGTCATGTGCTTTGCAACTAAAGGATAGAACAGGGTACATTCTAAATGGTAAGCTTAAAAACATTGGATGTCCAAAGAGCCTTGGGGGGGGGGGGTCCAGGTACATCGATCATTAAAATGTCATGAACAGCTACAGAAAATAATCAAAAAGGCTGATGGAATGCTGGCCTTTATATCTAGAGGACTGGAATATAAAGGGGTAGAAGTTATGCTGCAATTATACAAAGCTCTGGTTAGACCACACCTGCAGTACTGAGTAGTTCTGGGCACCACACCTTCGGGAGGATATATACTGGCCCCGGAGGGAGTGCTGTGTACGTTTACCGGAATGATACCCGGACTTTGGGTTAAGTTACGAGGAGAGATTGCACAAATTAGGGTTGTATTCCCTAGAATTTAAAAGGTTAAGGGGTGATCTGATCAAAGTTTTCAGGATATTAAGGGGAACAGATAGGGTAGATAGAGAGAAACGATTCCCGCTGGTTGCCGATTCCAGGACTAGGGGGCACAGTCTAAAAATTAGAGCCAGACCTTTCAAGAGTGGAACTGGGAAACACTTTGACACACAAAGGGAACAGTCTCCTGCAAACAGCAATCAATTGTTCATTTTAAATCTGAGATTGATTGCTTTCTGTTAACCAAAGGTATTAAGGGATCTGGGTCAAAGGTGGGTATATGGAGTTAGGTCGCAGATCAGCCATGATCTCATTGAATGGCAGAGCAGGCTCGAGGGGCCGAATGGCCGACGACTCCTATGCCAGTAGGAAGTCACCTCTTGTGCACTCGCTTTGTCGAATGTTTCTTGCTCTTATGTTTCAACATTTCCCCTCTACATCCCCAACTCTCCTCATTCTGCCTCCTGTAGCAACTCGGGAGCTGCAGTGGTTTGAGCCCAAGAAGCAGAGTTGGGGGGCTTTGTATTGGCATCCACCCACCCCATCTCGGTGTTTGGGAATGCGTGGGGGCGGGGGAAGAGCCAGCGCTTTGAATGGAACACCTGCAGGGGTGGGGTGGAGGGAGATTACCTGTTCCACCCACACCCACGTACAATACATGAACCGATTAAGCAACGCCTCGATTTCGAAGTTCTCATCCTGGTTTACAAATCTCTCCATGGTCTTGCCCCTCCCTATCTCTCTCATCTCCTCCAGCCCCACAACCCCCCCCCCCCTCCTCCGCAATATCTGCGCTCCTCAAATTTTGCTCCTTTGAACATCCCTGGTTTCCTTCGCTCCACTACTGGTGGCCGTGCCTTCAGCTGCCTGGGCCCCAAGCTCTGGAACTCCCTCCCTAAACCTCTCTGCCTCTCTACCTGTTTCTCCTCCTTTAAGATGCTCCTTAAGACCTACCTTTTTGACCACGCTTTTGGCCACCAGTCCTAATATCTCCTTTTGTGGCTTGGTGTCAAAGTTTGTTTGATCACACTTCTGCAAAGTGCTTGGGATGTTTTGCTACGTTAAAGGTGCTATATAAATTCATTCGGTTGTCACCAAGCACAGGTTAGCTCCTTCGGGGGGGATGACTATATATTGGCTCATACCAAGGCGCCTCTAATAGCTTGTAAAGCCACGTTCAGTGCTAGCTAGCTGCACATCTGTTGTGCCGGCTGAATCTGTTTCTCCAGTTGTGAGATGGGCAGTAATTTGTTGCTTTCTCCGCCCTGTATACTGGGTGCAGTTATTAACCTTTAATTGAAAGTGACTGCAGTGTGCTGGCTGGAGACACAGGGAAGTATTGCACTCGGGATTGTGTGTGTAATGGATACCAAACAAGGTCATCAGAGTTTGCTCAATGGAGCTGTTGTGGAACTGTTTTGTGGGTCATTATATTGCATGTACCTTGGATTGAGCAAGTTGTGATAAACGACATTGGTTGTCCTCTGCTTCCGAGTCGTTGCCAGTGATTGACATTCCTGAGTGGTTTTCAATTGGTGAGGAACAGTCTTGGATCATCGGAAACTCTTGTTGGCTCCTTGGCCTCACTGGAGAGAAAAGGGATCAGAAGGCTCAGTAGTAGATGGAGCTGCAAATGAGTTCATGGCTCGGGTCAGAGCTCAGGATGTGAATTCAAACCTGCAATTTGTTTGCTTGCTGTCTGATTGAGAAGTCGAGGGAAAGGCTTGCAGTGCTGGGCAGCAGCTGTCAGAGGGCCAAGGAAATCGAGAAGGGATTGTGTCAGGCTGAAGCTTGGATTTTAAACATCGTACATTGTGGGGGGAGAGGGGTGGGGGGAAGGGGGAATGGTGGTGGTGGGGGGGGGGGAATGGGGGGGGAAGGGGGAATGGGGGGGGAGGGGGAATGGTGGGTGTGGGGCGGGAGAGAAAATGTGGGGGGGGGGGAATGGTGGGTGTGAGGGGGAGGGAATAGTGGGTGGGGGGGAGGGGGGGATAGTGGGGTGGGGGGGAAGGGGGGAATAGTGGGTGTGGGGGGGAAGGGGGGAATAGTGGGGGGAGGGGGGGAATAGTGGGTGTGCGGGGGGCGGATGGTGGGTGTTGGGGGGGAATGGTTGGTGTGGGGGAGGGGGAATGCTGAGAGTGGGGGATGCCGGGGGTGGGGGGGGGGTGGGGGGTAGTGAAGGACTCCACAGTTGTGAGATCCTTGGAAAGACCGAGTTGGGGTCGGTGCAAAGAACCGTTTCGGAGGACGGAGGTGTGAGACTCGGTCGGGTGGGGGTTGGGAAGGCGGCACGTAAAGTCACCGGCTGTGTCCAGTTACCTTTCACCTCGCGCTGGTCAACAGGCCAGTCGCCTGCCACGTTGGTACAGTATTCTTGA